>NW_027555847.1:538289241-538671741 GCF_003287225.1 Phascolarctos cinereus | reverse complement strand
TCTACTTTCTACTGGTTTAAAAGGCATGTTATAGCTTCTTTGGTTGTCTTTTCACACATACACCCACGGACTCCCATATTTGAGATTGCAGCCCCCTTTCGCATTGGTTATAACTGCTCAGCTTTGAGGGATTGGGGGTGGAGTGTTTTGGGGTTTTGTTTGGGGGTTTGGGGGCATTCTATTTCATGCACCACAAGAAAGTGTACATTTTTCTGGTTATTTTAAATATGCAAAATTTTAAATCATAGACCTAGTTCATCATAGAAGACTGTTGAAAATACCTAATTTGGCTCCTCAATGAAAAGTGAATTGATTTTTTGGTCAATAGCATGCAATTAAGAAGTGAATTGACACCATAGTACTGAAGATCATTCTAGCTGAGTTACAAAATGAACTCTTCATACATCATTGCAACATCTCCAATTCAATTAACTCCCTCGGCATCTCCACCTAGAAGTTCAACATGTTTATGTGCTCTGGGAGTTTGGCCCACTAGCTTCCAACACGTGCTTTTTCTCCCAGTGGCAAATCGTGCAGAAGCTACTTTGAACACTAATGGTCAAACGAGAAATCTAGGCCAAAATAAATACAGTAACTCAGTTAAAGATACTTTCATGGGACATGTGAAAGGGTTGGAATGGAATTCGGTAGACAAGAAGGCTGTAAAACCTAGAAGTTGGGAGGAGGAAGTGCAAGGGGAGATAGATGATGCACCTTCCACCCCAAAATAATAATCATTATCAGAACATTCAGCAGGGACCTTATTTTCTTTTTGGAAAGAAGTTAAGGACATAGTGAATAGGGCGGCAACCGTTCCCTAAACTATGATGCTTTCACTCTTCTTCCCAAGATCGCCGCTCTGCTAGTGGTTGCTAAGTGGCTCTGGGTTGATTCGTACCACCTTGCAAGGAAGTGAACATTTCGCACGGGAAGGGGAGGCGCCTGTGACAGCAGCCCCAGCTCTTCTGCAGCTCCTAATAACAACATTAGGTTAGCTGCAACTTCTCCACTCTAGGTTTATTGATCTTATAACATTTTCTTTTCTTTCTTTTTTTCTTTTCAGAGGAGTGCAATCGGTCTTGGTTTTTTACTCTTTTTTTTTTAAATACCGAGACAGTGCAGAGGAGTAGTGATATCCGGCGCATTTCTTGGAAGGGTGGGAAGAGAGAATCCCTTGGCGTGCAGATTTCAAAACAAAACAAACCAGAAACATTAAAGGAGAAGTGGATCTGGAAGGGGGGGCGGAAAGGAGTTGCAGGAATAGGGGAGGGGGCACATTTTTTTTCTTCCGCAAACTGAGCAATAGCAGAGCCCCCTTGGCTGCACCATTCGATCGTCTGGGCTCATAGGGATATGTGTAGTGTTGGGTGGCTGTGTGTCGTGGTGTGGCTGGGATTTGAGGTTCTTACAAACGCGTGTGTACGCACACAGGCGCAGCAGCAACCAAAGAGGTTTTGCAAGACCTGACTTTTGGGGCGGGGGGAATTATTTTGGCTTTTTTCTTTCTTTTTCTTTAGCCGGGGTCCGGGGCAAGCGAGCTGAACTTGGTCATTTCAAGTTCGAGACTGTACTGAAGATCATCCGAGGAGGGGGCGTGGGGGCGTCTGTTATTTCTGAGTTGTATAGCCGGGCTTTGCACAAGAAGGACGCCAACAGGCTGCGGGGCGGCATCATTGCGCAGGCTGTATTTACATACACAAATCTCGTAAGGCAAAGGGGAAGAGAGATCTTGGACCCCTTTCTCTCTCCGGAGGAGTTTGGGGAAGGAGGGGGGTAGGGTGTGGAATAGGAAGAAGGGGAGGGGGTTTGAGCGAAGGGTTGTGGAGGAGGGGCAGACCTGCCTCTGCTTAGGGGAGGAAAAAAGAAAGAAAGAAACAGCTTCTGTGCTGTGCGAGATCCGGGCTTGGAGAGTGAGTGTGTGTAGGAGAGGGGGAAGGGACTTGGGCAAAGGTTGTATAGGTGAGAAGGAAAGACAGGAGGTCGCGGGCATGGGGGCGATGAGGGCGGCTGCTGCGGTGGCGGCGGCCGCGCCGGCTGCAGTTGTAAGGAGCCGGGCTTCTCCGTGGCCGAGGTGGTGGGGCTCCGCACCGCTGTTGCATCAGTCGCCGCCACCCCGCCGGCAGATTTGCCACGCTGATCCCCGGCTGCCAACCACCCCTGCCACTGCCCGGCCTATCGTGGACATGTCCTACGCACGCCACTTTCTGGATTTCCAGGGCTCCTCAATCCCCAAGTTCATGCAGAAACTGGTGGTGACCCAGCTGAGCCCAAACTTCAGAGAAGCAGTTACCCTTCTTCAGGGTTCCCCGGTGCCCCTCCCAGGGGACGGAGACCTCCTCGTCAGAAACAGGTGAGCTAGAGCTGGGGTCCTTCCCCAGGTTTCTCACCTCTATCCTACTAAAACCTCGCCTTCTCCCATTTGTGTCTCCTACCCTGGTTTTCTCCCGAGTTCTCGTCTTTATTAAAACGCGTTATGGCCCTGCTTTGTGTTTTTCTCTTCTTTTTTCTTAATTTCCCAATCTCTTTTTAAAAAAAAGTGAGAGAAAAGAAAAAAATTTTGTCTCTTTCCCCCTGTCTCTCTCTGTTTGTCTCTTCCTTCCCCCCCCCTTCACTCTCTTCTCTCTGCCTCTCAGTGCCTCACTCTTACACCCAGTCTGACTTACTATGATCCTATAAAGTTGTACCAGCCGCCATCTGGCGAATGTTAATTTAATTTTATTGTTGTTGTTGTGAATATCTGCTGCCAGAACGTCCTGATACTTTCGGGGCTGTTTTAATTTGGGATTCCCCTCCCCTCCCCCACCGTCTTACTTACCCCTCCCCTCTCCACCCCCAAAATAAAACAAATGCGACCCAGAAGGGGAAGCTCCCCTCCGGTCCCACCACACACACACACGCACACATATACACACACACACACACTCACACACGTATACACACTCCATTATTTGACTTATAATCTTTAGGATTGAGAAGGAGCAACACGGAAATAAACCAGCGATTCTATGTAAAGTATACAGGAAGAAGCTAAGAAAGCAGGATGTCTTTTCCTTGTCCCTCCCAGGTTTGTGGCAGCTTTGCTGTGGTGTTTGTGTCTTGAGTGTGTTGATGTACATCTGCCCATGCTGTGTGCTTTTTATCAGTATTGTTTGATTATTGTCTACTCCTGTGTCATATAAAATCCATGCATTCTGCGTACTGGTTCTGATGCATCCACCCCCGTATCTGTTGTGTCTTTATCATCCGAAGGATGTAAGGTCAAGTTGTGGGATTTTATGTGTTTTTTTTTCTCTTTCTGAATACACCGGGCATAACTGCATTTGTTGTGTGCACGAGCTTTACAGTTGTCTACATATCCATTGGAAAGTCTCTGTGTTACCCACTTGGTGTGTCTATCTTTTCTAACCCCGTGCCCTCCATTCTCACCCTCCTCTATGTTTTCTCCACCTCCCTAACCTTTAGCAAGTAGTGAATCAACAGGAGAGGACTCTCAAATAGTCTGTCAATGCCATCCTGTCCCTGTCACTCATGGCGGTCTCGATCACTGTCATTACTCTGGTACTCATTCCCATAAGCTGTGCAGCTATAAGGAGGCTTCTTCCTACTGTATCATCCTCCAGCTGTACTACTTTTTAGAAAATGTAGTGCTGATAAAGCATCTCCATGTCTGTGAAATGCACCTTGAATTGTTAAGGGGATTGCGTGTTTTTAATGAAATAGGCTTATAGGGGATGAGAGGGTTAAACGGAGATTTTAATGTGCTCTAAATACTCTGCTGCAAATACTGTAAGCCCGATCTCGAAATTGGTTCATACATACCTAAGAGTTTGAGGACACAATGTGCTGTTACCTAAAGTGCCTAATGTGACTTTTTATCTCTCCATTTTATAAATAGTATCAGACTTTAGAACAGTTCTGGATGATTTAAGAAGTCATAGAATGATAGATATACCGTTAGAGGCTAGAGAGCGGTAAAACTTATGGAAATCCCGTTGGGAATGCTGCGGTTGATTCAGAGTCCGGAGGGGTGGAGGCTAATGGTTTGGGTTGGGTGAGGGTGTCTGGTTGTTGGAGAGATTTCTCATTAATTTTCAAGTTTGCAACTTTGGAAGTGGAGTTACAATGAATGAGTCTGCTTCATTTTTGTAATGAAATGTCCAGACTTTAAAGGAAGGGGCTGGATTAGGGAGAGAACCCCTTTTTCCCAAGTTTAAGAAAAATGGCTTTGTGCTTGAATTTAGAGGATATTATATACGTATACACACACACACACACACACACACACACACACACACACACAATTTATAAATGGGAGCAAAGCAGAGATGAGAACCAGGCTTAGAGTGGAAGCTAAATTGTCCTGTAAAACTTCAATCCGATGTATTGAGGGTTCACGCTGACTCGTTGCCTCTCCTACAGAGAGAGAACAGTAATGTCTGAAAACGCCAAGTACTTTAACACCCAAAGGCTAGATATAGTCTCATCTTTTGAATGGGGTAGGGGGATGAAAGTGAGGAAAGACGGTGAGAAGTTAGACATAGAAACTACTAAGGGCTGTGTCTCTCTCAGATAGGAGAAGCTGCTGTTTTGCCTTCACCACCACCCCATCCCCTCCATCATCAGCCTTTTACCTATGAATTTTAACAGGTTATTTGTGTATTTTTTCCTTGTCAGACCCCTCCTTTCTCCTGTCTCCCTCTTCCCCGGGGGCTTCTCAGTCATTGCCTGATGGTACCTGCCCAGTAGATTGAGGGGACAGCTCTGCCGAATGAGGGTTACATAGGATTTTTCCTAAGATTTAAGTAACTTAGTATCCCAGATATCAGTTTATCGGAATGTAAATCGTAAGTTTGAAGGTCACCAGTTTGGATTAAATGCCTTTTAAATTTTCTCTCAAATACAGATTATCTTACTAATATAAATATTTGTTTAAAAAAAAAATTGTTACAACAGACTTTTTCCTCCGGATCTGCCACAGGAAGAGAAAGGGGCCAATTCGTCCCTCTCTCCACCCACACACATTCCCCCTCTTCTTCAGTGTCGCTGCCCCTTTGGAAAACCTGCTCCCTCCCCAAAGAGTAAGAAAAATCCCTCAGTTAATTTAATTTTGCAAGCCAGTTTCAGTGGAGATGGCATCCTATAGGATTTTTTAAAAAATAAAATGTAGTTTTAATAATTATTGGCAGTTTGTTCATTTTAATTGTAATCCACATCCTGAACAATGTTAATTGGATTGAAATTTTATGCAAACAGCCCCCATTTTTATTATAAAATATGCTTTGGAATTGACAATTTAACACGTAAGTCCCTCTTCCCTTTTTATAAATACACAAGGTAATGTTTTGCTTTTTTTTTTTCTTTTCTCTCCAACTTTTTTTTGGGGGGAAGTGAGCCATTTGCCCATCTCATTTCATCAGAACTGAAAAACAGCTAAAATCTTCATTCAAAGAGAAATGCTTTTAAATTAGAAATCGATTTAGAACAATAAACTTTGTTATTTCAAGAGAATGAGAGGACATAGTCCTAAAGGTATATATTTATGCCATAAAAGTCATGGTCCAATTTTCACTTTCTCTTGTTATGTTGTGGAGGATAACTGCCACTTGGCCCTCTTTTCTGTATCAATGTTTAAAAAAAAAAAACCACCACCCACAATTTATTATATGCTGTCCTTGAGCATTTTGTAAAAACAGTTTATTTCGTTTCAAAAATATTTTTAAACGATTTCTTTGCTGAGGTTTCACATAATTGATCAGAGAATTTGTTGAAATATCAAAGAAGGTGGTGAGATTTAGTTTTGATGCATGATCTGTTGATCACAGTAAGGAAAATATATTCGGGCTGTAATTTTTTAAATGGTCTATGGATGACTTTGTTTTGTCTTCCTGTGTTTGGGTCTTTTGCTCTGGATTTCTGTCTTGGATTTTTTTTTCCTAATAGAGTAGTTTTTCCCCCTCCCCTCTGCAGGATCGCCCTATTTTCACAATAAACAAGACCAAGGGGTTCCGCACTTTTTAGTATAAATAAACTGAGTGACTCAAGAAGAGTGTATAATTATTTGGGAAAAGCCAGTACAAAACAAAACCAAAAAAAAGCTGCTTTTTTCTAATGCTTCTAAATTTCAATTTTTAAAAAGCCGATTCAATCAAATTGCTAGATCACATTAAAATGAACACATTTTAATTTGGGAAGGAGCCGTGGAAATAGAGCTGTTAGTAGACAATTGCAACCCCCTTGTAGAATTTCTTTACCTCAGTTTTCTTGCTTTCTATCTTTACCAGTACCCGATTCCCCTACTCCCAATCTCTTCAACTCTTGATGCTCTTGAACTTGTTTCTAGTTTTTAAATGAAGGTGGCTGGTGGGCTAAGAAAATCCCTCTCAGCTACCCTCAGATGGCAAGGTCAAGAAGGGAGGGCTCTCTCTGGGCAATATGCTTCCCTTAAGCTCTGCATTTGATCATATGAACGTGGGGAGGGGAAAACCTAAGAGGGGAGGATGAACCCTCACTGGAGGTGTCTGGGGTGGACTTCTAGGAGGATTGGAAAATATGGGGATTGGATAATAAGAGGGTTGGTAGCACTCTGGCCCAAAGAATCTTTTCACACCGAGGAAGCAGCTTTAAAAGATTGGGGTGTGGTGGGGGAGGAGGGCGGGAAGAGAGAGCCGCAAAACCAAAAATTAAAGTCGAAAGACTGACAGAGAGTGTACAGTGAATGCACCGTGCCTCCCTGCTTACTCTTTTCACCCCATTCTCTTTTTGGGTTTCACAGAAAACTTACGAGCTGCTAGTCTCCTGTGGCTTTGCAGACCCGGCTTTAAAAAAACAAAAGCTTAGACTGCCTAAACTGCTTCTTGCTTCAACATCACCCCCAGCACGTGCTATTTCTTTGCGTCCCCCCCCCCACTCCTTCCCTCTCTTTATCATGTTTCTCCCTCAGCTAAGGCACAGAAAAGATCCAAAACATGGCTCTCTATGGAATCATTGCTGAAAGTGGTCACGGGGAGGGAGAAGGTTGGAGGGGCTAGAGAGTTGAATTAAGTTGAAATGTTTCTGTAATCTGAAGGGTTCTCCCTCACTCTCTGCCTAACATTAGCATCCTTAACTGCCTGCCCATCCTCTTCTCCTTTTTCATGGAAACCCAGCCCAGCATGGCCTCTCTCTCACTAGACCTGAGCTCAGACTTTTAAATATTTTATTTTTTGTTTTGAAAGCTTGTGATAGTTTTAAGGGGGGAGGGGAGTTGGTAATAGGAAAAAGAGGGTTTACAAGTCGCTTAAGATAGAAGGTAATAAGAAATATAACAAAAATGAGGATCTTCTCATGCCCTGTTTCTGTCACTGAAATCTCTATCTTTGCCATCTCATCTCCTTCTTGGGACTACCTAGGGATCGAGCTTCAGCAATGCCAGCCCCCCACAGATAGGGAGAGAGGGTAGTGCCATCACTGTTGGTGTATGGAACTAAAATTTAAAGAAAAAAACATCTGGCACTTCATCTTGTCTTTGTTATTGTTACTATCCTGATATTGATGCTAATATTATAAATGTTTTGGGTGTTGTTTTATTTTTCTTTTTTCAGCTAAAACCAAAAAGGTAATCACAGGCCACCTCCTCAACTACTAGGCTCTAACAAACAGACTTCCATATACTTTAGCCACAAGTTTTAGCCTCAGTTTTGCCCTTCCTATCTCCAGCTTCCAGTCATTGGCTTACTTTTATGAGTCTTCATTGCATTGTTTTCTTTTCTGCCCTCTCCTTTTTCCTTCATCTTTGAGTAGCAGGATAAGGAAATGGGGGGTGGAGGGGAGAGCTGCTATAGAGAAAAGGTGGGGAAAATAGGGAATTTTGTTTTGTTTTTCTCCTCTTCCTCACTCTTTCCCTTCCACCCCTGTACAGATGTGACCAGACACCTGAAGGGCAAAACAGTTGTAAGGTTTGAGAGGAAACTCTAGTTGTGGTGTAGTATACCAGAAGGTTAGAGTAAAGGCTGCTTGTGCCCTGGGAGGGATCTCACAATATCAAAATCACTATCACCTAGTTCAGGGCTTTGAAGAAATAAGGGAGAGTATTAAATAGGCCAGCACTAGAACAAGGTTTTAGGGTGTTGAACTAGTATTGGCTTAGGAGGAGTTAATTTTGAGAAACTAGGCAAATAGGAGAAAACAGTAGGTACAGTGGTAGTAACCCTCTCCTTCCCACCCAAAAAAAAAAACCTACCCAAAATTCTCTCCTCTTACTCTATTGCTATAAGCCTTTCCTTGCAGCTGCTTTGCAATCTAAAGCAGAGATACCAATAAACCTGGCAACTTGGCTTTCATCAGGTCTGTCTGTGATGTGCTGAAGGGCCATGGTCTTTTCTAGAAGCTAGTCTTTTTTTTTTTTCTTTTGAGATGGAGCAGGGTAGAGAGTAGAGTAGGTAAGAATGGACCTTGGGAACTTGTGTAAATTTAAGGGCAAGATGGCAGATGTTTTTCTTCTCTAAAAATAGAATGTAGTTATCTTGGGCCGAGTTAGAAAAGGGAAAAATCGTCATTTTAATCTCTTTCCATTCTTCTGCGTTAGCTAGATGTAGGAAATGCAGTAGCAGGTTAATAAGACCTTATGTGTATTCTGCTGACTTCCGAAATCAACCTAACAGAAACAGAAATAATTTTATGAGATCTCATTATTATATAAGTGAATGTCGATGTTTACATCTATATATGTACAATATAGAATACATAGCATTTTTAAGCACGAGGTTTATTGGCTATATTTGAATATTACTTGTCCCCCTTGCCCTGGACAGTTTAGCTTACTGTGACAATTAGAAATGAATCCTTTAGAAATGACATACTTACAGATTTCTGCATGCCACCAGATACTGTAATCGTTTCGTTTTACTACAAGTAGAAATGGTATTTTTAAAGGCTTTTCAGTAACATGTCTGAGCTGTCTCCTGACATTTTCTAATTCTGGTTGTCTAATTCTTTTTTTCTGTATGTATCAAGATATTTTTATTATGAGCTCTACTAAGATGAAAAATCCTTAAAAAAAATAAAACCCCTCCAATTAAATTAAATCCTGATACCAAAATGAAAGTAATCATCTGGTATTAATCATGTTGTATCTATGCCTCTCATTGGGGGGAAAAAGAATACACACACACACACACAGAGACAGAGAGAGAATTGACATTCCTTTTCATCCGAAAAATACTAAAAAAATACTGGGTATTCAACATTCCAAATGCTTAGGAAACTATTTTGATTTAATTAATCAAATTGCTTATTTTTTACCCTGGAATTCAAGAGATCCAAAAAAAAAATTTGCTGTAACCACTCCCAACATTTTTTAAAGCTTCTTCACAGTAACATACTGCAGCCAATGACCTTGTACATCACATCAGTCCTGAATAATATCATTGTCATTAATATTATCTGAAGTATTAATTTGTTGCCAAAATCAATACAGGTCTACTTCCTTATATATGTTTTATCCCATAGTGTTGCCTTTATGTCTTTGGTAAGAGGTCTATTAATCTCTAACCCATACCCACATATGAAATTTCTATGTAGTATAAGGCTTAGGAGGACTTAGAGGTTTGTTTGTTTTTTCTTTTTTCTTCCTTTTTTAAAAAATTGGCATGCTGGGGAAAAATAACTTCTTGAGTTTTAAAAATTATGTGGAACAATTTCTGGGCTGATAAAACCATAAAGTATGCCAAAAGCTTGATTGAAAATCATTGTTGTACTAAGGTGTGTTTAATTTCCTTTTCAGTTTTAACAGGAGGACTGAGTTGTTGCAGGGGGCAGGGGAGGGGGGGAGTTGTATGTTTTGGGATTTTTCTAAAAATCTATCTGAATGTATATTGTGGTTACCCTTTCCTTAATAGCTTTAGTCAGAAAAATTTTTCCACATGACATCTAAAATTCTTAACAAAGAAAATATCTTAACCTGTTTTTGTTTTCTTCTAGATTTGTTGGTGTTAATGCATCTGACATAAACTTCTCAGCTGGTCGCTATAACACTTCAGTTAAGATCCCATTTGATGCAGGTTTTGAAGGTATCGGTGAGGTAGTAGCCTTAGGCCTCACTGCTAGTGCCAAATACACAATTGGCCAAGCTGTGGCTTACACGACACCTGGTTCTTTTGCTGAATATACAGTTGTGCCCGCCAAAATTGCAATTCCAGTACCCTCTGTGAAACCTGAGTACCTTACCTTGCTTATAAGTGGCACTACCGCATACATCAGTCTAAAGGAGCTTGGAGAATTGTCTGAAGGAAAGAAAGTTTTGGTGACAGCCGCAGCTGGAGGGACTGGACAGTTTGCCGTGCAGCTTGCAAAGAAGGCAAAATGCCATGTAATTGGAACCTGCTCCTCTGCTGAAAAGTCTGTGTTTTTAAAGTCTGTTGGCTGTGACCTTCCCATCAACTATATGACTGAGAATGTTGGTGCTGTCCTTAAAAGGGAGTACCCAGAAGGTGTGGATGTAGTGTATGAATCTGTTGGTGGAGAGATGTTTGACTTGGCTGTCAACGCCTTAGCTATCAAAGGGCGCTTGATAATTATTGGGTTTATCTCTGGCTACCAAACTCCTACCGGCCTTTCACCTGTTAAAGCAGGGACTTTGCCAGGCAAACTGCTGAAGAAATCCGCCAGTGTCCAGGGTTTCTTCTTGAACCATTACTTTTCTGAATACCAAAAGGCCATGGACCACTTGCTCAAGATGTATGAAAGTCAAGAACTGGTTTGTGAGGTGGACCTTGGAGACTTGTCTCCAGAAGGCAAGTTTACTGGCTTGGAGTCTGTATTCCGTGCTGTAGATTACATGTACATGGGAAAAAACACTGGAAAAATTGTAGTTGAATTACCTCACTCTGTCAACAGTAAACTGTAAAAACAGAACAATGATATAAATCAAAAGAGAAAGAAAATGGGCACTTTATGCCCCAGAATTACTAAAAAAACAATTTATTTTAGTTGGTAATGGATAGAATTTTTTTAAAAAAGCAATAAGGTGTTAATGAACAGGTTTCTCTCTTTTTCTCACTTAAAGGAGTTTGAATAAAACGTGTCATGTCAGTGCCTGCATTTGATTCCTTAGCTTACATACTTATAATCTTGACCATTTTCATACCAGATTCTTCATTTGTTCTGGGAATCTATTGATTTGTGATGTGCATTCTGCTCTAATCAGTCTTTCTTCAGCTTGCTGAGATTTAAAAAACAATTTTGAAAACACTAGATTATTTTTTCCTTTTATTTTCCTTAGGTGCCATTTAACATTCATGGAAAAAAGCATTCCATATGTGGGGGCAGTTGTAGGCAAAAACTGCTCTACCCTTGAGAGGCACTAATATTGGAGAAAGAGAAAAAAAGTTTTTAGCGTTGTAGAAATTGACAAATAAAAAAAGATTCAAATATAAATTTGTAGATTCTCAAGGAAAAGGAAACCCCGATTATCTTAGTAATGAATACATGTAATCACAAGTGTCCTTCTGAAGTACGGCATAGTATTATCTACACTTAACCTGAAGGTATTTGGAAGGGGAAATTTCACTTTTAAAACATAGCTTTGAAAATTCGTTATAAAGAATACATTGTGTAGAATTACAGAAAAATAAAAGGATCATAAGGTTTTGTATTCATAGGAAGAAAGCATGGTGGATGTACGGCAAGCATTTAAATGATGACAAGATACAGAAAACACAAGGGGAAAAAGAATGTAGATAAACAAGCAGTCAATAGCGATGGATTTTTTTTGTTGTTGGGCATAAAGGTATATTAAAGAGTTGTGTGTATAATAGGGACTTAAATGATCAAAAATAATTTAAGAGCAAAATTTACCACACATTGGCAGGGGGCTTAAATCATAATATCGCCAATAATAGAAACACATGAAGCTGTGGTCAGTAACTGGTGCTGTCTGCTCTGGTAGCCCAAAGTGCCATTTTTTGATGTTAGTAACAAGGGATGAATCCTTCCACTCACCACCAGCACTTTACTGCAGCCACCTACCTCCTATGGCAAGTAACAATGGATGTGATCAGAAACTGGTTATATACTTCCATCTCTTCTAAATCACATGTCTGGAGCTCATGGACTTGCCTTTAACCTTCAACACACTAATGAACTTGCTTCTAATTTAATTGTTGTGCTGGAATTTCAAAATGCCTTTCCAGAGTAAGGTAGATTTCTACCAGGTCATCATAATTTTTTTTTTAAGTATTGTTGTCAAGTAACTGTCATATCATATGCAGTGTAATTAAAGTTGCTCAGGGAAAAGTTTGTAACTATATTTGAAAACATTATTTTCTTTCCTTCAATCTGAGGAGGAAAGAAATTCTCCTGCTGAATGGCTGTTAGTATCTATTTTACAAGATTTACTCATTTTCAGGTACCTAATGTAGCTGCTAGCATGCATGCACAACAATACAATTTATATGGTAAATGGAACCAAATAATGGCTTCACTGAATGTTATGGCTGCACTGAAGGGAAATGTCACGGTAAATAGCTGCCAAATTATGGATCACGCCGAAGTGTCACAACTGCACTAAAGACAAATAGCACTAGAGGCTATTGCCACTGTGACGCTTTTGAGTTATGAAGAAGAGGAGCAGCCTCATGTGAGGTTCTTTGTGTGCTCATTATAGCAAAGGGTTACTGGTGCAATGTACAAGAAAACCCCATCCAATGTGGAGGCTGGTTATTAATCTGTCCCTTTCAGGTCTAACAGCTGTAGCAAAACGGAAAGACTCTCTGCTTTCTTTGCTTTTAGACACACAAACAAAGGGGGGGGGGGGAAGCAGGTTTTATGAATGTAAATGTGTACAGGAAATGACTGGTGATGGAAAAATGTTGTAATAAAATAATCTAATCAAAGAATATTATTAAATTTAACATAGTATGTGTCTGAAAGGTTTAGTTGCTTCTTATGCAGATAGATGTGTGAATATAAGCAATAATGCACTTTCTCCCTTTGTAAAGACTTGAGTAGTAAGGACATTACCAACTAAATTGCTTCTTCTAAACTGAAGTGAGTCCCGGTTTCTTTCATTTTAATGGGTGGGTAATAAAGATGAAAGACTAACATTTTAACTGATGGATCCCTTAAGCTACAGAATAGAAATTTATTATGTTTCAAGGGGATGTGCTAAATTCAGCTTGGTAAGAAGAAGAAGGAAAAACCAAACACCCAGGTTTAAAATAAAATATAAACTGAAACTCCCATGGTGCCCCACCCTACCCCACCCCCACCTCCACATACCAAGAGTGGGAAACTACAGTGCATACTGTTTTCATTTATTCTTTGAAAACAAGCATGAAAGATTTCACCCGTTCAGATAATACCAAAAATGTGTTTAAACTTTTTTTCTTTGGAAAAATGATTTGTAAATTGAAGGTCACAGTTCAACATTAGTTTCTCTCTTCTGGAATCATGGTTCAAATCCAATCTCTAATGTTAAGTGAAATGAGTTTGATGTTCTAAACTCCTTCCTTGCTGGACTATATTACATATCACAAAAAGTACCATCCATAATTCAGGGCAATTGTCAGTCTTTGTTTTAGAGAAGGGACTAGGGATGAACAATCATGGTGGATAAATTATTTCTCAATTCTCAGTGTGGCCTCCTCTTCGAGTCAGCCTTAAGGTCATTGGCAGGGCAGCATGGGGGGAGCTCGCCTCTCATACGTTTGCTATGTGAAGAAATGAAGGCTTTTCAACAATTAATTACAATTAGGCTGCTGCTTCTGAAAATCAAACCCAACTTCTTAGGCATTTTTTTACATGCAAAAATACCAACTAAACAAATGTCATTGGGCCCTTTTTATTATGACTGTCTTATTAAGCTCAGTCTATTTCAGCAGGAAAACCAAATAATGCATGTTGCACAGAAAAGATTTTTTGAAAAGACTCAAGAAGTTTCACAATATAGTTGATATAAAATGCTGCTTATCGTATTTCATCAGAATAAGATTTCTGTAGAACTGGGGGAGGGGTCTTTAAATGGTCCCTAGTGTGTCCAGCATTTGTGCACAGGGCAGTGGCAAGTAGCTGCTTTTTATTAAAAAAAAATCTGCATTAGGTACTTCAGGAACATTCTAACTAATGAGTATGTAATGTCCTGAGTACAACACAGAACTCCTTTTTGTGTTCACAACCACAAGATGCTGGAAACGTGACAAATGATATCATTTAAGACAGATGCCTGCCTTAGGGACCTGTTTTGGGGCTTCCTGTTCTGGCTTTTATTTGAGTAACATTTATAATTGCCACCGGATCTGTACCTATGTAGTGTTTTAACCCCTTCACATAGTTGCCAATTAACATGAATTCGATAGGTTGGTGGTTTCCATTAAAAGGTAGGGAGAAAGTGAATGGTATTGATAGGGTTTCCCCCCCCCTTATTGAAAGCTAATTCAGTGTATAGACCTATGTGATGAATGCCATTAATTGGAGTTACAGATCAAGACCAGCTGAAATAAATAAATAAGAAACTTTCAGAACAAAATGCAATAAGGGGAAATAAGTACTACCAGATTTGTACGATGATACTTTCCCAAAGGGAAGCTTCATAAATGTAGCCCATATTCAAAATATCTCTCCTCTATCTGCCAGCATTCTATACATTTCTACCTTATTATCTTGTTTGATAAAAATAGGCTCATTGATCTATAATTTAAAATGATCTTTCTGTGTTTATTAGCAGATTTTATTTGATATTCATTTTTCTTTCAATCTCTTAGATTTTTAGTAACTAGAAAATCTTGAAGAACAGGACCAAATGTGGAGGTCTTTTGGAGGAAGGAAAATTCTAGCTTGTGAATACAACAATCTTCAGATTATCGTTGTGGTTTTAGTCTATAGCCATATTAAAAAAAAAAAACCTTTAAATTCTACTTTCCTTTCACTAAGCATTTAGCATCATGACTGCAAATCATTAAAAGCAATATTCAATATGAGAACTATTGCATTTATATAGACAATGTATGGAAAATGAGCAAAATAATCCAATTTGTTGAACATAAGATGGTAATGGGCTGAAAAGAAGCATGTGTCAATCCATGTAATTTTTTTACAAGATAGTTTATTTTCAAAGCAAAGGAAATAGTGTGCAACATATATGTTCTAGAACTGGTATGCAGTTCTTTTAACTAGATTTGAATAAATGATGAGATATTATCAACATGACCAAAAATATACTTAAGTAGATGCTATCTTGGAATCAAAACTTTGATGCAGGATAAATAAAACTGGCTTTTTTTTTTTATCTACTCTCTAGATTTTAAAACTGCACCCCTAGGGGAAATATCAGACTCGTGAAATTTTTCATGAATTCTCCAAGCAGTAAAGTAGAACTTGAAGAACAGTTTGGGGATACTAATATATACCTCATATGTTCTGGGAGGCAGAAAGCCAAAAACTGAAGTTTTCAACTGCCCCCAAAAGTAAAAGTTTCCCTGGAAAGGCACTGTGTTACAGTGCCTTTCTGCCAACATGAAATTAAAATAATAATTAAAACAAACCCTGCTGACTACTAGTGCTATTCAATTAAAAAAGAAGCATTCATGCCTAGAGTTCAAAGAAATGTTTCATGAAAGCATATGCAGGATAGTAGAGCAAGTATGGTTTTTTGTCCCCCTCAATGAGGAGCTGGGTGACTGAAGAGTTCCTTTGGTCAGTGGAAAATGTGGAAAGGTTTTTAAAGGTATATTCAGGGTGTTTTGTTCCATTTTTGCCCTCCTGGTGGAAATCAAGAAGTGGGCCTGCTTGAACCCTGAAGTAGTGAGAGGATTCTGTAAATAACTGCTTCTTGGGCAGGTTAAAAAAAAAATCATAGCATTTGGATGAAAGGAAACGTATCTAATCCAGAAGTATCAAATTCACTGGCCATGAAACTCCCAAGTACTGAAGAACCAGATTAAAATGTAATTAGGAAATATTTTACAAAATAAATAAAAATACAGTGCCACATAATATTAATTTGTGATTTTCTAAGTCATTATGCAGGGCAGCTAGATGGTTCAGTAGATAGAGTGCCAGGCCTGGAATCAGGGAGACTTATCTTCCTAAATTCAAATCAGGCCTCAGACACTATCTGGGTGACCCTGGGCAAGTCACTAACCCCTATTTGCCTCAGTTTTCTTATCTCTAAAATAAGCTGGAGAAGGAAATGGCAAACCATTCCAGAATCTTTGCCAAGAAAACCCCCAATGGGATCACGAAGAGTGGGACACAACTGAACAAGCAGAAGTCATCCAGCCTGTGAGGGTCTAGTTCTGTTTGAATTTGGCACCACTGAAATCCGGTGGTTATAAAGGTGACCCCAGACTCAGTTCCGAAGACTTGCGTCTCAAAGGCTTTTTATTAAAGAGGTTGAAGTGCATCCTTTAGATTCTCGAGAGAAACAGGCATACCTCCTTGGAAGGGGGGAAATGCCCAAGTCAAGAAGCCAGAGCAAGCCTTATGGTTAGTCATTGCCTGACTCCTCCCTTCTGGATCAGGAGTGGTCCTAATCCTTCTGGGTTACAATTTTCCTTATATGCCCCCCCCCTTAACATTCATTATTATCATTATTAGAATTGTGTTGTCACTGCCCCCCCTCCATGGAGAAGTTAGCCCGTGTATGCTGATTTCTTATCTAACTTATGTGGAAACTTAACTCTTTCATTTCTCACACAATCCCCTTGTCTTACAAAGAAGGAAAATTCCATACTAGAGGCACAAATGACATGGAAGGAGCACTGGCTCTTGAATCAGAGGATGTGAGTTCAAATCCCTTTTCTGACACTACCTATATGACCTGGGACAGGTGCCTTAACTTTCAGGTTCCTCCTCTGCAAAATGGGCAAGGTTGGACTATGTGCCCTCTGAATCCCCTTCCGGCTCTAGATCTATGATCCTTTGAACCCAAGGGTCATGTGACAAATTAGCAACAGAGCTATGATTAGCACCTAGTTCTATTTACTGACTCTCAGGTTGGTGCCCTTTCCAATATACTAAAGCAAAGGTGTCAAACATGCAGCCTGAGGGCTGCATGTGGCCCATACCAGATTAGAATTCATTTGGGAAATATTTAACAAAATAAAAATACAATGTTAATATATAGTTTTCATTGTCAATCTGTGGCCTACAGGGATCCTTATGTTTGGTTTACTGTGCTCTTCAATCTTGATGCCACTACATTAGATTACCTCTGTATTATTGTCCCTTTTGTAACTTTGGCCTGTCTTTCCAGCAGGTGACTGCTGGTACTTGTTGAAAAAAAAGAAGACAGAGAACTTGACTCATTATTTACACAGTTACTTAGCAGGAATATATGTGTGCATGTATAAATTTATGTGTATATAACAGCTCTGTCTGAAAGAATAAAAGCCCAGGAGTGCCTCTCATCTATCTATGGTGTGATGGAAATGTCACTGTATTTTCAAAGGCCAACCTTGGTTTGAATTCTGGCTCTATTACTTACTGCCTGTGTTTCTGGGGCAGGTCATTCCCTATCTGTGGCCTGGGCTTCAACTTCCTCATCTGTAGAAGGAGAGGTTTGTTCTGGTTGATCTTGAAAGCTTGAATCCTAGGATTATTCCAATAGGAGTTGTAATCCTAGATTATTTTGAGACAAGATCAAACTGGGCCCAGGGATCTTTGGAAAACAAAAGACTTGAAGGGATAAATGGTTGAACCCTCAGGCTCTCTGCACTTTTCTACCAGGCCTCCAAGCTGTCTTTTCTGTCTTGTCTTTCCCATAGAGAAAGTAAGCTCCTTGAGGCCAAGGACTGTTTTGGTTTGTTTGTTTTTGTATCCCCAGTAGGCACATAGTAAGCCGTTAATAAATGCTTGTTGATTGAATTGCACATTAATTTAGATTTGGGGGGTTGGAGATGGGGGTGGGGGAAGCAGATGTCTTTGTAACTTTACACTTGCAACTCCAATAAAAAAAATTCAGAAAAAGTATCTGTGTGTCATTTTGTCTGAAAAAGTACAGGCTCCAGCCTTTTTGTTGTCAAAGTCATCATCATCATCATCAGATATTTCTAAATCTATTGCTTATGCTTGAGCTGTTGAATTTAAGAAGGTAGTGATGTACTAATCACAATCTTTATCTTAGATTAAGAGGAGAAAACCAAATATACAACTAACCATTCAGGATCAATTTGCTACTGTAATTAGGTTCCACCTAATTTATGTCAAATGAGGGAGTTGGCCTAGATCAGGGTTTCTCAAACTTTTTGGTCAAAGCACTCCTTAAGACAGTGACTTGCCCAGAGTCACACAGCTAGTGTTATGTGTCTGAGACCAGGCTTGAACTCAGGTCCTCCTGACTCCACAGCCGGTGCTCTATCTACCTAGATGCCCTGACTTACTACTTAAGACTTTTAAACATTTTTGGGTGGTGGGGGGGAATAGGGTTTGGTGACTTGCCCAGGGTCACACAGCTGGTAAGTGTCTGAGGCCAGATTTGAACTCAGACCCACCTAGCTGCCCCTTAAAAATTCTTTAGACTCCTAAAGTGCTTTGGATTATTTGGGTTATATTGATTTACTATATTAGAGATTAAAATGTCTGGGTGTTAGTATAAAAATAGTTTTGACTTTAAGGATGCCCTAGCTACACTTTGAAAACCTTTGGATTAGATCATTTATATATAAAGCCTCTTCCAAGTATCTATCATTTTATGTATCTATTAGAAGTAGAATCCTGAAGCCTAATAGTATTCAGATATTATAGCACATTACAACACTATTTATTTGTCAAGTACATGTCTAATTTCCAGGAGAGAAATGGAGTGACCATTAAAAGAAGACATCAAGAAACATTTTGTAAAAATTGGGTTCATTTCATATATTCAACATTTATTAGGTGCATACTGGGTGCAGTTCACTGAGCTAATTACTCAGTGCCCTCAAAGAGTCTACAATCTACTGAGAAGAAAGATTGTAAAATGTATACACAAATCCAGGCTAAACAGAAAGTGGCATAAGAAATGTCATGTAGGTACAAAATGAGGAAATAGGGAAGAAGGAATCACTTCTGAGTGTTGTATCAGCAGAATGAAGGCACAGAAATTGCATGAAATCACGTGGCATTGAACACTTGGATCTTTCTATATCCTCTCCATATCTACTTTGCAGATATGTATACTATGGATACATACATATGCATGTATAACAAACATAAACTCTGAACTTTACATGGACAAATCTCTCAGTAGGAACAGCTTTTTTTTTTCTTAAACATCGAACAACTGCGTCGCTGGGAACGAGGGCTTCAAAAGCAATCACATTTTCTAGCAAACCTCATTTCTCACCTGGGACTGGTCACAATAATGTTCCCTTTATATGTTGGTGGAATGTACATTTGGAAATTGAATTGTTTGCTTGAGGGTTTTGTTTGGAGTAACTTTTTGGAGAATGACTTGTATACAGATACATCTGGTTAGATACAATAAAGCCGAGGGGAAAAACCCACCAAATATCTGTTAAATTTTAATATGTTGCCCCAACTGAGAAAATGCCAGTTTGGTGCAATAACTAAAGCTGAATTGCTATGATTGCATGATTATCTTTAAATGCCTTAAAAATAGGCATAATGGTAATATGTTTTATTTTACACCCTGAGTAATATCTTGAATTCCCTTGAAGCGTTAATGTGGTCACAGAGAGTATGACATTTGCCCTCACAGTAGATGAGGATTGTGCAGTGAAAAGAATGCTGGACTGGGAGTCAGAAACTCTAGGACTGAATCCCAGCTCTGCCCCATTCTACTAATGCTGTCTTGGACAAATTATTGCCATTTCCTGGGTCTTAGTTTGGCCATCTCTTAAATGAGGGGGCCAGACTCAGTGATTTCTAAAGTCTCTTTCTATCCCTGGACCTATGATCCTATGACCTGTTATTTCATCATGGTGGGATACTCCTCACCTATGTAGGTTCCAAACCACTTGGGAGTTACTAGATAAGCCCTGTGGAATTGCCTGAGTTGCAGAGAAGTGAAGAGACTTGGCCACAGTGACATAGCTAGTAATTGTCAGATTTTTAATCCAGTTTTTCCTTACTCGAAGCCAACCATTCTATCCCACCAAGCAGCCTGCAATTGTTC
The DNA here is from genome assembly GCF_003287225.1 of Phascolarctos cinereus. Classification (NCBI taxonomy): domain Eukaryota; kingdom Metazoa; phylum Chordata; class Mammalia; order Diprotodontia; family Phascolarctidae; genus Phascolarctos; species Phascolarctos cinereus. Next base: position 538,651,652 of record NW_027555847.1, on the reverse strand, counting down.
CTGTTAAATAGGTAGGAAAAGATGTTATGATCCCAGTTTAAAGATGAGAAAACTGAAGTTAAAAGAATTTACTTGCTCAAAGAAACATATTTAGTCTGTTAGAGAAAGAAGACTAGGTTATATGCAGTCCCAAGGCTCTTTCCACTAGATTACTCTGCCTTCAAAGATCTTTCTGTTTTACAAAACACCAGGTCACATTTCTTTGGAACAAAACCTAGGGGAGGGGGGAAGGTAGAAGGTATTTATCCTAAAGACAAAAGCTTGATGTAGCTATGAAATTGGCTGCCTTTTATAGCCACAACCTTAAATTAATCAACCTTCCTTTGCACTTATAAGGCATCTGACCATATTAGCTAAGAGTTTGAATACACTGTGATGCTCACAGGTCTTGGGTGGCAAATTTAAAGATATATGGAGACATCTAAAGGGAATGTTACTTGCCTGAAGTTCTATAGAGAAAGAGCGATATCTTCATTTCTCTTATTAGATCTAAAGGCCTTTCCAAAATGAGTCTGAACTTTGGAGGTGGAGAAGGAACCATGCTTTCATCAGACATCTGGACATAAGGTCCAGAGCTGCAGTTTCATCAGTGTAGGGATTCCCAGTGTGGAAACTCCCTCTACTGGTGCTTGATTAGAAAATAATCTGTAATTTAACCTCAGAGAGTTGTCTGGGATGTGGAAAGTTACATGATTCAGTCATTGTTACTCAGCTATTATGTTTTAGAGGCAGGACTTGACCCTAGGTCTTCTCAAAAAATTGTTAAGCACTTTTTCTATGCCAGGCAATATCCACTATGCCAAACTGACTCTCTGATATCTCACAACTTGAAATGAGAGATTCCTTCCCAGAACCACTATTTGCTTTGTGTCATTTTAGGTCAATTCTTTGTTATGCCAATGTTCCCACTCCCTCACCTCCCCCATGCCCACCCCTCACTGAATACCACTAATTAAATATCAATGCTTGTACTAGAGCTTTGCCATTTGGTATATACCTGTAATTCTCCATTGAATCTTCTTAAAATCCTCAGTATGTGTGTATTATGAGCATAACATCTTACTATTAGCCTACTGAAGAGGAAAAGTGACTCTGTCCTCATAAGTGTTTTATATTTCTTCTTGATCAGGTCAACTAAAAGAAGCCATAACACCACACAGTTAGTCTTCATTAAAAATTCAATCCAATTTTGAATTGGACATTGCAGGAATGCCCATCAACTGAAGAATGGCTGAACAAGTTGTGGTATATGATCATGATGGAATACTACTGTGCTATATGAAATGATGAGCTCATTGATTTTAGAAAAACATTGATAGACCTACACAAAATAATAAAGAGCGAAATGAGCCAGAACCAAGAGAATGTTGTATACAGTAACAGCAATATTGTTTTAAGAACAACTTTGAGCAATTGTCATTTTGACTATTATAAATACCCAAATTAACTACAAATGACCTGTGAAGGAAGATGCTATATGCATCCAGAGAAAGAACTGATAAATAGAAGTATGTTCAGAATGATTTTACATACATATATGTATGCATATATATACATACGCATATATGCACATATTTATGTCTAATGGTAGACATCTCTAAGATGGAGGAGGGGAGAAAAGAAAAAGAAAGACATTTACATGACAACTTCATGATATATTTAAAAGGAATAGCAAGTTGTACATAGCAGATTTTCAGTTTCATGTGCAATCTTTTTTTATTCTACTATGTTATGGAAATGTCATTTTATTTCATAAATTAAAATATTTTTTAAAAAATTCAATCTTAAAAAGGTTGTCACAGCAAAAGTATTTCCCTTAATAAGGAAAGAAGCATTATTCTAGACCAGAGCTTTTCAATATATATCAATAATCATGATAAAAGGATTTATTAGAAAAAATATTAGGAAAATCACAGCCAATAGATCTTAGATATAGTTCCTAATTCCAATGAACCTATATATCTGTTTACATTCTGAAGTGTAACATTGCTCCTAAAATTGGATGGTTGAGCTTCACTTTGGTTGCTAGCACAACAAAAAATAAGTGACCTGAAAGATGAAAGAAGTGTTTGCAGCTAAGCAAAATATAAATAGCTTGTGAGGATAGCACATGTTTTCCTCTTTATTAAGCTACATGTAAAATGATATTATAATACTAAGGAATCAAATGAGATCAAACAGATAATTTGTGACTGCTATTTCCTAGTTTCTATTAACTTTCCAGCTTCCCTAGTTCATTCTCTTCCAGCAACCTGCCATTCACCTGCCAAATAATGGTTGATATCCAGGGAGAACAGGTATCATCCTTCCTATCACCTTCCCATGGCATCTGAGAAGTTTTGAAGCTCCTAGGGTTCCAAGAAGGATGATTGATCACTGTTCCTCAACCAGCTGATCTGGCACCAGTTGGTGATTTTCCTTTGTCAGTAAACTTCTTTAACATGTTACCAATTAGATATGAGGGCCAAAACTACCTTAAAAGAAGATCATAAAAGAATTATTTAAAAGTACTATAAAGGAACAAAATAGAAGAAAACACCAACAAGTATGACCTTAAATGTGAAAGGATTAAATTCCCCAGTAAAATGAAAAAAATTGTAAAACATACAAAAAAACAAAACAAAAACTGTTCATACAAAAAAACAACCACATTTAAAACATAAAGGCATATACTTGGAATAAAATAAGAACTTGGGATAAAATGTATTGTTCTTCAGGTGATTCCAAAAAAAGCAGGAATTGTAATCTTAAAAGGTATGAATATCATCAAATATTTTTATATCAAATGGCATAGTATTTAAGGTCTTAAAGGAAAAGTTAACCAAACCATAAAAAATCCATTGACAATAACACAATAATTGTAGAAGACTTTAATATTCCTCTTTAAGAGCTAGATAAATCTAACAATATTAGGAAGGAAAATGTAGAGCTAGTAATATTTTTTTGAAAAATCAAATCACAGGTTAATATTTGTGAGGCATTGTACTAAAAGTTGGTATATGTCATTTTGTTCAATAAATAATGACAACCTGGGAAATGTTGGCTATATAGTCATTTTCTTCCTTTACCATCACCTGTGTTACCTAAGGAAATTATTTACCTCTGTCTGAGATTGCTCATCTGTAAGTTGAAGTGAATTAGTCAAGTACTTTATTGATAGTAGAGGATGCTTGTTGCTATGCCTAACATGTTGTTGGCACTGTGTGTATGTACACTTATTTCAAAGAGCATGGAATAGTGGATACATAACCATCCTCAGAGTCAGGAGAATCTGAGTTCAAACTGTATTTCTGTAACACATTTGCTGCATGATTTTGGGCAAGTCATTTAACCTCTAAGTTTCTACCAGGCATCACTGTAATACCAAAAGTTGTAGAACAGCTGCAATTCTACTATGGAAGAGGGAGTTTCCTCACCAACTCCTTAAACAATTAAAATCACAGCTAAGAGCCCAAGAGAAAAACACCCCAACTTACTTCCACAATACTTCAGTAATTGCAGTTTTGTTAATGTGGGAATACTGCATAATGGCAAAGACAGCCACCCCTTTATCACTTTGCCAATAGTTTTTCAAGAGTTACTATGGCAAAAATACTCATCAGTCTAAAACAAACTATAGCTGACATAGTGATAAAGATCTCCAAATTTTATTATAGTGGTCTTCAAGTGACAAATATACAGTCCACCACTAAGTTCATATTTGAAACCTTTCAAGCTCAGTAAGACCTGGAAGAGCTTTCTCTGCACTGGCACAGCTTTTAAGAACCTAGGATTATCTCCAAACTATAATTGAAGTATTAGAGTAAGACCTTAGGGAAATCCTACACAAATAAAAATAAACACATGTAATTTTATATTTTTCATATCATATCTATAGCAATAATTTCATATTGAGGTCATTGACCCAGTATGCTGCTGTAGCCCCCAAAATACCTAGCATCAAAGAACACTAGTTTCAAATGAGATAATATATATAAAGTCTTAAAGTGCTATATAAATGTACAAATGCTATATGGATTACTATTGTCACTTCACACTATCAATATTCAACATGTGGAATTCACCTCCAAAAGATGGGAATGGCTAAAAATTTAAAAAAAAAGATTTTAAATGGTTTAGATAAATTCATGGATTGCAGATCAATAATGAATTCTTCTACAAGAGATCTGTGATTTCATTTATAATAGGTCTCTCCTCTACTACTGCAGAGTTCTACTCCTTTGTGTCTTAGGAGAGAGTGTCATGAATTTTCATGACACCCCAAAATAACTATCTGGTGGCCAACCTTCTAGTGAAGAGCTCCTCTTAATTTAGTTAAGATGGTCCTTAGACTATAGATAGAATCCACTTCTACTTCATATTCAGTCTTTGCAGCTTGGTAGGTCTTACAAGACATTATATTCTGCTGGCCTTGTCTGAGACATCAGAGTAAGACTAGTGAATTCAGTGATGAGTAACTGATATAAATTAATTTGAGGACAATCTTATTTTTAAGGATTGGTACCAGGAAAGATAAGCCATTCTTTGGGTGTTCAATATCTTTCTTTATAGCTATACGTGTATATCTATCTTTATCCTTGAAGGGAAAAAAAGGAAAATGTGAATATGTATGAGGCATTGTGGGGGAATAATGGGAGACGGAAAAAGGAGAGTGGCATTAGGGGCTACTCCTAAGTGTCCAGATATCTATATGTTCCTTCGTGCCATGTCTGAAATATAATATTGGACAGAATAAGCCATCAGGCATTTTTGCTTTAATGCCATTATTTCTCCACTAAAGTCCTACTCCAATACCTTATCATGATGTGGAGGTAGCCTTAGATTCTCAAAGCTACCCCAAAAAACAATCTGGGATAGGTCTATTGGAAGGGCTTCAGGTATAGCCAAGGGATGAACTGTATGTCTATTATCCAAAGTCTAAACTAACCAGTTTAAGTTAGTTAGGATTCATCCTTGCATTCCTCACAGTGTTATAATTTTCAGCTACAACAGTTACAGAATACTATCTACTAAATCATATAGGGATTCCATTCTGCTTCCATGGAGGGAGCAGCTCATCCTGATAAAATCATAGCTCTTTATATATTGAAGTATAATATCATCCTTCTAATCATATAATTCATTTCAATTAGGGTTGTACTGCCTTGTAAAAGTAGGTTACTTCATGATGCCATATAATAGAGCAGAACTCCAAATGATAAGTACTTAAGATACAATGAACAGAGTTTCTAAGTAATTAAGAATGAGAAGAGCTCATTCTTCCTTAGATAAAGCAAGTTTTTCCTAATCTTCCCCAAATCCCCAGTTTTTAGTGCCCATTCTACATTCCACTATGGAAATTACTTTCTATATGACTTTTATTTACTCATCTTCAGACATGTTGTTTCCCCTGATAAAATGTAAGCTCTTTGAGGGCAGAAGACTGTGGGTTTTTTAACCCTGTGTATCCCTAGTACCTAGCACAGTGCCTAGCAATTAATAGATGCTTTTTGAATGAATGAATCCCACTTTTATGCAACCCGGAGCATGTAACAGAACTTCTAAAGGAACTAGCTTAAAATATTTCCCATAGCTCATCACCTTTTTCTGCACTTTCTTACTCTTCATTTCTTGTTTATTCCCTTTCTGCTCTTAGCCAGTTGAGGTAGCTGCCATAACTATTGAAACCCTAAAAGGCTTTCAAATGCTCCTTTATATGGCCTTACATAAAATTAAATGCAGGTCTTCATGAAGATAAAGAGGGTGAAAGGGAATCTAGCTGGCAAGTGAATGCCAAACCCATTTTGCTTGAATGTTTACATTTCTATGAAATCATAGAATTTTAGAGCTAGCAGGAACCTGAGCGATCATATAGGCTTAGGGATTACAAGCTTAGGGCCTATGGATGGATTTATGGGGCACCTTGATTTTGGATGAGAAAAATATTACATCTTTATTTTCAGTAATCTTTGGTTTCCTGGGTAACCTTGTATATTTTATTCTGTGCATTTAAAAATATTATTCTGAGAAGTAGTCCAAAGGTTTTATCAGAATGTCAAATGGGTCCATGACACAAAAACATTAAGAACCTCTGACCTAGCCCAATCTTCTTGTTTTACAGATAAAGAAATTAAAGCCTAGAGAAGTAAAATGACTTGTCCAAAGTAATACAGTCACATTAGTGGAGGTCAGTACTACAATTCAGATTTCCTTATCCTAGTTCACTGTTCATTACAGTGCTTCTGTGCTAAACTTTTCTGTAATGTTATAAATTTTTCATTTCTGTATTTCTAAAATGACAACACAAATCATAGTGAAAACTGTTTCTCTAGTAAAAAGGAATTAATATGAACTAGAAATGCTAAATTATTAATAACTACCTAAGGGTATCTAGGTAGGATAACCCACCTTCATCCTTTGGGTGCTCAGTATTTTTCTCTGTGGCCATATATGTATATCTATCTTCATCCTTGAAGGGAAAAAAAGGAAAATGTGAATATGTATGAGGCAATGTGAGGGAATACTAGGAGATGGAAAAAGGTCCTACTCCTAAGTGTTTAGAGGAAAAAGCACTGGAAGTACCTCTATCCTTGAAATTTCAACTTCTAATTGGCTAACCTCCTAGAATATATATAAGAATATAAGAAAGAAGGAAGGAAGTCCAGGCAAAATATGTCTTTATTTCTCAGCTGCACTGCTGACTCATCTTCGTAGCACTTTCTCTAAAATGCCCCTTCCTCCTCACCCCGCTTTCCAGGTCCTTTTTGTATGTTGTCTTCCCCTTCAGAATATCAGTTTGTCAAGGGAAGGAACTGTCTTTGTGCTCATATTTTTATTCTCAGAGCTTAGCACAGTTCCTGGCAAACAGTACGTGTTTAATAAATGCTTGTTGACTATTTACTGACACATCCTTTTCCTCAAATCTTCTTGACCCTTTTAATGGAGCAGGAAGGAGTTAAAATTTCCTTTCATCAGGGATATCCAGAAGTATTGGTTAAGCTGAGCAGTCATTGGGCTTACAAAAGACTATGACTGATATGATATGGCCTTTGCTCAAGAGCAGAAAGAATACATTAACTAGTATTTGTCTCTCCACTACATATTTGCAATTCAATAGGTAATGCTAGAGACACCCTTGTCTGCATTGTCCAACCTTCTGCCTCTCAAAGATAGTTTTTACCATTCACTTGACTTTATCTCAGTTTGAACAATTTCTTAATATTCAAAAACATTAATTCTTAAGCTTTAGAATTTCCTTCATTTGTTATGTTTCCATGATATTGCCTCTATGGTTCAATGGAAAGAATGCTGGCTTTAAAGTTGGAAGTTCTGGTTTCAAATCCCAACTCCGGCATGTACTCTCTGTGTGATTTTAAGCAAGTCACTTCTCTTCCCTTTCATCATTTTTCCACCTGTAAAATGAAAGGATTGGACTAGATCGCCTCTGAGGTCCCTTCTAGCTCTAAATATATGATCCTATCGAATAGCTCCATGTTCCCATCTTTTTCTCAATATTTCTTTCCATGTCAGGTCAAAGATCAAACTCAATCCATTTTATCTTAACAGTCTTACAAATCCATGCCTTTTTCCCACCTTTGATACCATTCACCTAAAGTTTAAAATGTCAATGAATCATCAATGTGGTAAACTCCCTTTGCCCATCTTTCCTCGTTCTATACGCTTCTTTTCTGACTCAACTTATAAATTTTCCCAATTCACTTGAGGTCTTCCTCTAGATTTTTTTAATATTTTGAGGGTATCAGTATAGAACTTGGGCTGTCCACATGAGGCTCTGCCTACACAAGAAACCACCTCTGATCTGAAATGTCCTGAACAAATCCATTAAGCTATTTCTTGTGTCCAAGTCATCAATGGTAATGTGCTGAAGCCTATAACCCCACCATGCCTCTCTCCATTGACCTTTGGCATACTTGCAGTTTTGATTTTTCAAAGATTGTGGTATTTGAGGATCCACAGCCATATAGCATCACCAGGAGACTATTAACATTAAGATTATGTGTGTGCGTGTATGTGCGTGTGTGTGTGTACATGTGCGTATATGTGTGCAGCTTGAACCCATTGAGAATACTGCACAATTTCCCAAAGACAATTGAGCCCACTCTCTTATTACTAAATTCTTGGTCCAGTTCATTACCCATATGTAAACACTGTCCAAGAACTGATGGAGTAACTCAATGGGCTGCCCCTGTAACTGAAAGTCATTGTTTGGGGAATAGGCATTCTTTTTTCATTTGGCTTTTCCCTTTTGAGTAGCTGTGGATTTCACTGAAGAGGCTTTATAGTGTTCTCAGACTTGATGAAACCAGTACAATGTCATCAACAAACAGGAGCATATGGAGGATCTCACCACTCATATGGAATCTTATTAAGGGAAAGGAAGGAAAGAAAGGGAAGGGAAGGAAAAGAAAGGAAAGAGAAGGGAAGGAAAGGGAAAGGAAGGCAACAGAAGGCAAGGGAAGGCAAGGGGAAGGGAGGAATGGAAAAGGAGACGGAAAGGAGAAAAGGGAAGGGGGGAAGGAGAGAAGAAAAAGCATTTATTAAGTATCAGGTACTGTGCTAAATACTTTACAAATAATTATCTCATTTTATCTCATTTAAACTCTGTTCAGGATAGAAGAAACATCTCTCATGAGTATATATTTCCTTGGTTCATGACTTACTGTTTATTGCTAATCAAAGAATAAACTAATCTCTGTGGTTGAATTTGTCAAAGAATTTTGTATTTTCTTAATAAATGGATGGGGATACCTTGCTAAAGAGGAACCTTTAAGCCACTCACCTGAATTAAATGCTTTTATATAATCAATAGTACACAGTAAACATGGCAAGATATTGTATCCTCTATATACCTTTTACTCAATTCTGTCACTGTAAAGATTGGGTTTTCTATAGAAAATCATTAGTGAAGACCTGCCTTCTCCCTCCTCATATTTTCATTCACAGATATCCTTTATCTATGTGCAGATCCTTCTCATGAAGATTTTATATAGATAAGAAAGTAAACATGTGATCTGCAGCATTACTGATGTCCTATACTAGCTTTTTTATTGATGCCTTTTGTTTTCATAGCACATTCATTTCCTAATATATACCTCTCACTTCCTCTACCAAATGTTCTTTGTTACAAAGTTTCTTAAAAGAACAAGGAAAAAAAAATTGATCCAGAAAAACCAACCAACACATAAATCAAGGGGTCTTAACCTGATCCTGATCTGCAGACCTAGGGATTGATTCCAGGGAATGCATGAACTTGGAAGAGAAAAAAAAATACACCTTTATTTTCACTAAATCTAACTGAAATTTATCATTTCCTTCAATTATGAATGAATTCAAATAAACATTATTCTGAAAAGGGGCTCATAAGCTTCACCAGACTGCCACAGAGTCCCACAATAAATACCCCCCGCAAAAAAAATTAAGGACCCATGACATTGGGTCCATTTCTGACAATATTGGCAATATTGCCACACCTGAAATCCTCCACTTCTGCAATACAGAAAAGAATATAGCTTTTTGTTTAAGCAATAATGCTATCCATTATTTTTTCTAGTAGTTGATATCTTTGTTTCTTTGAGACATTTTGAAAACAGATTCCTTAACACTTTCAAAATTGTGTAATTTCCATTCCAGTATGAATTCTTCTGTGTATAGTTGACTAGGTCTACCTGTTATTCCCAACTTCATATTACAAAGTTTCATGTCCACTTCTTCATAAAATACATTGGATACTAAGTTCTAAAGTCCAAATACAGTGGTTTCACATATTGAGAAGAGAACTAGAAATACAAAGTGAAAAAAAATCTTTTTTATTTTCAACCTATTTGCTGTCTTCCTTCAGATTTCATCTATAAATTATTTTGGGATGAATGGGCATATTCTAATATCACAACAAACTATCTACATGCTTGTTTTCTCCTGCACTATTTTTGATGTTTTATGAAGCTCTACTACTCATAATCCTTCTTCATCCATCATAATGTTTTATAGATAAATTGATATTCTCAACTGTTGCTTCTGGTTGCCTGGTCTCTCTACTTGTTCAGGAGATCATATGCTTTCTGGATGAGATGGTCAGGGGCTATTTTGGCTTCCTAATTGTACTGATGGATTTGTAGGCCTTAAACTTATGTAGGAAAAAGTGATCATTGAAATCAATATCCTTACATTATCCATTTCCCATTTTTTCAGCTTCAATAGCTTGCTTGAATAGGGCATATTGGAATGCTATAACAACACATATTATCTTAATCTTATCTTTATATCTTCTTCTACTTTGGTATTTTTTAAAAAAACTTTGCTTTAACTAGCTAATGACTAGATTGTACACAAATGGCTGATTCTGATATGACTCCCTCATCCATAACTACTCATTTCCTGCCCATTAAGTCATATTCAGTTTCATTTTTGGTGATATGTTTGATTCTTCTCATATCTAAACTTTTCAACTCTCTAGAAGAAAGTGTTCATAATATATAAGCATAAGACTTATGAGTAGACTACAAACCTTTGACCTCTTTCATTTCTTAGTTATGAACCAGATTTTCCAATATATTTTTCTCTGTCCTTTCCTTTGCTAAACTACGCATTGAAGTTACTGAGTATCAGTAGATTATGTCATTTGGTTTGAAGGATATTGTCAAGCTCTTCAAAGAATATATCTATCTTATCATGTTTTGTAATTGATGCTGGTACCTACGCTTCAGTTACCTTCATGGTAGTCTTATAGCTCATGTGCATCATGAACAGTGCCTGCAGAGAGAGTTTGTGATATGAAGTTTCTTATTTTCTTTGAAAGTATGATGAAAGCAAGTCCACCAACTCCATTATTCATCTCTCCAAGGAGAAACTATGAACCATTCTAATAAAACTTCCTGATGTCTTCTGGTTTTATTTATAGAAAGTATGGATATTGATTGTTTAAATTCTGTCAGTGGCTTCATACTACTTAAAGGAGTAAGTAAAGGAACCCACAGCCTTCTATTCTCTTACTTATAGCCTCCATTTCATCCAATTAGACCTTCTCATTATTACCCATCCTAGCTCATCAAAAGGCAGAGGGTGGCACAGTACATAAAGTGCCAGCGCTAGAATCAAGAGGACCTGAGTTCAAATCTGGCCTAAGATATTTATTAAGCTGTGTGACCCTGGGCAAGTCACTTAACCCTGTTTGCCTCAATTCCCTCATCTGTAAGATGAGCTAGAGAAGGAAATGGCAAACCACTCCAGTATCTTTGCCAAGAAAACCTCAAAGAGTCAGACGTGACTAATAGACTAAAAGATAAGCTCATCCAACTTTGCAATCCAGGACAAGTCACTTATTCTGGGCCTCTCTCACTTCCACAGCTCTGCATGCAATATTTGGCATGCATAGAGCAAGCCCAGTATATAATATCCAGACTCACCTGACAATACTCCTTTACCATTCCAGCATCTAGAAATGTGGGCTTTAGTAGAGACTACATAGAGAAGCTACAGCAGTTCCCCTAAATAGGGATTCCCTAGTTTTGCTTATATGTAGCCTTTCTATATCTTTGATATTACATTTGTGATCAACATGCATGGCTTCAAAACTATATGAGTGTTACAGCCAAACCCGAATTAAAGTTGATGTCAAATGCGATTAGGTACAGAAAGGTGGTGTCACTAATAACCAGCCTGTAGAATGATCTCAAAATGAATATAATAATAATACTAGTACTAACAGCTACTATTTGTATAGTGTTTTAATGTTTACAAAGCACTTTACATATATTATCTTATTTGATTGTCACAATAGTCCAATGAGCTAGGGACACCAGCTTATAGGTGAGGAAACTGAAATACAGATGAGTATCCAACAATTTGGTCCCTTTTACCTACTGCCTCACTGGAAATTCTCCAGAAAGAATCCATCTATTTTGAGAGTATGCAGATGTAAGCACCTTAACCATAGAGACTTTTTCTTCCTTTTTAAAATCCCATAATGACTAAAACAGTACCATCTCCCCCTTCCCACCCACATCCACAAACTGACACCAAAAAAATGCTTCATGGTGATGAGGAGGAGGATAAAAAAAATCTATTTTACTCTATACTTCATTCTCATTTTAATTCAGCCCACAGAGATTAGTGCAAACCTTAGAGATTTTCTTAAGCCAATCTCTTCCACATGTGAAAGAGACAGGAGGAATTCAGACTAACCCATTCTTAATTTTAAAATTAGTTGATGGTTGGGTGTGTGTGTGTGTGTGTGTGTGTGTGTGGTGTGTGTGTGTGTGTGTGTATGTAAGAAAGAGAGAGAAAGAGATAGACGAGATACAGAGAGAGACAGAGACAGAGTTTTAAGTACCATAAGGTTGAAAGAAACCTTGATCTCCAATAGTATTTCTTCAGAGGGGGCAGAAGACTTTTGTGCTTTCTAAAATTTGTACCCACTTGCTCTTTTTCAGTCATTTTTCTTCCTCTTGCCTTTGTTTTTACCCTTTTCTCCTAAGTGAAATGGAGATTTTTATTGCCATTTATATCCAAAAAAAATTTTAAATTTTTGATTACAAGCAAAATCATATAAAGCTAAAACAGAAAGGTACAGTATCACTTACAAACCACTTAGTCTGAAACTCTATTTACGAATGAAGAAAGAGAAGGGCAGGGAGGGTAAATGACTTGTCCACACCTGGAATCATATGATATTTGGGACAGCATGACCCAGAGGTGCTGGATTTTGAATCAGAGGACCTTTATTACTACCTTTATGACACTGGCAAATCACAACCTCTTTGAACTCCAATTTCCTCATCTATAAAATGAAGGTATTTGACTAGATATAAGGTTCTTAATCTTTTTTGTATCAAGGATCCCACTGGCAGTCTGATGAAGCCTATGGAATCCCTTCTCAGAATGTATTTAAATAAAATACACAGGATTAGCAAGGTAACAAATTAAGTTGAAATAAAGTTATTAAATGTAAAAAAAAATACAGACCCGAGATTGGGAACCTCTGGATTAGATTAGCAGAGCTGGAACTGGCATCTGATGAATTCTTGGTTCAGTACTCTTTCCACTGTATCACACCTCCTAGACTTCATACATGTCATGGAACCTTTCTGAATATCAACAAGAATGAATTGAAGAATTTCTTTCCCCAAACATCTTTAAAAATAGAAAACCTTTAATGACCATACATGCTGGAATATTGCTCTTTTTTTAAAGCTCATGTCTGACCACGTCACACAACTATCCACCCCCTTTTAGTAAACATTAGTGGCTCCCTATTACTTTGACGATCAAATATAGAATCATCTGTTTGGCTTTTAGAGCCAAACCTAGTCTCATCCTGCTTTTCTAGTTTTCTTACATCTTACTCCCTACCAAAGTACTCCACAATCCAGTAACATTGGCCTCCTTGCTGTTCCTTGCACAGCACACTCCTTCTCCCAGCTCTGGGCATTTTCACTGGCTGTCCCCCATGCCTAGAATTCTCTCCCTCCTCATCTCCACCTCTAGCATCCTTTAAGTTTCAGCTAAAGTACTACCTTCTGCAAGAAACCTTTCACTGTTCTCCTTAATCTTAGTGCCTTATCTCTGTTGATTATCTTCGTTTTGGCCTGTATATATCTTGTTTGTACATAATTGTTTATGAATTGTCTCCTTCATATGTCTGTGAGCCCCTTGAGAGCAGAAAGTGTGTTATATGTGTACATGTGTGTGTGCATGCATTGGTAATAGTGGTGGTTACTGTGGTGTTTTTTACAGTTGCATCTCCAGTGCTTAGTATACATACTGATACATAGTAAGCACTTAATAAAGGCTTGTTGACTTTACTTAATGATCTCCTACCGACCTGAAGAAGATACAAAGTCAAAATGGAATGTCCTTCCTCAGTGTAAAAACCCCAGATTTATTTCATGCAAAAAGCTCTGCATTTATTAGCTAGGGATGCCTGAAAAGCATGATGAAACTAATTATCATGTTCAAAAAGGATCTAGTTGAAAGTCCTTGATCTCTTCTTTCCAAAACTATGGAGCTTCTGATCTAAAGCAGAAAAAACTTGTTCTTAAAGCTATAATGATACCTTAGTTAATTAACTACAGTTGAACAATATAGTGATTACAATTTTTATATATTATCTCCCCCCTTGCCATAAAATATCAATCTACACGTAATTCAAACACAAACAGCAGTTGATCTTTAAGACATGGGGAATATAGTAAATCCAACTGTGGCAAGTGAACTCCAGTGATGGAGAAATCATTTCTTGCATCTTTGTAGTCATCCACAGCTTCAGGGATATTGCTCTATTTCGTATTAGTTCAGCAGGGAGGAAGAAGAGAAGTTAGAAAAAGGGCCAAAGCACTTTTGAATGACAATAAGGCAGGGTGCCACTTTAACAGACTCAGTGGAAAAGCATTACATTTCTTCTTTACTGTTGAACCAGTGACTGCCTATTCTGGGAACTCATTGCATTAGGAAAACCAAACAAGCTTATAGTTTCATTCCTCCATTCAAGTTCCATAAGGATGAAAACAGCCCAACATAAACTCTCATATAGTTCCATTCCTCTCCATTTCTCTTTCTTTGTCAACAGCACACACAACATCCCATCTAAATTTTTAAGACTGCAAAGAGTGGGAACCTTATTTGTTGACTCTTCTCATTGCACTGATAAATGTTTATGGGCATCTTGCACACATAACTACTGACATATTTAAGTATTCAATTAAAATTGGACAAGAGAGTACACTGATACAAATAAATATTCAGTTAAATGAGGACTTTGCCCAGAACTCTAAAAGTATTCAGGTGCTTCCTAGCAGGCAGTCATTGGAAATCAGGACACTGATGTGAGTGTGAGAACGAAATGTGTATGAAAGAGAGAAATGCAGATTGTTTCATGGAGAAGTCATGGCAGAGGGCTGACAGGAGATGCCTCTCCCAATGCAGCTAAGCAGGGAAGGAGAACCCTATTATATGGATGAGTGGGGCCGGCAATGGCATCTTGTCATTCTAACTTGTGTAAGTCAGCAAGCTTAATTGCTCCTTGTCTTTTCAAGACGACTTTCCACCAACAATCTCATTATCACACACATATGTTTATTTCACATTTCTAAGTCCCTTCATGCAGACCTGAATGCAATGAAGGGAGAGATAATATTATGTTAACCAACAACATTGTTTGTTCTCTTCCTACCAAATGAATGTGACTTTCCTCCTCCCATCCTTTATTAACTCAAAGAATACCTGAAAGCCTTAGAATTCCCAGGCAAGGCAAGGAATTCTCAGTGTATATGTGGTGTGGAAGTGAAAGACCAAGATGGGAAAAAAAAAAACTACTTAGCCACGCTGGCAGATTCAAGTAGCCAGGAAATCTAGAAGACCTCTGTCCTAGACTTTATTCTAACACAGTTCTCTGAATCTAGCCCTTTGCTTGCTGAACTTGAGCCACTGCATCTGTGAAATGGAAGTGAAAGTTGATGATAATCCTTTTCCCCACTGATGGGGTTGTGACAATGAATTAAAGAGCACCAATTAACTTCTACAAAGGTATCTGTAGTTTAAGGGAAGGCAAGGAAAGGATCACCTTCCTTTGGACGAGCTCAGAGCTGCCAAGGAGTAGACAGGCCTGCATTTTGTCCTGACCACATAATCCCCAAAGAATTGGCTGCAGGTGAAACTGTGAAGTAAAAGAAATTTATCTTCAAGGCCCCTAGCCTCTGCTATCTACACCTATTTTCCTCCCCTCCTGGCATTTTTGTTCACACATATCTCATTCTCTTTTTCTTAGCAAAAGATACCAGAGCAGAAAATCTGACCATTAGTCATTAACACCACAGTGTGAATAAACATTATTTCAGGTCTTACCTTCTCAGGTTATTTAAATTTTAAAATATACCAGAATTATGAATTGAAAAGCTTTATCTTCCTTTTTAGGGGTTTGTAGTAGCAGGTAAAGTGGTAAGATCTTTCCTGAATGTTGAACATACCTTTTCTTTCCCTTTATGATTATCTCCTATTTAAGTTGTATGTAACTTGTTTATACATTATATATGTGTTGTCTTCCCTATTTGATTGTGAACTCCTTGAGGGCAGGGATTGTTTTTACCTTTCATCAATTAACACAGCATCTTTCACAAGGAGGGTGCTTAAGTAAAGACTTGTTGACTATAGCCCAAAGCATTTTGAGGGCAGCAATTCAGATCTCTGGTAATCCATACTCTGGCTGCCAAGTGATACTCTTTGGTTACCTATAATGCAAATCAGATACAATCAAGCCTATCTGCTGCCAGGATACTAGGAAAACTATTCTCCATTTAGGAAGTTAGGAGACAGATGATTTTTCTTCTACCCCCGAATTCTCCCCAATACCATATCTTTCTTATGAGGGAAAAAAATTGGCTTCAGAATTTGTTCAAAGACTTGCTAGTCCTATATTTTATACTTTGCAAGCACAGAGTGTAATTTTACTGATCTAATAAGAAAAGAATACTACCTACACAAACTTGTACAATGTTTATTAAAAATTATGTCTAAAATGACATCTTAATAGATTTCTTATAGAATACATGAACATGTACATCTTTTTGTTATGCAGTTCTCCTTGGTATATTATTTATTACAAAAGGATATAATCACGGTGATAAGAAAATAGTGTCACTAAAAAATTAGGTGGCGCCCAATCAAGTTGCAACAGTAATTGCTGCAATGTCCTCTTTGATTTAGATTTAGTAATATCAATGTAATTGCCACTGGGAAAAAATTATAATGGCTGTTAATGATAACTAACACATAAATGGCAATGAATGGAACCATGTATTTTATATCAGATTCAGTCATGGAGAGGTAGTGGCAAACCCAACGATTTTCAGCAACCTTGCACAATTCATGGAAAGGAAACAACACCCCCACTCCTACCCCCACACACATTGTATCCCTCTAATTAGGTGAGGGAGGGAAGGGTAAGGACATTTGTGAGCTCTACTATGGAACATCACCCTGTTTCAGACAGGTGAACACATTCATGTGACAGTAGTTGAGCTTTCTCTATATCCCATGCTAAACCTTCAAAGTGGCAATGACCAAGACAATAAGGAACCAATGGAGAAGAGCTGTCAAAATTTTCCTACTACTGAGCACACAACTCCACTGAGGGGAAATGGCACATTAGATAGAGCACAGGGCCTGGAGTCAGGAAGATCTGAATTCAAATACTGTCTCAAATACTTACTAGCTATGAGACTCCAGGTAAAACACTAACGACTGGCTGTCTGTTTCAACTATAAAAAGAGGATTATAACAGCACCTCTCTATCTCAGGCTTGTTTCAAGGATCAAATAAGATAATATTTGTAAAGCACTTAATGCTTGGCACATAGAAGGCACTTGATAAATGTCTGTTCCCCTCTCACCTAGATATTATAGGTCTGAATGCAATAGGATACATAAACATTTATTAATCCCTACTGTGTGCCAGGCATAGTGCTAACTTTGATGATACAAATAAGAAAATGAAAGGCAGTCCCTGCTCTCAAGGAGTTTACAATCTAATGTAATCTAATTACAATTCAATATACAAAATGAAGATGTAAATGGGGGAAGTGCTACCGGATGTTACCTGCAAGAGGGCATGATGATGATATAGATATGCGAGCAGAGTAACTGGTGGTAAATGAAGAGATGAATGGGATTTTAAGTCTTTTATAAAGGAGATTATGGGAGCAGTTTTTTACTTGGCCCTCTAGTTGTCCAATCAGAGGGGCAGAAGCAAATGAGGATACTAATGAAGTGTGAGTACCAAAGTTGAAACAATCTCCATGATAATGGGTTTCCTGGTGATAGAGGGCGGGGATGGGTATTGATGGTGGAATCAAAAACTACCAAAGCAGATGCTGGCATAGTTTACCTTTGTCACATGCCTAATGATAGGGAAAAGCAAATTAGCTATAAATATGACCCTCAGAAAAGGATTTTTAAAAAAGGATTTCTGGAAGTTTGGTTCTTAAAATAACATCTTAGATGATTCCTTAGTGAAATGATGACAAATGGTCCCCCAAACCTGCTTACACATGGTGTCTGAAATTTGTGCCCTTAGAGTAGCTTGAGATTTCTCTCATTATATTACCTAAATCAACCAATAATCAATCAACAAGTATTTATTAAGTGCTTCCTACATGTCAAGCCCCTAGATTGCATGGTGCATAGAGCACTGGGCTTGTAGTCATGCTTGTGAGTTCAAATATGGCCTCAGACACATTCTAGCTGTGTGACCCTAAGCAAGTCACTTAACCCTGATTGCCTCAGTTTCCTCATCTGTAAAATGAGCTGGAGAAGGAAATGGCAAACCACTTTGGCACCTTTGCCAAGAAAACCCCAGATGGGTTCACAAAGAGTCAGACATGACTAAAAATGACTGAACAGCAACAACATATGAGACACTGTGCTATACAGTGAGGAAACAATTACAAAAGTGAGTAAGTCTCTGCACTCAGAGTTTATGTTCTACTGGGGAGAGGCTATATGTTTAAGTAAAGGGTAGAACCAAAATAAAAATAAAATTATTTGGAAAGATGGTGACACTAACAACAGGGAGATTGAAGAAACCTCTCTTGAAGGTTGAGCCTAAGGAAACTAGGAGTTCAAAGAGGCGAAGGCAAGAAAGAGAGAGAGGATTCCAGGCATGACAGTCTCTGCAAGAAGATGGAATTTCTGTACTGCAACAGCAAGTGTAGCTGGAATGTATAATGCTTGAGGGTGAGTAATGTTGTCAGTCTGGAAACATAAGCTGGAGCCAAATTGTGAAGGAGTTTAAATGGCCAAAGGAATTTGTATTTTATCTTGGAGGCAACAGGGAGCTGCTGAAGCTTCTTGAGGAGGAGAATAATCTGGCCAAACCTATGCTTTAGGAATATCAATTTGTAAGCTATGTACAGGATGAATGAGAGAGGGTAGAGATTGCATGCCAGGAAACTAATCGGGGGCTATGCCTCCTTTCTGGCTTGCTCCCCTTTACCAAACATCCTAATAAAATTTTCTTTCTTAAACTAATTGGGTGCTATTGCAATAGTCCAAGCAAGAGGTAATGAGGGCCTGAACTTGAGTGACTGTGGTATGCATGGAAGGAAAGAGATGGAAAGAAGAAATGTGGAGATAGGATTGAGAGGACTTGGCAACTAATTGGATTTGGTTGGAAGTGAAGGGAGAGAGAATGAGGAGTTAAGAGTGACTCCTAGTTGGAAATCTAGGTGACTGGAAGAATCATGGTAGCCTTGACAGAAACAGGGGCAATAGAAGGAGGGGTGAGTTTAAGAGGAAAGATAATGAATTTGGTTTTGGATATGTAGATTTTGACATTCCTGTAGGGAAAACCCAAGTGGAGATATCATCCAAGCAGTTGGACATGCGAGACTAGAGCTAAGGAGAACAAATTCAGGGGTGGACTTAAAGATTCGGGGGTCATTTGCATAGAGGTGATAGTTGCTTACCTTCATACTATGCAGGTGAAACCTGCATAAAGATGATAGAATCCATGGGAATTTATGAAATCACAAAGAGAGAGCTTAGGGAGAAAAGAGGGCAAAAGGGTATCTGTCACTAACACAGGTATCCATGATGATCCTACAAAAGAGACTGAGAACAATTAGTCCAACAGATTAGAAAGAGAACCATGATAGAACATTGTCACAAAACCCAAGGAGGTGAACCCAAAAATACAAAAAGATCAAAGAAAAAGGAAAATGACCTATGTGTACAAAAATATTTATAGCAGATCTTTTTGTGGTGGCAAAGAATTAGAAATTAAAGAGATTCTCTTCAATTAAGGAATGGATGAACAAGTTATGGTATATGATTGAGATAAAATGCTATTATAAGAAATGGTGAGGGACATGGTTCCATAAAAACCTGAGAAGACTTATATGAACTGATGCAAAGTGAGGAGCAGAACCAGGAGACCAACATAGACAGAAAACAGTAATATTGTAGTGATATGACTAATTGTAAAAGAATTAGCTACTCTGATCCATACAATGATCCAAGTCGGTTCCAAAGGACTTACAATGAAAAGTGCTATTCACTTATGAACTCTGGACTCAGATTGATACACATTTTTCACTTTAATTTTCTTGGGATTTTTTTTGCAACATGGTTAATATGGAAATGTGTTTTGTATGATTTCACATATAATAATGGTCATCATATTGCTTGCCTTCTCAATGGGTGAAGGTGGGGCTAACGGAAGGGAGAGCATTTGGAACTCAAAATATTTTTTAAATGAATGTTAAAAATAAACAATGAAATAAAAACAAAAGCTATCAATAAAAATAATCACAGAGGAAACAACAAAAACCACAAGGTGGAGAAAATATCTTAAAGGAAGGAGTAGGCAACAGGGTAGAATGCTACAAAGACATGAAGAACTATAGGGACTGAAAGAAAGCTATCAGATTTAGAGATGATTAGTAACCTTGAAGAGAGAAATTTCAATCAAGTGGTAGGGACAAAAGTCAGATTACAAAAGGCTGAGTAATGAGTGGGAGGTGAGAAAATGGAGGCATGAATTTTGGTAGTTTTGTCTAAAAGTTTGACTGCAAAAGGAAAAGAAGTAAAATAATAGCTTGAACAGGTTATGGTAAAGTCAAGGGAAGGAAATGTTTAAGACTGTAGCAATGTAAGCCTATTTGTCAGAAGTAGAGGAAGAGCCAATAGGTAAGAAGAATTTTAAAATTAGGAAAATGGAGAGAGATGATAGAAAGGCACAAGATCCCAGAAGAGATAAGAATAGACTCAGTCAAAGATACAAGTAGGGAGTTGACATTGGCAAGCAGAGTTACCTCATGATCTGAGACTGCAACAGAAGAGAGAGTTGGGGATGATATTGAGGATACTTGAAGTGTGGAATTAGGGAAGACAGGGAGCACCTGACAGATGACCTCGATAGTTTCAGTGAAGATGATGTAAGGTCCTTTGCTGAAAGGGAGTAAGGAAAGAAGGTCCAGGTGTTTTAAGAAGAGAAGGTTTGGAATAGCAGCTTTGAGGCAATAAAGAGGAGAGAGTTTGTAGTAGTGATGACCTAGTTGAATTTAGATAGCATAAATTTGTAGTGTATTCAATCAGCATGACTAGGAAACCAGCATTTTGCAGCATATGAGTAAGAGAAAACAAGACAAATAATGGGGAATGCTCCAAGATAGGTTTTGGAAAGAGATAACCTGTGAGAGGTGTGTTAAGATCTATTTTGCTCCCAGGAAGTACTCACTGGGATATCTCATAGATACTATCCTAGCAAGATACCTCAATAAATGCAGTGCTGAGAGACTTCTAGGGGGCAGAGTCAAGACAGCAGAGTAGAAGGAAGCAGCAAAATTATAGTAGCTGGGGACCCTGACTTTCTCCTTTCAGAGCAAGATAAGTCTAACCATAAAATAAATTAAAAAGAACTTAAGGAAATGAATGGAATCTTAGATATGATAGACCTCTGGGGAAAAACTGAATGGAAATAGAAAGGGGTATACATTTTTCTCAGCTGTACATAGCACCTTCACAAAAACTGACCATGTATTAGGGCATAAAAATTTTACAACCAAATGCAGAAAAGCAGAAATATTAAATGCACTCTCTTCAGACCATAATGCAATAACAATTACATTCAATAAAGGGCAGTGAAATCATAGACTACAAATTTATTGGAAACAAAATAATCTAATCCTAAAGAATGAGTGGGTGAAAGGACAAATCATAGAAATGATCAATAATTTTATTAAAGAGAATGACAACAATGAGACAACATGCCAAAAATTATGAAATGCAGCCAAAGCAGTGCTTAGAGAAAAATTTATATCTCTGAATACATCTATCAATTAAAAAAGAGAAATAACAGATCAATTGAGTGTGCAACTAAAAAACTAGAAAAAGAACAAATTAAAAATCTCCAATTAAAAACCAAAATGGAAATCCCAAAAAAATCAAAGGAGAGATTAATAGAATTGAAAGTTAAAAAAAATTGAATTAATAAATAAAACTAGGACTTAGTTTTATTCTTTTGAAAAAGTGAAATAGATAAACCATTGGTTACTTTCAGTTTTGGTTTAAAAAAAAAAAGAAAGAAGAAAACCCAATTATCAGTATCAAAAATGAAAGGAGTGAATGCACCACTAATGAAGATAAAAATTAAAGCAACTATTAGGAGTTATTTTGCCCAATTATATGCCAGTAAAACTGACAATCTATGGGCAGCTAGGTGGGGCACCAGCCCCGGAGTCAGGAGGACCTGAGTTCAAATCTAGCTTCACACACACAACATTCACTAGCTGTGTGACTCTGGGCAAGTCACTTAATCCCAATTGCCTCACCAAACAAAACAAAAAAACAAAAATCTGACAATCAAAATGAAATTAGTATGTATAAAAATATAAACTGCCCAGATTAACAAAAGAGGAAACAGAATACTTAAATAACCCTATCTTAGAAAAAGAAATTGAACAAGCCATAAATGAGCTCCCTAAGAAAAAACCTCCAGGACCAGATGGATTTACAAGTGAATTTCACCAAATATTTAAGGAATAATTAATCCCAATACCATATAAACTATTTGAAAACAATAAGTAAAAAAGGAGTCCTACCAAATTCTTTCAATGACACAATTATGTTTTTGATAACTAAACTAGAGAGAGCAAAAACAGAAAAAGAAAATTATAAACCAATTTCCTTAATGAGATTTTAATACAAAACTTTTAAATAAAATACTAGCAAGGAGATTACAGCAATATATCACAAAGATTATATACTATAATGAGGTAGGATTTATACCAGGAATGTGGGACTGGTTCAGTAGTAGGAAAACTGTCAGCATAATTGACCATATCAATAACAAAACCAACAGAAATCATGCTATTATATCAATAGATGCAGAAAAAAGCTTTTGACAAAATACAGCACCCATTCCTATTAAAAACACTAGAAAGCATAGGAATCAATGGAGCCCTTCTTAAAACAAGTAGTATTCATCTAAAACCAAGAGCAAGCATTATCTACAATGGCGATAAACTTGAAACCTTCTCAAGGAGATCAGGAATGAAGGAAGGATGTCCATTACCAATCATTCAATATTGTATTAGAAATGCTAGCTATAGCAACAAGACAAGAAAAAGAAATCGGAGGAATAAAAACAGACAATAAGGAAACAAAACTATCACTCTTCGCAGATGATGTAATGGTATACTTGAAGAATCCTAGAGAATCAACTGAAAAACTAGTCAAAATAATTTACAACTTTAGCAAAGTTTCAGGACATAAAATAAACCAACAAAAATCATTAGCATTTCTACATACAACAACAAAACCTAGCAAGAAGAGATAGAAAGAGAAATTCCATTTAAAATAACTGAAGACAATATAAAATACTTGGGTGTCTACCTGCCAAGACAATCCAGGAACTATATGAACACATTTACAAAATACTTTTCACACAAATAAAGACAGATCTAAACAATTAGAGAAATATTAATTGTCCATGGGTAGGCCAAGCCAATACAACAAAAACAACAATTATACCTATTAATTTACTTGTTCATGCCATACCAATAAAGATAGTACTGCACAAAAGCCATGAGTGAATGTTAACCTGTTTAAAGCATGTTACCCATGAGTAGAGTCCAGACTAGCTCAAGAAAGTTAATAATTAAGTCAGAAATTCAGGCAACACACAAACTTAATGGAATCTTTGTTCTTTACTTTGCCATGAAACTTCCTATAAGCTAATAACTATTTGTATGGAGGGGAAAAGCCCTTCACTCTGGGAAATCCACAAAGTTTTCAGAGTCCAGGTAGACAATAAGAACAGACCCTCTATAAGAACAGGCTCAGTAAATCTACAAAGTAAGTCATAGGAGAGTCAGACTCGGTCTCCCTTTTTTTACTTCCTGTACCCCTTCAACCAATTACAATCAATGCTCAAAGAATCCGAAGCATAGATCTGGGAATGGAAATAATAGACAACACTTTTCTTACTACCAAGAACTTCCCGAGTCAACAATTAGACAATAGTATTTATTAAACACTTACTATATGGCAGATACTGTACTAAATACTGAGGGTACAAATACAAGCAAAAAGGCAGTCCCTTGCCCTCAAGGAGCTTACATTCTAATGGGGTGGGGGAATAAAGGAGAAGTAGGGGTCTTACATTCTAAAAGTGGTGATAGGAGAAGATGCCTTGTGAGGTGAGGTCTGGAAAATAAGAAGCAAAGCTAGCAGATGAATGAAGGAAGACTCTGCACCCCACCCCAAAATGAAGAACCCAAGAACAACTCATCCACGAGAGAAGAGGCAGCAGGGGTGGAGGAATGTTCCAGGGTGAGAAGGCTACAGGCACTGAGGAGATTTTCAGGGTAAGAAGACAGCTGAGGCATGGTGGAAAAATCTGGAGTGTAAGAAGCAGAGGCAAGATAGGAATGAAGGATGGCTAGCCTTGTATCTCTGGGAAGCAAGAAAAACTGATGAAACATCATTGACATATATCAGAGATGAGACTTTTCTTAAAGAAAAAGAGAAAGCTGAGAAGTCATCTTTGCTGTTATTCCCCACCCCATCCCGAACCCTCCCCAGACTGATCTTATACTGCTAGGAGTAGCTCAACAGCTAGTAGAAATCTACCTCAAGATAATAAGGGGGCAACTAGGTGGCTCAGTGGATAGAGCTCTGGCCTTGGAGTTGGGAGGACCTGAGTTCAAATCTGACCTCAGACGCTTGACACTTACTAACTGTGTGACCCTGGGCAAGCCACTTAACCCTGATTGCCTAAGTAGGGGGAGATAATGAATGTAGTCTTCCCTGTCTGGAACCCTCCTGGGGTCTTGGTGGGCTATAGTCAATAACCTTAAATTAATCTCATTTGGTTCCATCTCTTGTTTGATACATAAGTTTTATGCATAAACTCTCTTTTTCCTTTTTTGTTATGGGCGTTTAGTCACCGCAAATATACTCATTTATAAAAGCATTTGTTACAGTTGTAGGAAATAATATGGATAGGACAACTTGTTCATTTACCCTGTTCCAAATCATCCTGATGGACCTAAAATAGCACTAATTCAGCAGGAAAATGGAGATAATCACAAACTCTCTTCATCTCAGAAAAAAACTAATACCTACAAAAGAGATGAGCTATTATGATTATGGGATTAGTATGAAAACTAATACCACTCTCTGGCAAAACCATCATTAAGAATTGTATTGCCTGGGGCAAGGGTAAAAGGAATGGTACATGAGAAGGTAAGATTCATCTGGGGTAGGGGACAGGGTAAAGTTAAACTGGCTAGTTTAGAATCGAGATTTGGAAGGGAGGAAGAAGGTGAGTCCAGAGAAAGAGATCATCTGGGAGAGCTGGGTGGAGTGAGAGAGATTGCAGTGGGATTGGAGAATAGGTTTAGAAGGGTTAGACACCGAGAGAGGTGAAAGAAGAGAAAGTATTGGTCAAATAGAGAAATACCAGAGCTGTGGGATTGTTGAGGTGGAACACATATGGAAGAAGACAGAATCAAGGGATTACCCATACTTGTGTACAACTGAGGTGGACAGAAGATATAGTTCATGAGAATTAAGAAGGTTGACGAACTGGGAAGCAAGATTAGTTGAGGATACATAAATCTGCAAATTGAAACTCCCAAGTACAAGGGCAGAAAGTTCCCAAATACAATGGGTTAAAGTAGATAGAAAATCTCTGGGATAGGTCCTTGCTAAAGGAAGAAGGATGACTCAGTGGCCAATAGATCACAGCCATCAGGATCTAAGCAGGGTGATGTACTAAAGGGAGTGACCTTTACAAGAGGAGAAGTTGCTTCATGAAGAGCAGCCTGCAATGGGGAGACAGTCTGAAAACAATGGAAAAGAAGAATGCCCATTCATCAGCCAGGCCTGGTGGGTCTGGGAACATGAGAGAAGTTTCATTTAGATCAGTGTCTTCTAGGAGAACCAAGTTTCTTGGATTGTTATGAGATGGCAGATGTGTGAAAGAAAGAGGCCTAATAGGAAAGGTAGCTTCTTAACAATAGAAAGAGGGTTCCATGGGGTGCAATAGCAAGGGACAGTAGAGTGAGATAGGGACAGAGGAAGCATAGGGCTGTCCTGGGTGAGTATGAGGCAGTGGGGAATGGCCACCTAGGAAGGGTACTTCTGCCTGGCCAACCTAAGATTCTGATTCACCGGAATTCTGAGTACAGCCATAGGCAAATAGCAAAAATAATACTAGCTAATATTTATATAGTGCTTACTACATGCCAGACATTAGGTTAAGTAATTCACAATTAGCATCTCATTTGATCCTCATAAAAACCTTGGGAGGTAAGTGTTTTTATTATCATCCCCATTTTACAGATGGGGAAATTGAGACAAATAGCATTTAAATGATTTGCCCAGGATCACACTGATAAACATGTCTGAGGCTGGATTTGAAGTCAGGTCTTCTTGACTCCAGGCCCAGCGCTCTATCTACTGTGCCACCTAGCTGTCCCAAGTGATAATGTTGCTGGGATTGGATCATCATTTCCTGAGCAAGCAAGAAGTGGGAAGTGGGAGCACATGGTGGGGGCAATAGCAAGACAGATGCCATGCCAGATAGGCCCTCATCCTAGCAGCTAGAGGCCAGGTGGTTAAGACAGCAACAGAGATTGGATGGAACTGGAGGCTGTAGTCTAGAGCTTGGCTTGTGCTGTGACTGATTTAAAACTGAGCTTGAACAGTAGTTGATTTACTCATTTTCTTGTTCCTTTTTTTATTAATTCATTTGATTTCTCAACAATCACTTCCATAAGCTTTTGAGTTCTAAATTTTTCTCCCCCT
The DNA here is from genome assembly GCF_003287225.1 of Phascolarctos cinereus. NCBI lineage: Eukaryota > Metazoa > Chordata > Mammalia > Diprotodontia > Phascolarctidae > Phascolarctos > Phascolarctos cinereus. The sequence continues at coordinate 538,624,851 of NW_027555847.1, read as the reverse complement.
CCCTTACCCCTTCCCTCCCCAAGACAGTGCACAATCTGATATAGGCTATTCATATGCCTTCCTATTAAACATATTTTCACATTAGTGATGTTGTGAGGAATTAGAACCAATAGGAAGAACCAGAAAGATTTACTCATTTTCTAATCACCTGCCCTAGTGGCCAGTTCTAAAATTGGATTATCTTCCCTAAGGTAGGGAATTATAGGGTCCTGGTGGTGAGAAGCAGGTTGTATCAGGGCCCACTGCAGGATGCTTTTGTTGGCTGGTATTGGACATTGGCCCAGTGGTCAAGGACGGGAGCTAGAGGATGGATGGGATGAGATAACAAATTAACCAGGCCACTTTGCAGCTTACTGGGCTATTCTTAGACCCCACCCCCACCCCCCATAGACAAATGAATCAGAAACAAAGGTTCTTTTTTTTGTCATGGATCTCTTTGGCAGTCTGGGGACGGATGTGGATCCCTTTTCAGAATGTTTACAAATGAATAAAATCAATACGTGGGATTACAAAGAAAACCATTATATGGAAATACAGTTATCAAAATACATTTTTGAAGTTCATTGATCCCAGGTTAAGAACCCTTTCCCTAAAACAATGGGGCATAGGACAAGTAAATGTTAATGGGAAGCATGGATGATGAAAGGTTCCGACCAAAAGTTTGCTCTAAAGCCCAGATGAGGCATTCCAGGGGTGCATTCACACAAGGTGCATGGAGTGGGTACTGAAAAGAAGAGTAGGGGATGAAGGAGACAAACTGCTTGCATTTCAGATTTGCCTAGACCTAACATAGACTCTCCAAATGTGCTAAAGGTAAGGATACTCCCTACTGGGTTGGATGGTGAATTTTGTAAGCTCAACATTTAAGAAAAACAGTGTCCTGAAGCTCAAAGGAGTTAAAACCTGAATTAGCAGAGAGAGTGCCCATACTATCATGATGGAGCTGATTAAATATGACTCCTTGAAGACTGAGATAAGTATATGGCCAACCCTTTAGATCAGCTCTTTTAGATCATTTTCTCTCACTTCTACCTCTAAAAGAAATGTTTTAAAAACCACTACTAAAAATGATTGATTCAGTCACTTCCAAATTCTGTATCTACATGCCAAATCATCTAGGCAGTTCAGCCAAAATGTCAGTCAATTCAATGGGGAAAAAACCCTCAGTCAAATTACTCTTTTGGCAAAACTGGTTGACTGGCTGAAATATTCACTTTGCAACCAAGTGTTTAGGCATTGTGCATAAGCTGTCTAAAATAATGAGTCATTTACCTCCAGATTCTTTCCAACTGCTCCGGCCCCACCCCCATAGTCCCTCAAAAAGAGATTTTTTGCCTTACTGTCCTGTACTTCTGCTGTTACTGGAATTGTTTTTAACTCTTACAAATAGGTTATTTTAATGTAGTATCTTGAATTTGGAATTTTATAAAAAATCAGTGGTCTGGAGAAGAACTAAGTTGTTTTTTCAATCACCAAGCTAAAGCTATTATGTACACCATGAGATGGTCTGATTTCTTTTATCAAATGGAATATAAAGTACCACACCACACACACACAACACACACACACACACACACACACACACACCCCTCCAGCTCTCATCTCTCACAGCTTATCTGTGAATATTCTGACCCAGAAACAGTCCATTTAAGCCTGCTCAGAAAATAGAATCACCGAGTTCATTAAGACTTTTTCTTCTTCTTTTAGGACAATATTTGACTTTTGTCAAACTGGGCTGTATAGAAACTCCTCTTTGGCAGAGAGATGGGGCTGGTATTAAGTAGTATTGATCTCAAGGAGAAGTCCCAGAATCTGTTCTTTTATGGGACTACAAGCACCACAGTTTGTGCCAGGCAATTGCAACTATCAATGAAATAGGTTAAATTTTACATAATACCTGACTACCTGTATATTGAGGAAAGTAGTATGGCTTTTGCATAGAAGGGAGTAAAGTTGTTTCTAAGTGCTATGGAAGGAACAGCTGGCATCCATAGAATACCTCACACAGATTATCTCGTCCAACTCTCACAGTGGTCCTTTGAGATAGGCATGGCAGATACAGTTAAGACCATTTCAAAGACTGGATTACTGATTTCAAGCTGGAAGAGGATATGGAAGCTGAGGCTTGGGGAGATTTTTGTAGCTTGCCCAAGATCACAAAGCTAGTTGGTGTTGGAAGTGGGATTCAAACCCAGATGTCTTGACTCTGTGTCATATGATCTCTCCATTATACCACACTTACCTCACTACATACTTTGCTTGGTGATTACAGGGACACCTCCCTTACCAGAGACTATAGAGGCCCTAAGACAGTGGCTAAGAAAAGGAATTTTGTACATCACAGATAATAAAATTCTGTACAGAATTTTATTCTGCTGCCTCATTACGGTGTGAAAGTGTGAGAACCTTCTGGGCTCTCAAAGGCTATTCTGGAAAAGTGTAAGCTGTGGCTGGTTCTACCAGCCTGTAAGTCCCTTGAGGGCAGGAACTCTCTTTTATGACTACAAATACAACATATAAGGGACTTCAAAGAAGAAGCAAAATGAAGGATGTTGTCAGGCAAGCATGTAGTAAAAAAAAAAATAATAATGGGGCCGCTAGGTGGCGCAGTGGATAGAGCACTGGCTCTGAAGTCAGGAGGACCTGAGTTCAAATGTGACCTCAGTTGAAACACTTGACACATAGTAGCTGTGTGACTTTGGGCAAGTCACTTAACCCTGATTGCCTCACTTTAAAAAAAAATGGGCTTGTCATGTGACAAGAGCAAGCCTCTTCACACCCCATGCACTTCACTAATATCCCTGTAATTTTAGGAAAAATCAAGAAGACACCAAGCGTGATGAGTGAGCCACCTATGGTGCACTTATGGGAAATCCCAGACAATAGTCACATAGGATGGGTAGGAGTTAATGGGTTATTATCTGTAGTACCACAGGACACAGTGACATTAATGAGATCACAAATCTATTTGTTTATTTGAGTTGAGTATACAGTTAAGGGAAAAATAGGATAATGATTATTGAAATTCTACCATAGTGCTTTTTTTGCAGGCACTCAATAAAATTTTTTATGCAGCTAGGTGGTACAGAGGATGGATTGCTGGACCTGGAGTCAGTAAGATGTTCAAATCCCGGCTTAGATATTTACTAGCTATATGACCATGGGAAAGTCACTTGACCACTGTTTGACTCAATTTCCTTATGTGCAAAATGAGAATAATATTAATAATAGCACCTACCTCCCAATATTGTTGTGAGGATAGAATGAAGGAAAGGTAATTGTAAAGATAAGGTATTTGTAAAATATTTTGCAAACCTTAAAGCACCATAAAAATGCTAGCTACTGGTTTTAGATGAATGATGAATATCCTCAAGAACATTTTCGTAATTTTTTCCTCTCTATACATGACTATCTTTTCTCCAACCCTGGCAATATAAATTTATTCAGATGTTTCAAGAGATCATCCTCATGGATACTGCCTCTACCAGGGCATATCTCCCTCACACATCCTGTGTGATCCAGGTCCATGTTTTTCTGTAAATCCTCCATAAAGAATATGCCAAATGTGCTGGAGACCTTCCTGTTGTTCTGCTAATATTTCACAGGTAGCAGGGCAGCTCTCAGTCTGTCCACCTGTCATCCCACACGCTTGCTAAATGAGCAGGCTCATTCCTTTTCAAGTAATTCATGTCCTTATATGTGCTTAAGGCCACTGCTCACACACAATTCATTGCTGTAGCATTAAGTTTACTCTTTTTTTTTTTGAGAGCGAGAAGACAGGATTAGAAATGTTTAAAAAATGTCATATTTTGCTTTCTTATATAGTCATATTGTATGGTGCTTTCTTGATGATTCAAAGTGTTACGCACCTAGAAAACTATATATAGACAATTCCTAGGTCTATTTCAGTGAAAAGCAAAGACAAATTAGGGAATTTGTTTGCCTTTGTCTTGTGAAATGATTTCCAAGGGGGGTGTAATATTCCAAGTAGTGACTACTGAACTAGATAGGAAAGAAGTATCCAAATGTTGGCTGTCCAAGGGCCTCGATTTGGCACAGCAACCTGTTCCCCATTAATCTATATCTCAATATATGTCATTATAGGTCATTCTTGCTTTGGGCATATTCATTTTGTGAAGGTTTGAACTTGCAAATTTAATAAAACAGGACATGCGCATTGCCAACATTTTCAAAAACCTTTATAGGTGACTCCATAAATTCAGGAAATAGAATAGAAACCTGCCTTGAAAGATCCTAAATTGTACTTATTTCTAGGTCTAGGGAATTGCTGGGCTTCTGGAACGTATTTGGAGATTTAGATTTAATGAGAGGAGTCCTTTTCTCACTCTTCTCTGTTCTTTGCCATATTTTATTTAGAATCTATCCTCCTTCCCTCCCTCCCTCTATTCCTTCTCTTATCTCCTTCTTTTCTTCTCTACTCTCCTTCCTTCCTTGTTTCCTTCTTTTTTTTAAATTTTCTACTCCCTTCTTTTACCTTTCCTTCATTTATTTCTGTTATGTCAGTTATCAATAAGCATTTTATTAAGTGTCTACTATGTGCCAGGCACTGTGCTAAGCACTGGAGATACAAAAAAAAAAGGCAAAAAATGAAAACCAGAAACCAGTCCCTACTCTCAAGGTACAATCTAATGGGGAGACAACATGCAAACAGCTGTGTACAAACGATATAGATATAGATCAATGTAGATGATAAATTAGAGATAATCACCACACAGAAGATACTGGTATTAAGGGGTATCAGAAAAGTCTTATTATGGAAGGTGGGATTTGAACTGACATGAAGGCAACCAAGCAAGGCAGGAGATAGAGATTTCTAAGCACTAGAGATAGCCCAGAGGTGACAGATAGAGTGTCTTATGTGAAGAATGCCAAGGAGGCCAATGACACTGCATGGCAAAAGATGTGAGAGGTAAGGTATAAGAAATCTGGAAAGGTATGAGAGGGCCACGTTATTAAGGGCTTTGAACACCAAATGGAAGCTTTTGTATTTGATACTGGAGGTGACAGGGAGTTTACTGAATGGTGGGTGGGAGTAGGGGGAATGGTCCAACCTGTGCTTTAGGAAGACCAATTTGGCAGTTGAATGAAGGATACACTAGAGTGGGATGAGACTGGATGCAGGGAGATCAATTAGAAGGTTATTGCAATAGTCCAGGTGTGAAGTGATGAGGGCCTGGACTGCAGTGGTAGCAGTGTCAGAGGAAAGAAAGGATTTGTAAAAGCAATGTGTTGAAGGTGGAATCAATAAGATGCAGCAACAGATTAGACATATGGTATGGGGCAGGGGGACAGGGTGAGAGAGAATGAGGAGTAAAGGATGACACCTTGATTACAAATCTTGGTGACTGGGAATATGGTGATGGCCTTGTCAGTAACAGGAAAATTAGGAAGAAGGGGGCTTAAGGGGAAAGATGAGTTCAGTTTGAGACATGTTGAGTTTAAGATGTCTATAGTACGTCAAGTCTGTGATGTCCAATAGGCAGCTGGAGGTATGAGATTAGACGTAAAAAGAGAGGTTAGGGCTAGATAGGTAGGTCTGGAGTCATCAGTATGGAGATAATTATTTAATCTATGGAAGCTGATGAGGTCACCAAGCAAAATAGTATGGAGGGAGAAGAGAAGAGAGCTCATGACAGCCTTGGGAGATACCCATGATTAGTGAGCATGACTTGAAAGAAGTTCTAGCAAAGGAGACTAAGGAAAGGTCAGAGCCAGTATTCTAGTTTTCATTTTGAGTATTCTCCTCCCCAAACCAAACTAGACCCATACTCTCCCTCCTTTTTACTGTCTTATGCCATCCCACACATACCAAACTCTATCCATGTCCTCCTCCCTCCTTTCTACCAAGTTTTATTCTTCGTTCAAGTCCTTGCTCAAGACTTATCTCTTGCAGCTACCTCAAATTAGAGCAATCAATATTATACCCTTACCCATACCCGATATCAATTTAGAATTGTTTCATTGTTGTCGTATGTTTTGTCTCCTCAGCTAGACTGTAATGTCCCCAAAGGCAGGAAACTGCCTTCTGCCTCAGTGTGTCCTGGAGCACCTGGGCCCTTCTCTCTCTACACCTGGGGACCTCAAAAGAGGCAGTCTAGTTTCAAAGTACTCTGTGGGTCCCCATCTACTCAAAACAGTTGGTCACAAGCCCCCCCCCCATGTGTTTGCTCTACTTTCTCTCTAGTCAGCAAAAAGACATAATTAGTTCAAATCAAAAGGCATTTAACTGAATAACATAGTAAGAAAATTCACAATAGAACATTCCTGTAATAAACATGGGGCATACTTTTCCACAAATATAAAAACAATTGGTGGAACTACATCACACATGAGAGAGACATACATGGGTAACATATGAGTAGGGGCAACTCACAACGTCAATGCTACAGAATGACATTCTGATGATGTCATCTTGCTGGTCCCACTAAACCTGCTCCTGACTGGGTATGGCTTCTCTACTAAGCATGTTCCTCCTCTGAAACACACTATTCCAGTGATAATAGATTTACTGATCCTTTTTGATCCCAGCAGCAGTAGCATCACTGAAGTTAGTATTTAAATGACACTTTACAAACATTATCTACCATTTTATTCTCACAACAACCCTGCAAGGTAGGTGCTATTCCTATCCTCATTTTGCAGGTGAAGAAACTGATACAGAAAGAGCCAATTGGCTTGCCATGGGGTTATACAACTAGGAAGAGTCTGAGGCCAGATTTGAACTCAGATTTTTCCCCCCCATCTTTCTGCTCCAGAATGCCATTTCTACCTCTTCTATAAAGACATTTGGGTCTTTGATGTTAGAGTCAAGTGTGGTGTTTCTACTATCCTTGATAGGGAAGGCAGTTTGTTAAAATAACTCAGATTTTATTATCACACTATTCTTAGTCTTCCTGGGAAAGCCAAATATCCTTGATGTTTGAAGTTGGAAAAGAGTGTAGTAAATATCTGAGGCAGGATTTGAACTCAGGTCTTCTGACTCTAAGTCCAGTGCTCAGTATACTGTGCCATATAACTGCCTCAACAGATAGTTGAGTTTCTGTTTTTCTATTTAAATTACTGCTTAGCAGCCAGTATGGCATAACGGATGGTGTGCTGAACTTGGAGTCAAAAAGCCCTGGGTCCAAATCCTACCCTGACACTCATTAGCTGTATAACCACAGGTAAGTGTTAATTTTTATAGATTCCATTTTCCTCATTCCTAAAATGAAAAAGTTGGACTCAGTGACCTTCTAGCTCTAAAACTATGATCCCATGAACTTCCTTTGGATTCAGCAGCCACCTCCTATATATAAAATGTCACACTGAACTTGTCATAAATTCCTCTTAGACCTCTGCCTCCCTTTGAGGTCCTTTGCCATAGACTGTACTATGAAATGTCATGGCAGCACTGACTGTGTTTTCCCATATATTTCCCTTTAGGATATAAACCCTTCTCTGCTTCCAAGGGGAGGACACCAGTCCCCAGCTCTGTTCCCCTAATTTATTAATTGTGGTTTTTTTTTAATTTATGTGCTCGTCTGTCCCCAGTAGTAGAATAATTGATTGGAACATCCATTCATGGCTTGCTGTGATTGCATGAATCAATCAATCAAGAAACATTCATTAAGTACATCAGGTACTGGGAATACAACACCATAAATGAAACAGGCATAAATGTAAGCCCTAAGGAAGATTACACTCTAGAGGGAGCTACAGCATGTACCTCTAAGTACACAGGAAATAAATACCAGGTAATTTGGGGATGAGGAGCTAGCATTTTAGGATTAAGAAAGGACTCAGGTAAAAGATGGCATTTGAACTGAGCTTTGAAGGAAACAAGGACATCCACTAGTACCAGGGAATGCCAAGGATATCCTTCCAACTAATCTCTTTTCACTCTAGACCACTAAATGTTTATGGAATTCCTTCCTGTACCTCTTCACGAAAACCCAAGCACTGATGGGTTTGTCCCTTTGAGCTAAACAACTAGAGTTTTCGGTACCTGGTATTTGCAGAATGATAAGTCAAACTAGAAATAGAGCCAAAGCCACAAGGAGAGAGATGATAGCAGTGATGGTAGTATATGTGTTTGGTCGGGGGTGGGTGTCAGATATAAAGCGGACGAATCCAGGCTGCTGAAGTTCTGAGCTTTCATTACTACCTATGCACGCATTACTCGTTCTCATAGGTGCTTTGCAAAAGCAATCCTGTTCCACCAAAGAACCCATACTTCTGACACACCTGAGGCTATAGTTTCATAAATTATTGTCTGAAATGGTAATAACACATTGTCAGCAACTTAGCTCTGTGTGGGGCTTGAAACACCCTCACCATTCGTGCAAGACCTTTCCCAACCACCCTGTGGCCAAATCTCCTTGTAGGCCCAGGCCCAGTGGTGAGATTCAGCAAGCTGGCAGGTGGTTTTCTGACCTGATTGCAAGGCTAACTAAACTAATTAATCACAGCAGACTAATCAGAATGACAAGGTTGGGGAGGTGACATTCTCCAAAATCTCCAATTTGTTTTTTTTTTAATCCCCATAGCAATTTATTTTCTGTACAGCGAAGTTTTCCCCAAGAATGTTCCCAAAATGTAGTCAAGGTGAACCATGCTGCGAGCTTATTCAATATTTATGATTCTTTTTATTTGTATTGCTAGGACTTTTTGGGGACTCCAAAAGGTCCATTAATCAAACGGAGTGACCAAATGAGCCATTTGACAATTGGCACAGGGGCTGAATATTATCATTATTATTTTTTTCTGTTCAAGAATAAAGAACCAACTTAACTTCATCAACAGTTGCTGATTAATTGTTACAAAGTGTCATCCATAAATTTCCCTTCGATCTAATAATCCTTTCAGACGACTTAACGATATCCCCAGTGATTTGGGTTTTATTGAGGGCTGAGTTCCTGGAGACGCAATGACACAAATAGCTCAAGTGAGCTGAGACACCTCCATGGACAGTCTTCACAGAGCTGACAGTTCTGAAATACAATTATCAGTGTGATCTGCTTAAGAATTCATCATCAGCTCCTGCCTTCTGAAGACTTAAAAAAATACTGAGACATACAAAGAGAAAGAGGTGATAAGAAGGCATCATTTTCCTCCAGCCTCATAACTGTAAATTGAAGAAAATTATTTTCTTTGCCTGCAGCTCATTGGCATATAGGCAGCATTATATTATAATTTCATAAGCATAAATCCTTTGAATAAATTTCAGAAGAATAACTGAATTAGAAATGCAAGTAAAGTATCTAAAAAACTTGAACTGTGCTAGGCAGAGGGAGCTGGTTGCAAGTAGCACTTTGGCAGAAGGAAATCCACTCTCTTGCTACCCATTCTTTTCTATGTCTAGGTTCCTAAAGGGCTCAAGAAATAATTTCTTTCAGGGAAAAGTGGTTTTTAACCTCTGTTTCCTTGTCTAGTAGTGAATGAAATAGCTCCCTCCTCCCCACCCCACCATCATGTTGCTTGGAATTTAAGTTGTAATTCATCATAAATTAATCTTAGCGAAACAACAGGCTTGGGGCGTGTTATAATTATTGTTATTTATTTATTTGTTATCATGTTAAGCATTATTTATTGTTATGTTAAGCATATGTGAGATCAAAAAGGTTGCTCCCAACAGTTTCCTAGCAACAACTCAGTCAGTTCTTCATATACAAGTTGCCAAACATTCTAATTCATTGAGGGTTGAGGAAAGGAAGTGGCTGTGAGGTTAAGTTCTCCCCAATTGTTTTATCCTTTCTTGAAGTGATTATGTAGAATGGATTGTCTCAGAAAAAGAGCCACAAAGGTAATTGTTTGTCACTAACAGATTAGATCATCTTAAAACTCAGGTCATTTACCAGTAAAATCATGCCACAAAATGAAAGTAGCAAATACCTTTACCCCAAACCCAGGAAGATTTCTTTTCTTAACCAAGAATATTGTCACTTGTTTAAGGGGACAGGCCACCCAGAAACACTTTGATTCAGCCTGGCCTTTAAATTCTATGGCAATTGTGAAGATGAAGTCACCCAGGGGCAGCTAGGTAGCACAGTGGATAGAGCTCCAGCCTTGGAGTCAGGAGGACCCGAGTTCAAATGTGACCTCAGACACATAACACTTACTAGCTGTGTGACCCTGGGCAAGTCACTTAACCCCAATTGCCTCACAAAAAAAAAAGTCACCCAAAGATATTGAGATTAAAAGAATTTGAAAAAGTGACTTTTCCATAGTCTGGGCTAGGTTTAGTATATGGTCTGGTTGTGGTATTTTCATCAATTTCACTTTTTTCTTTCCCACAGAGTAGTTCCAATGTTGCTTTAATGTTCTCCCTATGATTACTACAGAAAGGTAGGATCAGTGATTTTGTGATAGTTCCCCAACGTTTAAACTTGGTTTAGAGCCCATGTTTCACTGAGCTCCTATTTTGATGCTTCACTGTGATGCATAAGTGACCTTGGGGTTCTCAACAGTGATGCCATTAATACCCGCTACTAGGTCTGTATCCGAGAGAGAGAGAGAGAGACAGAGAGAGAGAGAAGAGAGAGAGAGAGAGAGAGAGAGAGAGAGAGAGAGAGAGAGAGAGACAGAGAGAGACAGAGAGAGAAGAGAAGAGAGAGAAAGAGAGAGAGAAAGAGAAGAGAGAGAGAAAGAGAGAGAGAAAGAGAAAGAGAAAGAGAAAGAGAAAGAGAAAGAGAAAGAGAGAGAGAAAGAGAGAGAGAGAGAGAAAGACATAGAAAGAGAGAAAGGAAGAAAGAAAGAAAGAAAGAAAGAAAGAAAGAAAGAAAGAAAGAAAGAAAGAAAGAAAGAAAGAAAGAAAGAAAGAAAGAAAGAAAGGAGGAAAGGAGGAAAGGCGGAAAGGCGGAAGGGAGGAAGGGAGGGAGGGAGGGAGGAAGAGAAAAGGACCTATTTGTACGAAAATATTTATAGCAACTTTTTCTTGTGGCAAAGAATTGGAAATTGAGGGGATGACCATTGATTTGGGAATGGCTGACAACCTGTGACATATAATTGTAATGGAATACTATTGTGCTATAAAAGCAGGATGATTTCTGAAAAACCTGGAAAGACCTACATAAATTCATGCAAAGTGAAGCGAGCAGAACCAGGAGAACATCGCACCCAGTAACAGCCATATTGTGTGATGATGAACTATGAATGTCTTAGCGATACAATGATCTAAAATAATTCCAAAGGATTCATAATGAAAAATATTACCCACCTCCAGAGAAAGAACTAGAGTCTGAATGTTGATCAAAGCATACTATTTTTCACTTTATTTTTTTCACATTTTTTTTTGTCTGTGTTTTCTATCACAACATGACTAATATGGAAATGTTTTACATGATTGCACATGTGTAACCTATATCAAATTGCTTACTGTCTCAGGGAGGCAGAAGGGGAAGGGGAGAGAGAGAGAAAATTTGGAACTCAAAATTTTTAAAAAATAAATTTTAAAGATTGTTTTTATACATAATTGGGAATAGAATATTTTTTTTAAAGTGATGCCATTGAAGCACCAGCTCTGACAGGTTCCACTAAGTTGGAAAGTCTTCAAGCATAGCCACATATCTATTGTCTGAGAACCAACAAATCTAGCTAAGTTTAGAGAGACTTCTCTCCAGGCTAGCCATAGGATGATAAACATTTTGGTCACAGCTATTCTTAAAAACCACCTACTGAAGTCAATCAATCAATTGACAAGTGATTACTAAACATTTACTACAGGTACTATTCTAGACACTGGGGATATAAAGACAAGAATGAAATAGCCCCCGCCCTCATTCATAGTATCAAAGAATCATGAGTTTAAAAGTGGGAAGGACCTCAAAAGCCACCTACAAATGAGGAATAGGCTCAAGGAAGTTAAATAACTTGCTCAATTTCACACAGGCAGGGTTTGAACCCAAATCTTGCAGTTCTAAAGCCATTCATTCTGTGAGGTTATAGAGGGATGGTTCTTTGACCCCCTATGGAACAAGTGTTCAAATTGACAATATTGTAGATCCTCAAATATTGACATTAAAAAAAAAACTTATTCAAAACTTGTCAAAATTTGTAGTCATTGGAAAATCTATTTTCTAGTATAAATGGTGGACAACATCATTAATAGAAAGATTGCGTGTTACTGGAGTATTGTCATTAATATTGTCATAATTATTTAACTAGGATTAATAGTACCCTAAGTTTAGTGATCATAACCTAAGCATTTCACAGTGTTTAATTTTTTGGTGCTTTTCAAACAAGGGCTATATGACAATTACAACACCTAATTGAAAGGTGGAAAATAGAATCCCTGGTTGACTTGTCTGCCTGATCCCACAAACACAGCTTGATGGAAGCTTTTTTCTCCCACTGAACTGACTGGCTCACACAATTGGTTTTGCATTGTTTAGATGTAGTCTCCCTTTTTAAAAAAAAAAATAATCTTCTGGAAGAGATTGAAGTAGTTGGCTGGTCTTTGGCATGGCTCAGGTCAGAGAGAAGTCTGCATAAAAACAGAAAGAAGGCTTAACAAATTTCTGAGTTCCACAAACTAGACCCGGCTGCCTCTGGGACGCCAGGCAACATCTTAATCCAAACTGTCTCCTTTTGTCTCCTTTAATGGCATGTACGAAGTCCATATGCAAAAACAAAACATGGGGGAAAACTGCTTTGTAGACTGGGCTGAATTAGCAGACTCTTTGAGCAGTCAAGCACTGATTTCAGGTTGTAAATCCACTGTTGATATAGGCTGTTGTGAACTGAGAGCATTTTTTCCAGTATTGGCTCAACTGGTACTCTTCTGAAGCCCACTTAAGTGAATTTTATGCAGGATGGTATATACATGGGGTTTAATTTGACCCTCAAATACATACACGTTAGTGAAATTGGCTTGGCAGTTGGTATATTATTTTATAAATTAGAGCCAAATAGTTTTAAGAAGCTTAACCTTTTCCCATTTTCACCTTGCTCTCCTCAGATGCCTTATTGTTTTCCCATTATTTCTCCCCTTTCCACATTCTAGCATGGTAAAAGACAAGCAGTATCAACTGTATTAAACATATGAATGTTCCATAAAATTTTATTTGTAAGCATGCCAGTTTAAAAGTTTTTTGTAAAATAAAATAATTGTATCATTTTGGGAAAAAACAATGGAGTTTTCCTATAATGGACCATTAATTCTGGGTCTGAGAGTTTTATTGCTCTCCCACTATTGTGAGGTTTCTTATTCAGCAGCCCATAGTTTGGTTTGTCAGATCTTTGTTACCCTATTACAGCTCCAACCGCGTTTCATCAAAACCAGATTTACTCCTGCTCTAATGGGATGCGTCCAAAGGATCCAATTTGCCAACCAAGCTTCCAATTTGCTTAGAAAGTAACAGAAATAGAATAGAGAATCTGTAAAAACAAAACAAAACAAAAAAAAAAAACACCTTTATATACATCTTTCCCTAACTGCTTCCTAACATAAAAGAGAAAACTGAGTGAGAAAAGAATGAATTTTAACCCAATGTGTGTGTGTGTGTGTGTGTATACACATATACATATATATGTATATGTATATATGTAAAACTTAAGGGAAACTTGCCAACACCCCTTAAAGAAGGAAAAGGACATCAGATCAACTAGAAGGCTATTTTTTCTTCCTTTGGGAACCCTATTTCATTAACTCTTTCAGTATGTCTTACAATTGCCAATCTGCTATGAAATCATTGGTCTGGACTGCCCCTCCCTCCCAAATCAGTCTATTCCAGGGGCCCTTTACCTGAGGTCCACCAGACCCCAAAAGAATTTGTGGGTAAATTTCAGGGGTGGGGGGAGGTCCATGAACGTGGATAGAGGGAAAAAATTACATCTTTATTTTCACTATAATTGGTTTCTTTTGTAATCCTATCACTTTATGTACTTAAATATATTATTCCATGAAGGAGTCCATGGGCTTCACCAGACTACCAATGGTATCCATGATATGTAAAAAGGTTAAGAACCCCTGGTGTATTTATATATGTTTATATATGTGTGTCTGCTCCTGCTTCTATGTGAGTAACAGTTCTTTGTAAAGATTTTGTCTACTTATTTGTAAGTACAATGATATACAGCTTCCTGGCTCACCTCCTCCCCCCACCCCGAAATTATTTTAATTATGCTTCCCCGTGTACATTTTGTACTCAGACAGCCCCCTGCCCCCCTCACAAGAATGTAAGCTCCTTGAAGGAAAGTACTGTTCTTTTTTTTTTTTTGCTCCAAAACCTATTAGAGTGATTGATAATATCAAGAAAGTTAAAAAAAAAAAACAAGGAAGCATACTTGCTCACCAAAGGTGTTCCAAAAATGAAAGAGCATGAAGCACTGTTTTTCCTTTATGTTTTGTTATGCCAATTTCCTTTAAGTAATCATGGCTCTCCATGAAAAAGCCCCGTAACATTTTCGGGCTTGATGCAATCCGCATAATATCTTTTGCCATTAAAAGAGTCTCAAAGACCTCACCATCTATAAGGAATCCCTTTCCCTTTGGACTCTGAAACAATCTTTGGTGAACATACATCTCTTTTCTTTGCACAGAGCTATCTATCTGGTTATATTTATCAAAGATTCTTTCATGATCTTGTCACATGTGTGCATAGCTCCTTATTGGAGGAGAGCCTTTAGGGTTGAGTTTTGCTCTACAAAATCAAGTGCTTTTTTTGTAATCATAAATAATAAACATGGCAGGATCCTATATTCTCTTCATCTTGCAGCCAACTGTGTGACTATAAAGATGTGTTCTGATATAAACAATAGTTTGTGAAACAGCCTGTTTCTGTCTCATATTTTCATCAAAGATAGCTTCTATAGACATGGAGAACATTCTCATAAAGATTTCATAAAGATGAGAAAGTAGGCATACATGTGGGTTTGTAGTTATCGAAGTTCCCCACATTTTCTTGTTTGGGTCATTAATATTGCATGGTTTCATTTTTTCCCTCATTCTTCTGGCATCTTCCCCTGCCTGCACTATCTTGTAAAAACAATCTCAATGCTTTCCAGATTTTATCACCTCCAGTACGCATCTCTTCAGAGTATATTTGATCTGGAATAGCTCCTCTTCTGACTTCAACTTAAGTGCCATTTCTACTTCTACTTTAGAGACTGAGGTGCTAGACTCCAAATCCTATCATTTGACACTACTGATAATAATAGGTCATTATAGAAACTTCAATACATTTATGCTATTTTATATTTATTTTTTGCCCTGCCAATTATTTTAATATTTGGGGGATGATGTCATCATTTGCACTTCACACTCACTTTCCCAGAGACTTCTTTTTGCTCCCACTGCTTTCTGCTGCTTTAAGCAATGATATTGCCCTTACTCTTCGTCACCTTCCTCTTTATTGTTTTACAAACAATATAGTTTGTAGCCTGAACTAGTGATGTTCTTAGTTGCCATTTCATTCTACTTGGCAAGGAAGTCAAGCAATGCTGGTTAAGGCACTTTTTAGACTCTTTTGTCCTCCTCTCTGTAGTGACTACTTCACATTAGTTAACCTTTTGCAGGAAATGGTAGTAATTAAGGTCAACATATTTGTCATTTAACACAATTTTCCCATTTGTAAAACGAGCATACTAACAGCACTGACCTCATAGGGTTGTTGTGAATATCAAGTGAGATAATATGTATTTAAAGCCATATAAAAATGCTAGCTATTAGTATTATTGCTACTTTCTATTTCCTATTTTTCAGTATCCAGTCTTCATTTGAATAGGCCAAGTTAAAGCTGTTTCAGTCATTTTACTATCTTCTGATTTTTAAGCCTTTCTTTTATTTTAGTGTTGACTTCAGCCTTTTTTTTTGTAATTATTTGATGGTCTGAATACATTGAGACAGGCATAGTTAGTGTAGTCAGGAAGAATCATCTTCATGAGTTCAAATCTGGCCTCAGACACTTACTAGTTGTGTGACCCTGGGCAAGTCACTTAACCCTGTTTGCTTCAATTCTTCATCTGTAAAATGATCTAGAGAAGGAAATGGCAAACCACGCCAGTATTTCTACCAAGAAATTCCCAAATAGGGTCATGAAGAGTCAGACACAACTGAAAAGACTGAACAACAAACATACATTGAGATAGCTACTTTTGCTATTGCTCTCATATCAGTAACTGTGGTTTCCTACCACGACATACTCAATTTCTTTTGTGTGTGTCTCTGTGTGTGCGTGTATGTGTGATGTCTTTCCACGTCCAAAGACTTTTTACTCTGTTCTGTAAGAAACTACTCAGGATGTATAGGCACCAGGCTTCTGAGTCATCTTAAAAGATTTTAGCCTCTTTCATTTCTCAAACCTGAGTCATATCTTTTTGCCATCATCCCTTGTGACCACCCAAACGTTAAGTTCATCAGGTTTCAACATATATCTTAACTTGGTTTGGAGAGTCTTGTAAAGTTCTTAGAAATTTGCTTAGATAGAAATTTGCTACCTCTTCATCTTCTGGAAAAAAAAAAAGAATGTTGGCACACAAGCCATAATTATTTCCATGGCAGTCCTTTTGTATTGCAGCATGAGATTGCTAAGTGTCCCATAAGATGCTATTTCTGATTGTATTTGGTCATACAATGAAACCCACTCTGTCAGCACGTTGTTTTAACCTCTCCAAAGAGTACCTGTAAACTTTTATATTTAGCATTTGTCTCTCATTTATTATGAGAATATCATTATTGGTGTGATTTAATAACACATTGGTGTGGTCTAATAACACGTCAGTTTTTTCATCATTGGATGAAGATCTCACACATCTAAGTACCTATGGTTACTAATGTTTATAGGTAGTCTAAAAGATGTGTGATTCTTAGCACCTCTACCATCTTTCCTAATATTTAAGCACCATCTCTATGGAAACAGAAAGAGGCTGCTTAGGGCTGAGGACCATTTTATTTTTTTTTCTTTGTTTCATGGATTGCTATGACCAAGAATGTATCACCTAATGGCCAACCTACTAGTGATGAGTCTCTGTTCTTAATAAGGTTGGTTCTCAGATAGTAGACATAGTCGGTTACTGACTTATTCCAGAATAGGATGTATGTGTGAAGTCAGATTATCAGCTTTACTTTAGAAGAGGTTCATATGAACACCAAATGATTATAAAAGAAAGGGCAAAGTTGAGAAAATACTGTATGACAATATAGTAGTTACAACCTGACCTATTTAAAAAAAATATTTCATTCCCCAAAAAGGGAAATGATAAAAGTTTTTTAATGGACTGATCATAACCATTTCTTAGAAAAATTTAAATAAAACTTAAGTAAAATAATCACATCTATGAGGAGGTGTGCCAATCATATAGAGGAAGCAGGAGCTAACAGTCCAAAGGTTGGGACGATATGCATGAACTACTTAAAGACTCACAGAAAAAGTCTACAGTAAATTGGGTCAGACTTCTATGGAGAATTTATGAAAGAACATAGAAAAAAAATCACACAGGATGAAAAATCATAAATGGATTTATAATCTGCACTGGTGGAGGAAACACCCACACTGAGATCACTGATCCATTGAGGTCTAAAAGCAAGTATAGGACTTTATATGTATCCTTCTTAAATTTCATCCTCTTAAGGTGAAATTTTCTGTCTGAAGATCTTTTTGGATCCTAACTCCGACAGACAATGAAGAAATTATTGTCTCAATCCAGAAAATCCTCTGGGTTTTCAGATCTACTCTTCTTCCATCTAACAGTTGGCTATATCTTAATCACAACTTTTCCTCTTTTCTGGTACCCCCTGATCTGGCCCTTCAAGTATTTGCAAAAAACTACCACCAGACACTGGGAAAAGTCATGGTGACCTGGCTCCTCCATCTTTAATAAAATGAAGTTGTAATTACCTTTATTGATGAAATTGAGCAACCCTGCTTTACCACTGAACTGAACCTCTCCAGTTTCTTGTTAGAGTGGATTTGCCAGTTGGCCTTCCTCAAGATTTTTTTCCCTAATAAGCGAGAGGACTCAGCTATTATTGAATCCACTTAGTTCAAACCCATGAAGTACTCTAATTATTCTGAACAGGCCTTAGTTTCAGCCAAAACCCTTTCCAACATGACCTTCTAACAGGATGTTCACAGTCCCCCTCTACTCTGGCCTCTTATGGCCACAAGAAGGGACAGGAAGCTCACCATTGCTAATATAAAGGACAGTAGAAACTTTTAAAGGAACTATCTTACCACCACACTAAGTGCAGATTGGATTACTATGATCCTGTTTTGACCTTGGTTCCATACTTTGGATTGAAAATTTCAACTTTAGATCAAATTGGTGTTAAGAAATTTTACACAGGAGTATGTTGCAGAGTTTGTGATACTGTGTCTGTCAAGATTTATGTATGATTTGTGATTGCTATCCCTTCTTGTTATATGTGTAAGGGTATGGTTTTACTCTTTATAATTGAAATTGCTACACTTGGAGGAATGTAAATGAGTCAATATTGTTCACTATAAAATAAATATGTATAATACATATGGATATATGAATGCACACACACATTTATTCATATCTAGAGTAATACACAAGGCCTTTATTCCTCTGTTAGGATCTTTGTGTATTGGAAGTTAATTTCTCCTTCTCCTATGCAATCTGAGCTAATATTTCACACATAGAATCCTAAGAGGAAAAACACTGTAAGCACCACTGTAAGACCTTTGATTCCTCACTTGAGAGAATATCAAGGCCATTTTTTGGGACATTTTCCAAATAATTGATGAAACAGAACTATTTTGGAAGATTTATGTCCATATCACATGGCATATATGCTGTAAATATTAATTGTCCTTTGCTTTTTTTGCTTTCACCCCAAAAACCAACTGAGAAGGTTTTCCCCTCTTTTCCCAATAATATCCTGATAGGCCCATGTGGGCCCAGAAAGTCCTATGATACCTGGTATCATAGATAAGACCCTCAACATCTCCTTTGTCAGTCAAACTTCAGTAAATCAGGGAACTTTCCACTTATCTAGCTAATAAACAAAGATATCAAAACATTAACCTGGAAGTGAAAGGAAGAAGGTAACACTTTGCTCTCTACCAATCACCATACCAGAATCCCCTCCAAAGAAAGGAGCATCTCTAACATATATAAGAGATGGGACTTTTCTTGTAAAAAAAAAAAAAAGAAGAGCTGAAAAGCTGTCATACCACCATCCCAACTAAGATGAGGACTTGGAGGAGTATACTATCCCACTCCTATTTCCAGTCCTCCTAAGTCTTCAGTTGGTTGTACAGAATATCTTTTAATAAACTTTTTTAAAAAAAATCTAAGTCTTATGACTTTACTTTTCTCTCCAGTGCAGAATCTGAGTTTCTACATAATCACATATTTGGAGATTCTTTTGCTTCTAGTCATAAGAACTTACAAAAGAAAGCCTTTGGCATCAGAAGTATTCCATGTCTCAAAATTTATCACACATGCTTCACAAGGAGACATTGTCAGTAGGCTTATTTGCTAAGCGCTTATGGATAAAAGCATCATTGTCTACTTCTTAGACTGGGCCCAGATGAACTATGTATGTAAGGTAGGTGACATGAAGTCCCCTGAGTTACTGCTAATCAATTTTAAGGTCCTGGTGTATCTCCAGGAGGGTATAGAGGTAAAATGAAAGGCTTTTTGGGAACACAACTCTCCACTAATGTAGATGCCAATGGAGGGAGTGGATGTGAGGTGGGTACAGAACTGTTCCCACTAAAAGGTGTTTTGCAATTTTTTTTCTATCTGACCCCTATACCTCTACAATAAATAAAGTAATATGGTTTATGGTGTTAGATCCCTACCCCTGAAGAAATGCTTAAATCATACAGATGTGTCTGGATTCAGATTTAATTCCTATCCTATGTTATGATTGATATATTGTCAAGTTTAACTTTTCAGCGCTTGTATGACCAGTTTTGTATATCTTTATTTACTTTTCCCTGTTGACAAGGAGGGCCTACATAAAGTATGGTGAATATAGAACTGTTCTCAAAGCCAGAAGATCTGATTGTCCTCAAACCCGGAAAGACCAAGGTTCAAACTCTACCTCCAACACATACTGGTTGCATGACTTTGGGTAAGTTACTTAACTTCTTGATGCTCTAAGACTATAAGTTGCAAAGAAAGTCAGGAGATGCACTGAGGGAGTTTCCCCAATCTGAGACTTCACTATCCCAACACAACCACAGCCAGTCTCTATCCTCTGTCTTATATCCTGTAGTTACCTATGGGGCACAGCCAGCCTAGTGATGGGTGGACGATTGTAAAACTTAGCCTTTCTCTGTCCAACTGGTCTATGACCTAGCCACGCCTGTTCCCCTTAACTAATATCGTCTCCTTTCTGCCATATCCCTTATCTATAAGGCTATATTTCTTCATATATGTCATCTTCTATTCAAGGTTACGAGGTTGGTTGGAGCAAAGAGAATTTGAGGGAAACAGTAGGAGATAAAAGCTTGAGAGATAGGTTGTAATTAGACCTGAGATTCGAGGGCAACAACTTTGAACTTTCAATAAATGAAAACATGCAATGAGATAAATGCTGTTCTCTCTCTTTGAGCGTAAACTTTCTTTGCTTCAAGATCTGTGTCTCCTACTTCCAGATTCCTTCTCCAAATTAGTATTATCACCATCCCTATTCCTAATTTGTATTATTATAATGAATAATTAATATTTGGGGGATTACAATGTGCTTTACACGCCATCACATTTGATCCTCACAAAACTCCTGTGAAGTAGTTAATGTATTATTCTTATTCTCATTTTGCAGATGAGAAAACTGAATTTCATAGAGATAAATTAACTCATCCAAGGTCACTTTCTTGGTGGTTTTTTTTTAACTCCTTATATATTTTAAGATTTTTTCCAAGTTAAAAAAAATCCATTTTCTCTCTCCCTCCTACCTGCGCCTTGCTTGGGAAAATTAAAAAAAAAATCATGTAAAAAATATGTGTAGTCAAGCAAAATAAATTCCTATACTGGTCATATGAAAAATATATCTTGTTCCTTGAGTCCAACATCTCAGGATATAGATAGCAAATTTTGCCATTGGTCCTCTGGAGTTGTGGTCGGTCATTGCATTGATCAGAGTTCTTAAATCTTTCAGAGTTGTTTGTCTTTACATTGCCTTACCAGCATTAATACACTGTTGGTAGAGCTGTGAACTCACCTAGCCACTCTGGAAAATAATTTGGAACTATGCCTAAAAAGCTATTAAACTGTGCATACCCTTTGACCCAGCAATACTACTATGAGGTGTTTTTGTGGCGGCAAAGAATTGGAAACTGAGGGAGTGCCTATCAATTAGAGAATGGCTGAATAAATTATGATATAGGTTTGTGATGGAATGTTGTGTTAACAATAACATGTATACATACGTATCATATACATAATATATATATATATCACTTACTACCTACCAGACCCTGTGCTGAGTGCTTTATAATTATTATCTCATTTGATTTTGCTATTAGAAGTGATAAAAGAAATGGTTTCATAAATATCTGGGAAGACTTGTATGAATTGATGCAAAGTGAAGTGAGCAGACCCTGGAGAATGATTTATGTAATAATAACTATACTGTAAAGACAAGCAGCTTTGAAAGACTGTGAAACTCTTATCAACACAACGAAACCAACCAAAGTTGTAGAGAAGTCATAATGAAACATACTAGCCACCTCCAAATAGAGAGATGATGGAGCAGATTGTTGGGTTTTTGTTTTGTTTTGTTGTTTTTAACATGTGAGAATTTCTTTTGCTTGTCTACATATATTTGTGATGAGTTTTGTTTTTCTTGCTTTCTCAGTGGGTAGGGGAGAAGGAGACGGGAGGAAGAGAATTTGGAACTGAAAATAAAATAAAATGGAATTTTTTTAAATGCCTTATCAGATTTCTCTTATTACGAATTAGAAGCAATAGCCCAAATAGACCAATACACCATTCCCAAGACCAGACTAAGCAAAATAAATCCACATGAACACAAATGGGAAAAATATGAACTCAAATATAACCAATCACAAATGACCAGATGTATATAGAAGAGCTAAAGGGATTGCTGATGTGACTGATAACTGGAGGTGATTGTCTGGTTCTGACTTCCTAATTATGAAGAAAAGAAATTATTCCCTCTATGCTTTTGTTCTGATTGCTACAGTGAGAAGATCTCAAAGTCAGTCTTTCAGACTATATCATCTAGGTTCCTAAAGAACACAGAGCTTGTGTTATGTGAGGAGAGCCTCATCTCTGTAAACTTGAATAAGTCATTCATCCTCAGTTTCTTCCTCTATCAAGTAAAGTGAGTAGACTAGCCAACTTCTCAGGACCCTTCCAGCTCTAACATTTTATTAGTCTATATAGAAAAATTATAAACAGAGCCAATAGAATGTGTTTTCTTTTCAGAATGGCAGGAACCAAACAGTCCAGGGCTGGTTTATGCATGGAAAGAGGACAACATAACAAAGAAGGATAAATAATTGAGATCAGAGCAAAAGATGTTTAATCTAGCTTCAGCTCAACTGAGCAGCTTAATTCTGAGCAAATACATACACTGTAGCACCGGCCTTCTTTGGAAGCAATTTTGCATGATCCTGTGAAAGCTGTTGATTTTTCTCATTGGAGCTCGGCCAATTCAGCTCAGTTCACCAAGGTTCCCATTGCAAATTTAGTCTAGTGTTTTTTGCTAAAGCTACCTGAGGTGCAGTAGAGAAGCCTAGCATATCTATTATTTTCCTAAATGAAACGATAGGCAGAAAGGGGAGAAAATATATTTCTTTTCTTTTTTTCCTTTTCCTTTCTTCCCTTTAAAAAAAAATCAGACCGATGTTGTGATTAACTTGCATTCTGCAGCCTAGTGGATGTGACAGTCAACCAAATTAATCCCATTATGCAAAATCCAGTTCACAAATGGTTTTGCATTTTTGCGAAATTATGTCAATTTTCCCATAAATTGGAGAGACTGTGTCAGTTTTCTGAACTACACATAGACACTACACAGTGCTGTATGTCTATATTCCTCTAATTCAGAAAGATACAGATTTTAGCTCCGTGGCACAAATTAGGATTCATAACTTTAATGCTGATGTTTCTGTTTACATGAGACTTGCATGAGAATTACCATTAGTTTTTGCATTCATTTTAAATCTTTCTTCGGCATCATACCCATCATAGGGGGGAAAGCATTAGGAGCTCGAAAGATGTTTAAATCAAAATCCTTAATTATTTTTAATATTAGAGACATGATTCACTTTTTCTTTTCTTAAATGCGTTTTGAAATCCCTAGCTGGGTGCCTATAGCCCTCCCCTTGTCTCTCTCTCTCTGTAGGGTTTTAAATAGTTGAGATCAACAGAGAAGGGTTTTCACAACTGCCATCCCCTTGGCGAAGAGCAGCCATACTGTAGGAGGCCAAATCTGTTTGGCATTGACTGTGAGCTGTGAATTCCCTGTATCTGGACCAACTTGTCAAATTAAAACCTTTCCTGCTTTGAGTGGAAGAGCAGACGTGATGCGGAAGGTCCGTGCACTTTGGCCCTTTGTCACCAGCACACTGAGCCTCTAACATCTGCTCGCTGGACTCTGTATTTTCACCTTGTTCATTTAGAATGCAGCAAGTCCCCTTCATTCCATGCTAAACATTGCCTTCTTTTTTTTTTTTTAGGCAGAAAGCAAAAGCTTCCTTGCTTTGAAGAGTGCAGGCTCTGAGGGCTAAATTACTTACTGAATTCAGAAAATCTATTTTTTAATGGTTATTCTTTCTTTGCGTAGCACTTTTTATTCCAGTAATGCTTTCTTGAACAGTGAATTGTTGACTTTTTTATGCTTTAGATTTATTAGACATGTGTCAAGTTGTCAGCCTCCTACCGTTTGCATTTGTGTCCACCTTGCAAACAGCAGGGAAAAATACTTTTTTTCCATGAACGTTCACTTCTTGGCAGTTCTGAAACAAATTTTTGAACAGTTGCTGTTCCTATTGATAGCAATAGTTTGATGTTTCAAAAAAAAGGGGTTTTATTTTCCCCTAAATTTTTGACATGTTCTGTCATATCATATCATATCATACCCCAATGCATCAAAAACAAAAAAAAAGGGGGAGGGCACAAACCACCCTGTTCACATAGATCATGAGCCTTTGCTGAACACCCACCCATCTGTTCACCGTTTTCGTCCTTTTGTTCTGTCTTTAATGCTGGTATTCCTCAATAAAATGTATTCTTGGCTCTTCTAAGAAATTGCAATCTTCTCTTCTTCAAGGCTGCACAATCTTTGGGGGAAATAATTTCAAGGAACTAGGATCCTCGTCACTTTCCCAGTGCTAGAGATTGGAATTTAGAAACACATATGAAACCAAAGGAGGGAAAACAGAGACAGACAGAAACAAACAGAGAAAGAGAGACAAATGGAGACAGAGTGTCAGAAGTAGAGAGACACACAGAGAGAGGCAAAGACAGAGGGGAAGAGACAGAGAGGAGAGGGAAGAGAGAGACATAGAGAAAGAAATGGAAAGAGACAGATACAGAAAGACAAAGAGAGAAAAGTGGAAGGAAGAAAATGTAGATGAAGAGAACACCAAATCTCCTCAGACTAAGAAACTCCTAAAATCATTGAGGCTGTTGGAGAAATACCTCCAACAATGTATACACTCTAGCGAAGATGTTGCCATAGACTTCCTCAGGATTATACTTTTCCTTTGAAATATGGGTGCCCAGGATTTTCTTGCCTCCACTCCCATGCCACAGCAGCTTGTCCTTTGTCACTTTGTCTGCGGGAGAGTTTCCAGAAATGGGAGGTGGACTAATTGGTTGGCATTAAAGTATTTCCTTTTCTATTCTGCCTAGCCCAGATGGTGTTTCTTATAATAAGAGTCAGTGGGTTACTCTATGACCATCCAGCCTCACCTCTACACAGCACCAAGAGGAGTCATCTGGATTTCACCTCAAAGCCATTCATAGCAAAAAAGAAAAAAACACCCTCAGTCTATCAAGCTACCTTAACTAGCCCACTGCCAGGTTTCATTGGGTCAGCCTCCAACGTGTATGCCATTCCTTCATTCATTCATTCGTTCATGCTGGGTCTTTGGGGGAACAGAAGGAATAAGACAAGGTCTGATCTCAGCAGTGCTTCAGCTTGGGCTTGTAGTTAGCCAGAGTATTCAGGGGAGTTAGAGAAAGGAAACAGAGTTAGTACATTTTGGATACAAGTGTCCTGGGCATGGTGGTGGGCAGAGCATGCAGGGGAAAGGAGTGTGTGTGTGTGTGTGTGTGTGTGTGTGTGTGTGTGTGTGTGTGTGTGTGTGAAAACCAGGGGCGGTCAGAGGGAGCTGTATTGCCAGCTATCTTGTGTGGCTCTAGATTCATGTGCCTTTACTTTTTAAATGCCCAGATATCAGACATTCCAGAAGAAAAGTAGGTGGCATTTTGTCTGTAAGTCAAGTCAACGAGCACCTACTATATATGCAGGCACGGGGCTAAATGATGGGGGCATAAAGAAAGACAGAGAGACAGCCTCTGCTCTCAAGGGACTTATAGTCCAATGGGGAAGACAATATGCAAATGACTCTACAGTCAAGCCATTTAGAGGATAAATTGGAAATAATCTCAGAGGGAAAGCATTAACATTGAATGACTGGGGAAAGCTTCTTATAGACCGTGGGATTTTAACTAGGATTTGAAGGAAGATAGAAGTTAGAGATGAGGAAGGAAAGCATTCCAAGTGTGGAGGAAGCCAGGGAAAATGCAGTGCGAGAGAGATAGAAGAATCCAGAAGACCACTGATGATGCATTGGCCCATGCTCCTCTTCACATAGGATGCGAGAGGTATATCGTTTGTGGTATAGTGGACAGAAGTCTAGATCAGGTTGTCTTTGAGGTCCCTTCCTGGAGTTTGCAGGAGACTCTTTGCTCTGCCACAGATTATTTCATCTTTCTGTGCTTCAGTTTCCTCATCTATAAAAGACAGAGTTCAACCAGATAATATCTAAAATCTCTTTCTAAAATTAAAGTTATGAGACTGAACATTCACAGGGTAGATGATAGCATACCACAGGACACAAGTGGTCTCTCAGAGCCTTGAAAATGTTTCTTGAACATAAATACACAGAGACATCAATCCATCTGTAACATATGGTCACTCTTAGGCTCATGTCTACAGGACAGTTTTATAAAATATGGCCACAGTATTATTCAGCCCCTGGAAGTAAAGTTATAAAATAGCTCCTGCTCATCTCCCCAGTTAGAGAATAAAACTCTGTAACAATGGGTTGGGAACTCCCAGCTCTGTGTTCAGTAAGGGCACTCTCTCCTGTGTGGCTTCCAGAGATCTCTTTCATCCCAATGCTAGAAACAAAGGGACACCAGGCAACTGAGGACAGAATCAGCCGCAGGGGACTATGAGGAATAATATTACATCTGGCAAATCAACTCTTTAACAGAATTTTAGAAATAAAACAATTAAGTGGAAATGAGGCAGAGAAGAGACAGTTACTGCCCATATTTTTTGTCTGTATTCTTTCAGCACTTCTGTTACAGAGTGGGAGCCTTGATTAAAACACACACACTCACACACTCACACATACACACAAACACATGCACATATACACACACACACTTACACACTCACACATACTCACCCACACACTCACACACAAACACATGCACACACACCACACACACACACACGTCCATGCAGAAGTGCTTCTAATAGTCTTAAAGAAAGAAGGTCCTCATGTCATGGCTGCTGTTTCTCATGGTTGCACTGTTGCTGTGGAATAATAGCTGCTTCTCCCTTTTCCTTGCCTTGTTGTTTTCAAGAGTGGCTCAAAACTCCTGCCGTCTGAGGGCTACTCTGGCATTAGTTTCCTTTCTTCTCCAACTCAGAAGAACTTCAGTGACCAAGTTCTTTGTGGCCAGCTGATGTCTTTCCAAAGGTTGTTGCAAATCAATCAATTAATAAGCATTTATGAAGTTTCTATCACATAGTTTCTTTTCCCTGAACCCTGGCTACAATCCCTTATTTGTGTAATAAAACAATTGGGCCTCTTCTCTCAATTTCCTATTTCCTATCTGTCTTTATAATGGCCATTGAAAGGGACGATGGAGGACAAGTAGATGAATTTATTTACAGGCCACTAGTATAACCGGACTCTTAAAAATGATGGTTTAGGGGAAGCTAGGTGGCTCGGTAGATAGAGCACCGGCCCTGAAGTCAGGAGGACCTGAGTTCAAATCCAACCTCAGACCAAACATTTGACACTCACTAGGTGTGTGACCCTGGGCAAGTCACTTAACCCCAATTGCCCCCCCCCCAAAAAAAGATGGTTTAGAAACCAACCGTCTAGGCTGGTCTTTTTAAACTTGTGTTAAAATTACATCTTGCTCTTGTTTCCCTGAAGATCCCCTGCCTCTTCCAATGAGTATAATAAGTTTATAAGAAAGAAAGAAAGGTCATCTACTGCAGAAGGAAGTGGCAAACCACTCTAATATCTTTGCCAAGAAAACCCCATAGAAAAAAATAGTACATGGGGTCAAGGAGAGCTGGACATGACTGAACAATAACAATCATATATTAATCAAAAATCACATCCTGGTAATACATTTGGAATCAGGGGAAGATATCTAAACTGTTGTCAAAATTGTTGCTCCTATGATATATAAATCTCAGACAAGTTTCAGACATCCACAAAACACTGAAAGGTGCTGATAATTTTGAGACGATTGTAGATATGTTAACTTTAAAGTTTTACTGACAACTTTGAGACAATTTGAAAACGATACTGAACTAACCCCAGGTGGCGCAGATAATACTGAATCTGTTCCCCCCCAAAACCCTATAAAAATAAGACCTCATACTGTTCCCCTGAGCCTCCCAGCATTCCTCCATCTCCATCGGATCATTGCTGTCAAGTGCTCCCAATTCTAAGTCATGGTTACATGGGTGATATTCTCTGCCTCTCCCCCCCTCCGTCCTTTTCCCCATGTTCCCTGTCTTCCTTCACCACCCCATCCCCTATCCCCATGCCATCTACCTCCATACCTCTTTTACCACTTGTCTCTGCACTTTCTATACCATTTGCCCAACATACTCTGTGCCTTATTTAAAGTATGATTGTAGCCTCACTTCCCATTACCATCATGGGTCTTTTCCAGCTTTTCCCAAAGACCTGGGTATGCCTGCTCCCATTTCATAATTTCATAAATGAACCATCAATTCAAAACTCTTAATTAAAAAGTTTTTTAGAGTAATATGTACCTGCTTTATTAAAAAATATTATTTTAGTTTATCCTTACTGAATCTTAACAATGAGACATGGAAAAGGCCTATTTAATAATCTTACCATCTGTCCAGGTAGGGCAAGTGAATGAATGAACGAAGCATTTATTATGGGCTTACTAGCAAAACATCATGCTAACCTCTGGTGATATAAGTAAAAAAGTAAGGCAGCCCTTGCTTTAAAAGAACTCCCATTCTTATGGGAGACACAGCACATATCAAAAGTTTCAGCTAAAAGTCAGATAGAAAGATCCCATAGTCCTTAAGGTGCAGTGGCAAAGAAGATGGCAATGCCTCTTCTTTAATGTAATTTCCACTGATAAAATCATATTCATTTCTGATGTTGAACCATTTGACAGTGCCAAGCACCTTGGGGACAAGAACTTTTATGTCTGGATCTCCAGTAACTGGCTGTAGAACCTATAGAAACAGTTTCCAGGCTACATCTCCCAGGACAATGGCTGAGAGTACTAGGCTGAAAGCATTGCCATTCCCAAAGGCTCTTGGGCTCAGGGTCTGAGGCTATCTCATCAGGGTCTGAGCAGAGACAATGGTCAAAGTGATGGTGATAGTCAGACTTGCTTGGCACATATTACTGTCTCTATCCCGGGGGCATTGGTGCCTTGTTTCTTCAGCTAGGCTGGCTTGCCTTCCGTGTGTGTGGCAGTTGGTTGGCAGAAGGTGGGAATGGCTAGCCCTTTTCCATAGGAGTTACATCCCTAGATGATGGCTGTGAAGGCTGAGCTGGAAGTAAGATCAGTGGAATGGGAGGAGGGGACCACCCCCAGGCCTCCTGAGGGAAAATGGATTATACATACTTATAGTCTGCTCTTTCATTCTGCTTCTGGTCATACCTTTAAGGGGCTTATTTGTACTTGCTCAGACATATGGACAGTGCAACCCTGCATCCACCCTTAAACAGAGGTACCAATACTGGAGGAGGCAATGAATATCATCATTTCCTTCCTGTGGAAAACCAGAGATGTTCTAAAGGCATCTCCCACCTTTATCACAATCAATCCTATAACAGTAACCATGGTTCATTTGAAACATCATCAGTTTTTTTTTTTCTTATTTAAGCCCAATTAACCTAAAATAATTACAAGGAGGTATACCTGAATTGTGTGTGAGTGGGTGTAAGAGGAAAGACGAATGAACAGGGAAAAGAAGGAGGAAAAGGAACAGGAGGTGAAGGAGGTAGGAAGGAAAAAGAGAGATAGAGACTGAGATCAACACAGAAAAGGAAGAAAGAAAGAGCAGTGGGATGAGAGGACTGGGGAGAAGAACGGGGAGAATGAGAGAGGGAGGGGAATAGGGGAGAGAGAGAGAAAGAGAGGGGAGAGAGAGAGAGAGAGAGAGAGAGAGAGAGAGAGGAGAGAGAGAGAGAGAAAATTATTAGTTTCATGAGATAATGAATGATACCTGTAATTGTAGACCCAAATCACACTGGACCATTCTGCTGCAACATTGCATTGAAGATTGATAATTAATTTGTTGTCCAACATTACCCATAAGTCTCCTTTAGTATTACTGCCTTCCTGGCTGTTACTGCCCATTGAATTCCAATGTTCAGTATTAATTTCCTCTAGTTATATTCTCTTTCAGTTTTCCACACTGAGTCTCATTTTATTTCTTGCCCATATTTCTGATCCCTTTGAATGATTTCTCTGTCCTCACTGATCTTCAACACCTCCCAATTTTGTATAATCTGTGAATTTAATTAACAAGCCTTTATCTTTTCTTCCAGATAATTAATGAAGATGTTAAATAAGGCCAGACTTAACGCTGACCCCCTGGGGCACCATGCTAGACACCTCCCCCTAACTTGATATGTAGCTATTTATCATTATCCTTTGTTTACAGTTCTCTCACCAATTTTTAGTCAATATGACTGTGTTAATACAGAAATCAGAGTGAATTCATTTGGTGCCACTTATCATAGTGAGCTAAAATAAACATCTGCCATTAACTGTAGGAGTTTACACAACTCAATTCAATTCAATCTGGTTCAATTTGACAAATACATATCAAGTTCCTACCGTGTTCATCATAGTATTAGGCAGCAGGTACTCTCAGGGCAAGTTACTTCCCCACTCTGAGCTTCAGTTTCTTCCTCTGAAAACCGAGGGACTTCCCGGAAGCTTTCCAGCTCTTCTGTCAACTGGCACTGTCTCTTCTCTAGACATATATGCCTTTAAGTTAACAGAACTTTTCTATATCCAGAAGAACTGATGGAGGCTATGAGTTCAATCAGCCTATGTGTCCTGGATTTGATTTGATCACTTCCTTGGTGATTCTATTCTATCACCCTCCTGATGTCATTGGTCCTCTTCCAGAACAAAGGACAAACAACAACAATTCTATCTAAGAAGTGACCTTTTTTTTTTTGCCTATTTCCCCTTTAGATTTGTTCTATTATTATATTGAATATTAAACTTAGATTTACTGGATGCTAATTAATGGAATTCTTTTCTTTTATTTCCTGAAAATTATGTCTATTGCCACTTCCTAATATCATATAATCTCTTAGATCCTGCATGCTTCTTTATAATTATTGTATGTAGTTCAAGGAAGATGGAAGAGCTAGGATTAATTTAAGAAGTTTGAATGAAGAATGTTGAAAAGGATTCAGTAAAAGTCTAGATTTCATAAAAGATAGAAAGAGGTGTCAAATATACCTTAAGGTTATCATCTCAGGTGGAGGACACTAGGCAGAATAGTGATTGTGATGGGAAGTGAAAGAAAAGAGAACATTTAGGAAGAAATGTGAGTTATTTTTGACAGTTGAAGACAATAAGGTCAGAAGAGGTCTCAAGTTATTCTAAGTAACCTAGGTTTTTCTGTTTTATAACTTCAGTATTCTAAATTTGATCTATATTCATTTGGGAATGCGTTCTATTCTCTTCCTTCATGCCAAGTATGAATCCTACCATTTGAAAGGGACACAAGTCATTCTCTGTTCTCTCCACTGCCCTTGATGCTTGTCTTCTGTCCCTGCCCCCACCCCCATAGGAATATGCTTTGGCTAGAGGATACTCTAGAATCTACCATGTGACTGTTGCAGTTAGGGGAATGAAGTATAATGAACAACTAACACATTTCCTGCAGAAGAGTTGACCGGAGCAACAGTATAAGGATGTAACCCTTTTCAGTCTGTTCTGCTCTGGACAGTACTTTGTGAAACAGAAGATCAGTTTGTAGAAACCATATTAAGAATTACCAAGTGGCATAGAGTGGATAGAGTGCCAGCCTTGAAATCAGGAAGCCTCATCTTCCTGAGTTCAAATCTAGCCTCAGACACTTACTAGCTATGTGACCCTAGGCAAGTCACTAAACCTTATTTGCCTCAGTTTCCTCATCTGTAAAATGAGCTGTAGAAGGAAATAGTAAACCACTCTAGTATCTTAGCCAACTGATGGAGGCATATATGGAGACACAAAGAGTCAGACACAACTGAAATGACTGTATCAATAACAGCTGAGGGACAGAGTATAGAAGAGAGAGCAAATGCCATTTCAAGCAGAGGGGAGGGAAACAATCAATTAGCAAGCACTTGTTAAGGTTTTACAATGTGCCAGGCTGAGCACTGAGAATACAAAGAAAAAGCAAAAACAAGCCTTGTCCTCAAGAAGCTTACATGCTAATGGAGGAAATAACATAAATATGGCTTTAAAGAACAAGAATGTCAGGGGGCAGCTAGGTGGCAGCTAGGTGGCACAGTGGATAGAGCACCAGCCCTGAAGTCAGGATGACCTGAGTTCAAATCCGGCCTCAGACCAAACAATTGACACTAGTTCATAGATTAAAGCTAGAAGAAACCTCGGAGACCATCTGGTCCACTCCCTTCCTTATATAAATGAAGAAAGTAAGGTCCAGAGAGGTTATGTAATTGCCCAAGGTCACACAGGGCGTTAGTGCGAGAGGGAGGTTCTCAACTCAGGTCCTCTAACTCTGACCCCAGTGCTCTTTCCACTTTGCCACTTTGTCCCCTATGAAATGACATGAGCGAATACATAGAGACAGGAGAGAATAATGAGAAAGGGAGAATGAAGAATAGTCAGGTTGGCCTGAAATATTGCATACCTAAATGTAAGCAGCATGAGATAAAACTGGAAAGATAGTTGGAGTCAGATCATGGAGGATCTTGAATGCCAGGATCAGACATTTATCCATCTATTTGTTAGACAGTGGGGAGCCGCTGAAGGTTTTTGAGTGGGATGTAAAACTCCAGCGAAAACTAAGTTCCTTGAGGGCAGGTACCAGTTCAGTTCCGTTCTTTGTGACTCAAGCAGTCCTTTGCACCTAGAATGTGGTATGTTTGTTGAATTAAAGAATATGATCGATTCCCCAGGAAGTGGTGCAAAGGAAAGACTGGAGAGAAAACAAATTGGAAGCAGAAGGACGAGTTGGGAAATGATTGCAATAGTCTAGACGAGAAGAGATGAGAATTTGAATCAGAGCAGTTGCATAGGAATGGGCGAAGGGAGTACACTGGAGGGAGATTACAGGGTCAAATAAATGTACAGGATTCAGTAAGTGAGTGAATGTGGGCAGTGATGGAAAGGGAAGAGAGGTTCATTCCTAGGTTTCAAACCTAGGCAACTTGGAGGATAGTGGTATTGATCAGAGACTGCTTATAACAGACACTCTCACATTAAGCAGCGTGTATCCCAATTATCTTTTCACCAACAAACAAGTTCTCAAAAAAAAAGGTAAAAGAGTAAAAAGATTAGAATAAGGAAGACCTGAGTTCAAATCCCAGCTCTGCTGCTTTCCTACCAGTATGACTTTAGACAAGTCATTTTACTTTTGGGGACCTCAGTTTTCTTGTATATAAAATGAGGATTGGATTAGATGAGGAAGAAGGAAGGAAGGAAGGAAGGAAAGAAGGAAGGAAGGAAGGAAGGAAGGAAGGAAGGAAGGAAGGAAGGAAGGAAGGAAGGAAGGAAGCAAGCAAGCGGTTTTTAAAACTTTGCTACAAATTCTGCCAAAATGACTAGGAGAGGCAGCAGCAACCATTTCCCTAAGGGAGCAACTGAATAAGGAAGGTTCATTCTTAGAGCAGGAATCAAGCTCACTTCAGACAGATGGAACATAGAAGGGGAAAAAAACAACAAGAAAATAATCTGTTCAGGTGAGAGAAGGGTATTTTCATTAAAAATTAGATTACTTTAGTATTAGTAAACTCTAGTGATTGTCATCCTCACCCAAATCTAACCCAAGAACCTCTGAGGAAGGCAGTTGTCTCTTTTTTACAAAGGTTTTATTTAAGAGAATAAAATTAGTGCCAGATAGGTAATGGTCTAAGATGTCCATAGCCTGCTCTTAGAACCTAGTTTAAATTACTTGCAGCAATATTTGAAAAACAAGTCAGACATATCTCAGACTCAAGAGATATGCTTGAAACCAGGAAAAATTGATTTTTTTTCATATTCCCTGCCAGATATTGCTCTGCTACACAGTTATATGCAGATAGAGGACACTTTGCTGCTTATCACACCAATGATAGATCCCATACTGTCTTTAAAGGAATAAATCATTAATTTAAATCATGTGTTTTTCCGTTTACAGCCTAGATGTTATTTTTTAACCAGTTCTCTACCACTTGAAAGAAATAAAAGAAATCTCGTCTACATGGGCCAAAATAACTGAAACTTTTTTTTTAAAGCAGTGTTTCTGTTGATGGGCCAGTGTAAACAAAACACACAGAACTCAAGGACATAGTCAAAAGCTGGGAAATACTATCTTCCTCTTGCTGTAAGGTGGTATATTTAGGAGATTATAAAGCAGGAAATGAGATTTCAGGAACCGCTAGAAAGGAATCTCCTTGAGGACAGGAGGTGACATAGTACAGAGGAAAGACCACTGACCCCTAAGGCCAGAAGACTGAGAGTCATGTCTCTTCTGATCCTTACTACTTCCGTAACCATGGGGCAAGTCACTTAATCTCTCTGAGCCTCACTTTCTTTACCTGTGAAAAGAAGAGATTGGACTGGATGGCTTCCAGGGTCCCTTCTAGTTCTACATGCATGATCCTATGATATTTCATCTTTGTTTCCTTAGCACAATCTCTGACCAAAGTAAGTGTTTAATAACTAATAATAGCTTGTAGGTACTGGAGAAGACTTTTGAGAGTCTCTTGGACAGCAAGGAGATCAAATCAGTTAATACTTAAAGTAATCAATTCAGACCATTCATTAAAAGGTCATTTACTAAAGCTGAAGCTTAAATACTTTGGTGACTTAATAAGAAGACAGGACTCATTGATATTTTGCTTTGTAGGATAGATGTTTGTGGACTTGTAATCCCCCTACTAGATTATGAACTCCTTGAGGACAGAGGTTGTGTCTTACTTATCTGTGTGTACTTACAGCATCTAGCACAGTGTCTTGTATGTAACAAGCACCAAATACATATGTTTTAACCTAGGGCTCAGTTTCCTTATCAGTAAAATTATAGGAGGTCAGAAGGAAGAGATCCCTAAGGTCCCTTCCTGTCTTTAATCTTAACATTTCTATGTGTGGAGAATACAGACAAGTATGACAGATGATCTCTCCCTTCCAGAAATATATAATCAAATTGGGGAAATAACTCATATATATAAAGGGCAGCAATTTTATGGGTAGCAGAAAAATAGGACAAAAGTTACAAGAAGCTAAGTTTTACTAAGTGAAGTTTACAAGTTGATTTGAATGAATTACAATCGACATATTGGGAGTTGGAAAGTTCAAAGGGATTTTTCTGACCAAACTCAAAAATAGCCTGGATTCAAGGAGCAGAAGACTCCGGTAGAAACAAGTTCAAAATGCAGGCTTAATCCTTAAGGACTTCTCTAAGTGGCTGGATGTCTGGGTCTGAATCACAAAAGAACTAAAATAGCCCTTGGGCATGCGAGCTAAAAGAGCAAATAGACTGTTCACCAGATGGAGAAGAGGCTGCATAATAGCTGCTCTGCAGAAGGCAGCAAAGGACTTCTAGAAAGCATCACAATGGAAAGAGCAGATGACCACAGAAGACCAGCAGGTATTGTGATGAGAAGAGTCTAGGTAATGAACCAGTTTATAGCTCCCATCTTGATGATTTCACCAGACAAACAGATGACATAGAAACAAAGCAAGGTTCCAGCTGGGACACAGCCTTAGGACCATGAATTGCCCTAGCTACAGACATTTCCTATGTGAATGCCTTCTCCTATGCATATTCCTGACCATGCTGTTCCCTCACTGACCAGTGCTATGGAAATCTATATTCTTGAGGATTTCCTTGTGCGAATGAGGGTAAATTCCCTGGGGTCATTCACCTTGGTTTGCTGTTCATTAAATGCCTTTTTTCTAGGAAGCAATATGTCTTCTGGCTTGTAAATATCAGTGCTACGGGAAGGGGTTTGGGGGAGGAGGTTGTGAGCTGTGATTCTGAGTGGATGCTGACCTAAAGTGAATCTATGATAGTTTTCAAGAGGTCCAGGAGAAGACTGACATATGTACTCAGATATGTCTGTGTATGAGAAGTGTCATATGAGTGACACCAATTATAAATAGCATAGGAGATGATTTCTAGGCCATGGTTTAATGTATATGAATGTAGACTTTTGATCAGTGATGCAATGGATTGCTAAGAGTGTATTTGACTGAAGTTTTGGGAATCTAATAGGTCTTTAAACAAAAAAAGAAGTGGTAAGGGAGAAAATGCCTACAGATATCCACAAAACTGGACACCAAATAGCATCAGTGTAAGAAAAATAACTATAAAGATTCACGGAACACACACACACACACACACACACACACACACAAGAGATAGCAGTAAAACCCACAGTCTCATATGAACTTACACAAATGTACAAAGTGTGATCAATAATTGAGGTGAACTAAAAATCCTAAAGCAAAAAGGCAAACTTAATTTAATAGGGGTGTATTACTGAGACTTAGTGGGATGAAACCCATGCCTGGAATGTATCTCTAGAATATACCTAATTCAAAAGAAACAGGGTAGATAAAAAGGGTGGGGGAGAGTAAAGTAGCATTGTGTATTAAGAAGATATATTCAAGGGAAGGAGATCTGTGAACCAGAGCAGAGAAGCATGGTGGAAAGCATTTGAGCAAAGATCAATGGAGGGAAAAGCAGAAGCAATATTGTCATTGGAGATGACAGGCCATTGGGACAGAAAGAGGAAATAGATGAGGAGTTTGGGGGACAGATCACGAGCCTGGCGCAAAGGCGTGATATAGTAGTGATGGGGGACTTCAATTATTCAGGCATGTGCTAGAGCTCTCTCTCTGCCCAAAGCAGAGCTGCTAATCATTTCCTGGCTTGCTTTAATGATAATTTCATCCTTCAAAAGGTGGAGGAAGCAATGAGGGGAACTGCTATTCTGATCCCGTCTCTCACCAAAAAGGAGGAATTGGTTGCTGAGGCAAAAATGATGGGCACCTTGGGGGGAAGTGACTACTCCATCTTAAGAATTCATGATAGGAAAGGAGAGGAAAGCCAGGCGTAGTGAGACATGCACCCTAGATTTTAGGAGAACAGATTTCAAAGTGCTCAGAGAAATGCTAGCTAGGATCTCATGGACTAAAAGTCTACAGAAGTCAGTCTAGGACAGACAGAAAGGACTCAAGGAAGAAATTCTATAGAAACACACACACACACACACACACACACATATACACACAAATTCTCATGTGTAAAAAAAGTTAGAATTACCTAAAAAAAACCCAATGTGAATGGAGAGGGAACTCATTTGCCAGTTTAGATTTTTAAGAGACATGTGAAGAAAGGAAAGGCAGAGAATGGAGAATGAAGAGGAAAGGAGGGCTGGTCCTATAAGATTCATATAAGGATTGAGTGCTAAAGCTCAGAACAAGCTAAAGCTGGCAAGGAAAGCTACAGATGACAAAAATGTTGGGGTTTTTAAAAGCTATTTTGGAGGGGAAAGGAAGATCTAAGGAAGGAAGGGACCACTGTTTGGGGGTGGTGGAGACCGTGATGATGGATGACGGAGATGGGATAGC
This sequence comes from Phascolarctos cinereus, assembly GCF_003287225.1. Taxonomy (NCBI): domain Eukaryota; kingdom Metazoa; phylum Chordata; class Mammalia; order Diprotodontia; family Phascolarctidae; genus Phascolarctos; species Phascolarctos cinereus. Next base: position 538,587,612 of record NW_027555847.1, on the reverse strand, counting down.
TGCTCAATTCTCATTTCGCTTCTGTTTTCTGTGCCAAGGAGAATGATCTATGGACTGGACAGGACAGAACAAAAATGGCTAATAGGGAGTTGGGAATGCAAGGGGAATAGTGAGACAGCAAGAGAGCACCTGGTTGACCTTGATGAATTCAAGTTATCAGACCTGAGTGAACTGTGTATCCTATCAGAACTAAAAAAAACTGGTAGTTGTGAAAACTGAACCACTGTCAGTGATCTTCGAGATTATGGAGAATGGGAGAGGTCTCTCAAGATTAAAGAAAGGCAAATGTCAGGATTCTCCCCTTCTCCCTTCCCCCGCTTACTAAAAAAGGAGTGCTATAGTAGTACACTAGTGGGCAGCTAGGTGGCCAGTGGATGGAGCACTAAGCCTGCAGTCAGGAAGACTCTTCTTCCTGAGTTCAAATCTGTCCTCAGACACTTACTAGCTGGGTGACCCTGGGCAAGTCAATTAACCCTGTTTGCCTCAGCTTCCTCATCTGCAAACATCTACATCTCAGGATTATTGAAAGAATCAAAAGAAATAATAATTGTAAAGCATTTATCATAGTGTCTGGTACATAGCAGATGCTATATAAATGCTGGCCGTTATGATTATTACTATCAATGACTTGTATGAAGATAGACATGGCTTGGCTATCAAATTTGCAAATGATGACACAAAGCAGGGAAGGGTAACTAACACATTGGATTACAGAGTTAGGATGCAAAAAAAATCTCTAGATGACTGAACACTGGACAAAATATAATAAAATATGACATAAAAAGGCAAATGCAAATCTCTCATACTTGGGTTTATAAAATATCAGCTTCTCAAGTATAAGGTAGAAGTTGACCTAAAAAAGATCTTGGAGGAAGGGAGGAAGTCTATATGAGTCATTGATGAGAAAAGGCTGTCAATTATAATAATGAAGATCATGATAATTAGATTAGATCAAAAATAGCATTGTTGCAATCTTTGGTTAAATTTAGAGAAGAAGAGTATTTAGGGCTAGGGCTCCCCACCCAACCCTTTCACCTTTCTAGTTTTCTTACTTCTTACTCCCTGACATATTCTCTTTGGTCCAATGACACTGGCCTCCTGGATATTCCATGAAAATGACACATTTATCAAGAGATAGACATTGTCTGGGGATTGTCCCTGGCTGTCTCCCATACCTGGAATATTCTCCCTCCTTAGCTCCACCTACTGGCTTCCTTTAAGTCCTGTCTTCTGCAGGAAGCCTTTCCCAACCCCTCTGAATTCTAGTGCCTTCTCATTCATACTTACTTCTTGTTTATCCTGTATATAGTTTATTTATACATATTTGTTTGCTTGTGTCCCCCGTTAGATTGTGAGCTCTTTGAGGTCAAGGACTATCTTTTGTCTCTTTTTGTATTTTCTGCACTTGGGTAGTGCCTGGAACATTTGTTCAGCAATTCAGTCACGTTGACTCTTTGTGACCCCATTTGGGGTTTTCTTGCAAAGTTACTGGAGTGGTTTGCCATTTCCTTCTCCAGCTCATTTTACAGATGAGGAAGCTGAGGCAAACAGGATTAAGTGACTTGCCCAGGGTCACACAGTGCGAGTCTGAGGCCAGATTCATCTTCCTAACTTCAAGTCTGACACTCTCTCTACTGGCTACTGCTCCACATAACTGCCCTATGCCTGGAACATAATAGGTGCTTAATAAATGTTTATCAACTGAGGCAATAATTCTATGTTACTCTTCCTCGGCCAGGCTACTTATAGAACACTATGGTCAGTTCTAAGTTCCACAATTAAGACAACATTGGTAAGTCTCTAAAGAAGGTAACCAAGATTCTGAAGGATCTCCAGGACAGGTTAGATGCACATTGGTCAAGGGGACTGTGGGTGCTTGGCCTAGAGAAGAGAATAAGGTGGATGGGAGTGTTGGAGAGAGATGGGGAAGGAGGAAGAGAAGGAAGTAAGCACTTATATACCACCTACTATGTACCAGGCACTGTGAGGCTGTTTGAGCCTCACAACAACCCTTCAAGTTAGGTGTTGTTATCTCCATTTTACAGTTGAGGAAACTGAGGCAGACAGAGACTAAGTGACTTGCCCAATGTCACACAGCTAGTATGTCTGGGGTTGAATTTTAATTCAGATCCTCTTGACTCCAGTCCCAGTGCTCCATGTATGTGTGATGGGCCCCCTGCCTGCCCCTCGCTGCCCCATGCTGAACATAAATTTCTTCACAAGAACCCTACGAGAGAGGAAATATGACTATTATGAACCCCATTTTACAGACAAGGAGACTGAAGCTAAAATGGATATTTGTATTTCATTGCCTTAAGTAATAATAATTAAACATTATATAGGACTTAAAGGGCCTGATATCATTTGATTGTAAACAGCAACCCTGAGGGAGATACTAGGGATACTACTCTCATTTTACAGATGAAGAAACTGAGGCTCAAAGACATTGAGTGACTTACCCATAGTCATACAGTCAGAAAGCATCACAGAGGGCTTCAGACCCAGATCTCTTCAGGCATTCTGTTCCTTCTGCTTCACTGGCTTTTTTTGAGGTTGAATTATAAACATTATATGATATTTGATTTTCTGAGCCTTACCATTCTGTAGACACAGCAAAATAAATAAATAAATTAAAAATCAAATACTGAAAAAGTAGCTTCCCTTAAAAAATTAGTAAATGTTATATTTAATGTTTTTTTTGGGGGGGAGAGGGGTGGGACATTGCAAAGGAAAATAGATTTTGAAACATAGTGAAATGGGACAGGGATTTTCCAACCATTGGTCTGCATCTGATCCAGCACTCTAAGAGTTGGAAAGGTGGTAAGGCCCTTTTGAGGGGCAGCTAGGTGGCACAGTGACAGTGCCAGACCTGGAGTCAAGAATACTTATCTTCCTGAGTTCAAATCTAGATTCAGACACTTAATAGTTGGGTGACCTTGGACAAGTCACTTAACCCTGTTTGCCTCAGTTTCCTCATCTGTAAAATGAGCTGGAGAAGGAAATGGCAACCCATTCCAGTGCCTTTGCCAAGAAAATCCCAAGTGGTATCACAAAGAGTTGGACACAACTAAAAACAACAGCAAAAAGCTCTTTTGAAGCAAGGTTGCTTTGTGTTTGAAACAGAGGGGCTTAGAGCTGATTAGCTAACATGAAGTTGATGTGGAAGAGAGAGGTTGCAAAACTAACACTAAAGGAAAAAAGTGAGTAACCTCAAATCCCCGTTCCCTTGCCTTCCAAGCAATCCTGTGAAATACTTTCAAATTCGTTCTTGGAGGAGAAGGGGAAGACATGGTGGAGAGGGGTAGGTATTATTGCTGCTATTTTGATATTTGCCTGTGTAATGAGGTGAAGGAGAAGGAGAGAAAGAAAAAGAAAAAGGCCAAACAAATCTCTTTAGATTTTCTTCTTTTGTGGACCTGTCCCTTAGTCCTTATCACATTCTGTCTCCCACTATGCTTATCCTTCAGTATTCCTTTATCACATTCCACTTTTCATCTGCAGCCCTGCCTGGTTTCAACTGGAACAAGATGCCCCTCTCAGGATAAGCTCATCACTTCTCAATTCACCACCATACTGCTAACTCAAGCCTTGATTGATACCACCTCCCTAAGCCTCCTCTCCTCTCTGGATGTTGGAGGGTGTCGTCCCAACGTCCTCCCAATGCCTTTCTTTATAGAGGGCAGGAACTGGTCTTAGCTCCTTCCACTCTGCTTTTTCTGCTCTGCTTGGGCTCAACTCTCCTGGAAAAGATGTCCCTGCACCAGGTGCTCCTTGGTGTCCTATCTCCCCCCTTCCTTTCTTTCCTCTTTTGTTGTGTTGGTATGCATCTTTATTAAAAATGGAAGTTCATATCATTGTATGTGCCCATAAAGATAGGTGGTGGGGCTTTGATTGATTGTGCCACATACAGTGAACTTTACAGCAAATTGGACAGTGTAATTCAATTCCTATTTCTATGGACTTTTTTTTGTTGGTTAGCTCCTTGAGGGCAGGAACTGTCTTTTTTTTTTATATTAAGCATATATCCCCAGCACTCAGCACAGCACAGCACCTACCACATAGTAGGCACCTGATAAATGTTTATTGGATTGGACCACATTCTATCTTATCATACTTATTTGTGTAAACATGTCTCACTTAAGTGGAGAGAGTCTTAAGGAGAGGCTAATGTATTATGTCTTCATCAAATTTGTAAAAAATAAAATAAAAACCTCTGTATGTTTTGTGTGTGATGACAATAATAATCATGTTAACTGGAATCTTAAGTACAAAGTGGTTCCAAAATCACTAATTTCATCTTCTTTTTCCATGGTCAGTTTTGGCTTCTTTCTTCCTTTAACTGGAGCCAAGCATTTGGTTACCTCCTGGATTCCCAGGGCCACAAACTATAAAACTGTAAGCTCTTTGAGGTTAGGTTCTGTGTTCAATTAACCTCAACAAGCATTTATTATTTGTTATTTATGTGCCCAGAACTGTGGTAGGAACTGGGGATATAAGCACACATATACACACACACACACACACACACACACACACACACACACACACAAATCAGCTCCTGCCCTCAAGATGATTACATTCTATGGGGCAGCACCAACACAGGAAAGGAAATACAAAATATGTCCAAAAGCAAAGCGGCCTGGGATTAGTCACTTAAATTCTCTGAGCCTCAGTTTCTTCTGCAGAGAGGTAAAATGGTAAGAGAATTGAACTTGAGTCCCAATCATGAGTGAATCCTTGATCTGACACTCACTACCCATATCTGTAAAATGGGGGGGGGGGGAAGGAAGAGGAATAGCAGAAATGGGCTAGATGAGAAGTCTCTAAAGCCCCTTCCAGCCTTAATGTTAGATGCTAAATGCCAGGCAATTTTTGTGGGAAACTAATAAGTAGAGAATTCAAGACAGGCCTCATGTGGCAGCTATCTCAAGTGCCTCGTTCATATTAAGCACTAAATATGTTGTTGATCTGAACTTTCATAACCGACTCTTTTGCTCTATTCCTTTTTCCCACCCCAAACTCTACCTCTCCCCCCTCTTCAACTGCGAAGTGGGGTGCAGACATCCTAATTGAAATCACTGCACTGCAGAAAGGTTGATTGGGCATTTTTATACCTTGAAGGTGAACCTACAGAAAGCCCAGATTGTTATGTCCTCTGAAATTTCTCCTGTTTCACGATTCAAAGGGAGACTTCAGAGAAATATGGCCCCGCATGAAAGAAGAGTCTTAGTAAATACGTCCTTCAAAATTTTCATTCTTAATGTATCGGTAGCTTTTCAGTCCATTATAGTGTTCTTAGTCAGTCTTCATAAAAATGCTATGCATCTTTATTAAAAATGGAAGTTCACATCATTTTATGTGCCCATAAAGATGGGTGGTGGGAGCTTTGATTAATTTCTCCACATACAGTGAACTTTACAGCAAATTGGACAGTGTAATTCAATTCCTATTTCTGTGGACTTTTTTTGTTGGTAGAAAATTGATATCATTCATATGTAATCATATTGCCTTTGCAAGAGATATTTAAGAAATAATATCCTGAGGTAATGATCGCATGGCTTAATTATTAATACCATACTTTCAGGCGAGACAGTGTGCATTCCTTTCCTCAAGCTTCACTCCTGTCAAAAAAATGTTTCTTCAGTCTAAACTCTTCAGTATGCCACCAATGCATGTGTGTATGTATGTATCTGTACATGTATAATAGAAGGAAGAAAAAGGGAACAAGCCTTTATTAAGTGCCTATGTGCCAGGGGCTGTGCTAAGTGCTTTATTATCTCATTATCTCAGACAAATATTATCTCATTTGATTCTCACAACAGCTCTAAGAGGGAGGTGCTGACAGGTGAAGAAACTAAGATTTTGAACTCATCCAGGCCAGTGCTCCATCCACTGCCCTACTCTATGGAGAAGGGATGATGATGGGTAAGAACTATCTTCTTTGCTCACTCTTTTCTTGACAGTTAAGGTTCCATTTCTAGGGTAACTTGTTTTTTTGTTTTGTTCTGTTTTGTTTTTGCTTTTTGGTGAGGCAATCCGGGTTAAGTGACTTGCCCAGGGTCACACAGCTAGTAAGTGTCATGTGTCTCAGACATAACTGTTGGTTTTAAGAGGTGTAACAACCTGACTATAAAAATCCAGGATTACTAGAAGGAAACTCGGTAGGTAAGGTTTAACATTCAGAGTGGCTTTTTTTTTAAAGTCCAAATGTCATCCAAATCAATTGGGTCGTTTTCCAATTATACAAATATAAACGAATAGAATTTTGCTAGTTTTGGATGCTTTTCTGGACTCAACTCATCTAACTAAATTAGCCTCATCACGTTCTCCACTCAAGTGGCAGAAATGCTTTGGCTTCTTCTTGAGGCCCTTTTGGAACTACCCCCAAACTATTCCTCTGACAACCTTCTTTTTAGAAATGTATCATTTCAGAGACACCCACGCTCCCAGGCATTTCCTCCCTGGACCCTCCACTTCCCCTCAACCTTTCTACTTCTATAGGAGACAGCTTGTTATAACCGAGTCACAGAATCTGAGTTTGAGCCTTGGGTCTTCCATTTACAACCTGTGTGACCTTGGACAAACCACCTTTCCTTTCTAGGCCTCAGTTCCTCATATGTGAAATGAGAAGGCTGGCCTAGAGGACCCCCCAGATCCTCTTCTAGAAACTCCCTTTTACTCTCCTTTCTCTGCTCTTCCCCCAGGATATACCTATTTTGTTTGCCATGGCTGTGCTGTGAAAATCAGTGAGACTTAAGGACTGATGAGATACATTTGGCAGCAGCTTGGAAAAGCAGTTCCTCCAGATGCACACCTTGTATAGTTGGCAGCCCTGAAAGGAGGCCTGCATTCTCATGACCTACTACACTGCTTGTCTTGGGCCCAGAACAAGAGATGGAGCCGGGCCCTCTCCCAGAAGGGCAGGAGTTTATCCATCATTCTGGAAGAGGCTGATATCTTTGCCCCTCCACTGCTTCTCCCAACATACACACACACACACACACACACACACACACACTTCTGGCATAGCTAGTTTGGGAAGACACAGTTCCTAATAGTAGAAGGGCAGTTAGTGGGACCTACAGTTCTAATGTTTGGTGGGGGGAGGGGGAAGAAAGGGGGGTGTTGAGAGCTAGGGTCACTCCAGGGAGATGTCAGTGACAATTATGGTTGGCTGCAAAGCTTATATGCCTCAGCACCCATGGAGCCAAATTTTAGATGAATAGACCCCTTAGTATTGATGTCTTCAGCACATCTGGCTCCCTTGGACTTTGGCTCACAGACAGTCAAGAATGTATTGCAGTAACTAGAAAAATTCATGAATAAAAGATAGCTTGGGGGGGGGATAGATTGATGAAGTACATGATTGTGTGTCCAATATATTTATACTACTGTTTTATGGACTGTGGTCTTGGGACTTTATGCATCTGACTCCGGGAGGTAGCCAAATGCCTGGGTCCAGCTCAAGCAAGCAAGAAGCCTAAACTGATCTTGGGAAAGAGGTGATTTGGGAATCTCTTTCTAGTATGAGTTTTCCACTTAAGGTATTCTATAGTTAGCTTGGCCTAAGTGTTTCTCTCTCTCTTTCTCTCTCTCTCTCTCTCTCACACACACACACACACATACACACACACACACACATACACACTAGGTTTCATTGGTATTTTAGTTAAAATATAAAATCCTGGTTGACACACTTGCTAGCAGTCACTTAACCTCTATTTGCCTCCATTTCCTCATCTGTGAAATGGGGATAACAACAACACTTACCTCATTACAAATGAGATAATATTTGTAAAGGGCTCGGTGCAGTACCTGGCACATGGAAAGTGCCACATCAATGTTGGGTATTATTAGTGGTAGCTTCTTGGACTGCTGCATTGGCAGCCACGTGGGAAACAAGTCCAAGGTCAAACCTGATTCCAACTCAATAGAGAAAAAAGGCAAAGTTCTCCACACAGGCCTATTACACAGATTAAGCCAGCTGACAGGGCAGAGCTGTTGGGGAAGGGGGAAGGATGGACATAGCAGATAGAGTTCAGACAAAGCCAGGGGAATAATCCCCTCAAAGGCAGTAGCTTGCAGTATACCTCCTCACTTTCAAAAACCCACCAATGTATATATGCCTACTTCATTTGCACTAGGGACAGAATCCAGATGCTCCAAAGCCATCTTCTGTATGGCCGATCACCTACTATTTAAAATTTTTAATGCTCAATATCCTAAATCTTAAGTCACACAGCCAGTGTCTAAAGTGGAATCTGAACTCAGTTCTTCTTATGTCTAAGTCTGACTCTACCGTCCTATGCTGTCCCTTCTACACCAAATACAAAGGACTTTTGGATTCTCCCTCCCTCCCCTCCCATCCCACTTATAACATAGTTGAAAGTTAGGTTGTACTTCTCAGTAGAGAGGTGTCCTTCCTTCAGGAATGCCTATCGCCAGTCATGCAAAGCTCTGTAGGTAACACAGCATCACTGATTAATTCCCTAAGATTTCTCTGTTCTTTTAAGCATAGGGAACCAGTTTCTTTTTACCTCCACCTTAGCCCTCTCAGTTCCAGAATTAGCCTCAATGACAAGAAAACCTTGGCTTCATACCCACAAGCCACCTCTAGGCTATGTGAAGAAGAGATGAAAAATATTTCCTGCTGTTGCTTTTTTTGATCTGATCTGAAAAAGAAAACAGAGTAAAAGTCCCAGGCTTTGGAAGGAAGTGTAGAATAAGTCTGTGTCTTGACTTTATCTTTTGTCTTTGAGTAATATCAGCCTTAAAGGAAGAGCCCTTCCTTCTGAAGCTACTGTGGTGATGTGGCTTCTTCTGTGACTGTGTATGTGTGTGGTTTTACAAAGTGGATTTTCTGTAACTCCAAATAATGGGCTTCCACCACATACAAAGATGTTGCTGCCATTAGTAGGCTACTTACTTTGATTTGTTTTTGCACTGATGGGGAAAGTTTATTCTGATCCACCTCTAATCAGGGCTCTCATGCCTGGCTCCCTTAGAACAAATAACCACAATAGTTATACCTTGAGAGTACCTGGGATGTAATCTGTGGTTAGAGAATACAGTAAAAATGAAAACACAATGATGCCAGAAGATAGATATACCAGGCAAGAAGCACCAGAAACCCAAATATTTTATATTCTATCTGAATATTTTTCTTTCCCCTCAGTTTATAAGGCTGGTTATAGATCTGAACTGGTAGCTAGCTGGGGCAGTGGATAGACTGCCGGACCTGGAGTCAGGAAGACTCATCTTCAAAGTTCAAATCTGGCCTCAGATATTTACTAGCTGGGTGACCCTAAGTAAGTCACTTAACTCAGTTTGCCTCAGTTTCCTCATCTGTAAAATGAGTTGGAGATGGAAATGGCAAACCACTCCAGTATCTTTCCAAGAAAACTCCAAATGAAGTCACAAAGAGTTGGACAGGACTGAAAATGACAACATGTGACTGAAAATGAACAACAACATAGACCTGACTCACTGACAGTCAATCAGGAAACTTTTTTGCCTAAAAAATGCTCTTCTTAGCAAGACGAGACTAGAAACAAAGGGTTTTTGGGGTTTGTTGTTGTTGTTGTTGTTGTTTTTAAATAGTGAATCTTGTTTGGGTGTTTTGGTCATAGAATCACAGCTCTAGAGCTGAAAGGCACCTACCTCAAAGGACATTTAGTCTGACCCTTTCATCTTACAGATCTTACAGATGAGGAAGATGAGGCCCAGGGAGGTTAATGAGCTGGGAGATGGATCCGCGCCCTCTGACTCTGGAACTGTTGCTCACTCAAGTGTACCACGCCGTTTTATTTTTTGCCACAATTTATTTTGTTTTTTAATTGCTTTTTTTGTGTCAACATGGCCATGGTTCCTTGAATTTATTTGGCAGTGGCAAAAAATTAAATTCTGGACTCCCAAGCAAAACTTTCCAAAAGTGATCCCTTCATTAAAATATCAATGACTTTCCATTGGAAACTCTACCTCCCCTTCACTTTTGGACCCCCTTCCCACCAAAACATATATACATGAGGTGCCTAGGAACTATTTATGGCCATGGCTGAAGCCCTTTAAGTGAAAATTTTCCCCATGGTTCTTTTAGATCGTGATCCAAAGGCATTTCTTTTTTGTTTTTTATTGCTTTTTTTGTTTTTACATCACAGCCATTTACCCTGCAACTGTCTTCCTCTACTGAACCCTTCTTTATAAGAAAGAAAAACATTTAATCAAAGCCAACCAACTCAGCAATTGCATCTGACAACATAGACCATATTCACTGTCATCCACTTTTTCTGGGAGAGGGGAGGGATCATAGATCATCCTTTTAGAGCTAGATAGGATCTCAAAAGCCATCTAGTTCAAAATAATCACCTTACATATTAGGAAACTGAGGACCATGGAGGTTAGGCCCATCCAACGCTGAACAGGGAGTATCAGAAGGAGGAATTGAAAATAGGTTCTCTGATTTGACAGACCATGAGTCATCTTGCTACTGTATCACATGGTTTCCTCATCAGTTTTCTAGGATTGCTCATTAAAATTCATCAGTTTGCCTGTGGTTTAATAGTGTTATTTTACATTATTATAGTTATTGTACATAGTGCTCCCTGGATTCTACTTACTCCAGTTTGCATCCCTCCATCCAAGTCTTCTCAGGTTTCTTGGAATTCTTCACATTCATCACTTTTTATAGTGCAATAATATTCTATAATATTCACAGACCAAAATGTGTTCATCCATTCGCCAACTGATGGGCACCCACTCAAAAGGCATTTAAGGATCTTTTTATACAAGGCTTCCTATAAAAGCACTTGACAGACTAGATTAGAATATTATATGTATCTAACAAAAAAACAGGAGAGATTCAGTGTTAGTCCTTGGCCTATGAGAGCTTACAAGACAGTACAACACTGTGGGAAATATTCATGAAAGCTAAAAAGAAGTGACGAGTAAGCATTTGAATGAAACAAGCAAATAATTAGTGCATTAACATTAATAATATTACCTTAAATTTTACAAGAGCTGACATTTTTCACAGTGCTCTTGTGTGCTATATTTTTCAGTACTTGTTCCATGGGCAAAGCCTGAGTGAGTTTTGTAAGACAATGAAATGATGAAGACAAAGATAGCCATGATAAGAAAAAAGTATCATTTGAGTTGAAAGAAACAAAAATGAAGATTGCATACATTTTTAAAATATAGCAATTTTATTTAAATTTTTTAGTCTGCATTTTTTTTGCCTTTCAAAGATATCTTATCTTAGAACTCTGTTCTATATTTAGGCTGATATAGCATATTATCAGCATGTGGTAGGTACTTAATACATATTGTATTGATTGATCATCTCATTTCATCCAAACATCAATCCTGTTAGGCAAACAGGAAAAGGTATTATTATTCCCATTCTCCAAATAAGGAAACTCCCAATGATGTAGTTTACCCAAGGCCACATAGATAGCTAGGAACAAAATTTGTCCCTAGTCTTCTTACTGTACAACTAAAGCTATATGTGAATCCTTTGAGGTAGAGAATGATGAGGCATTGCATTTTTATACAGAGCAGTATTGGAAAACATGACCACCTTTATTCCAATTTATGGAAAGCTTCCTGATGATGATGGCAGTCCCAGGTTATGAGCATACATGTCTAAAAAATGAACCTCCACAAAAACTAATACAGCCATCAAAATATATTACTTTATGAGTATCATCTTAATGGATGAGACAACTTAGGTTTTCCCCAGCAAAATATAAGAACATTTACTCACTCTTTGTTTCAAAATAAAACACTCAGCCTCTCCATGATGTCAAAATCAAGAGGAAGCCAAATGTGTCCAAACACTCAAGTCCAAGGAGATGATTTAAGAATGGAGAAAGATTTGAGAGGACTTCTTCATGTGCTCAAAGCATCCTTTCTCATAAACAGCAGGTCACCTCACTTAACCAGAAGAGGAAACAAAAGGGTTGGGAAGGTCTTTGTGATTCCTGTTGTTTCTAAGGCTGTTTTGAAAGTCCAGCTGTAAATTGGCTATAAACCCTTGCCAAATGCAAGGGGAGTGGTTTCCACTTTGGTCTTTGTGTTTATGTTTCTACACTGGAAACAGAATTGAATTCATAGTAGCAGCAAAACAAAGACAGCTCTGAGTTATACTGTAATTCACCATGGGAGATTTATGAATATTATTTTCCTGTAAAATCCAGCATTTTTCTCTTTACTACTTGCAACCTCTAAGTGGCATAAAACTGTATACCTGGCAGGATTTCCTATCTCTAGGAGAGTCAAATACCAGTGTTAGAACTGCATTACGGGCACATGTGGTTATACAGGATGCATAAATTGTGCCTTTATGTTTAACTTGTCTAATCAGCTCACCATATCAAAACTTAATAAGTAGCTGCTTCTCATTTAAAGGTCTAGTAAAACTGCAATTACTATGGCTGTAAGATGCCTTTGTTTCGAAAAGTGCATTAAATAGTTTTATAGATATGGTTAGAAGCACTCGTGTAGTTGTTTTTATGAAAGTGAATGAGTTCATTAATAATGGGAGTCAGAGACAGAAATACAAGTTGAGGAAGCCACTTGGGTCTTTGAATCCTGTTCCTGGACATAATTTCTCTTAAGTCTGGGTACCAGCTTCCCTTTGACCAGGAAAGGGGCAGTGTGAATCCAAACACTTCTGTAGTCCAGAATAATATACAAAACATACCTTTGGAGAAAATGTCTTTGCCCTAGCAGGGAAAGGGAAAATCACAGCTAGAAAGGCAGGTGGAGTGTTTTGTTGGAAAATAAATAAATAAGTGAGAGGAAGCTTTTATGGCCCCAGAAAGTAATGAGCAGAGCGTCATACTGTGCATGCTTGGGGACTGGCATTTCTCTTCAAACCCGATCAACGAAAACAAGGTCACCAAGAGGGATGCTCTGAAGTGAGGTGGCTTCTCCATTCCTCCTAAATGACTTTAGAAAGTGGTTTGAGGTCCCAATTAAGATTCAACCTCCTCTCACATCCTCATGCATGGTGGTCCTATTTCAAACATTTAGACCAAAGACAAAGGAAATGGCTCTCTCGGAATACAGATGAAGAAGAAGTACATTTCCAAAGAACTGATTTTAACCTTCCCTCTATCCATGTAGGCACTGTTGGCCAAACCTGTACATTTTTTCAAAAATATATTTTCTGGGGAAAAAAAAAGGAAATCTCAAATTTACTGTAAATGCAGACCAGGGAGGAAATAGCAGATGGGCAATGTTTAAGTTACAAACCTAAGGGAAGCTTTTTCATACAAAACTCTTAAACTGCAGCTCTTAAAATAAAGAAAGATTTTCTGTTTTCCATAGTGACTCACTAAACCTTTATTTAGACAGTTGGTAAAAACACCACATCACATATTTCACATGTTTTTTTTTTCACTGCTGCAGTTTAAAACGGTATCTGGTTTTTTTTTTCCTCTTTCAAGAGGGAAGCAAGAATATACAGTAAGGCATTTTGCCTTTCATTATTTTTTTAAAATGAAACCTAAATGTATTTTGGAATGGTTAATATTCCCTTTCAGACCCACAGCATAGCACCCTCTGGTGCACATATTAAGGAGAAGGATTAGAACTATTATGGGGGCTTTGTTCATTTGCTGTTCAACATTTCCCAGAGATGAATTTTAATGCCCATTCAACAATACAACAAAAACATAATGATCTGAAATCCATCATCTTACCATTCAAGTACTTTTTTTGTGTGTAGTTCTTGCTAGGTTTCTAGTAAGTTTTATTGTGGCGAAGAAAAAACATTTTTTCTGTGTGAGCCAGTATTATTCACATGTGACAGCACATGTAATGTGAGAAAGATTCCATGAGATCCCATACATATCAAGTACCAGGATCGATGATGGCTAGCCATCTTGCCCTGGGAGGTCTGGGGAAAAGAAGTCTCCCTACAGCAAGATAGCCTCTAAATGGCAGAAAATTGGCAGCTCTTTCAATATAACTCACCAGAAGGCGGATAGGAGCACAGAAGACATGAGTCTGACCTCATAGGAGTACAAATGCAGCACCCAGGAAGAGCCCAAGGTCCAGGAAACAGCTTCCATTGTATAAGTTGGTGGGTATCATATTGTTCCTTCTTTGATGTCTGCAAAAGATGCACTTTTCTCATTAAACAAATGCACCAGGATAATACTGGCAGCTTTGTTGGGGATGAGGGAATTCCCCTTGAAAATAGACTATATAAGAATCTTAAGGTGTCAGAGTTGGCAGGGCCTTGGAGAACATTTAGACTGCCTCCTTCATATACAAATGGGGAAACTGAGTCCTTAACAGACCTACTGGCTTGTCTACGTGTTCTGCATTCAGCAAATAACCTACCACGTACCAATGACTTGCAAAGCACATTTGGTCCCTGCTCTTCAGGACTCGCTAATCAGTCTCTTCTTGCTTCACAAAAGACTGGAAGTAGAAAGGGATTAGAATTTCAGGAGCATTTTTCTAATCTGAGAAGAACAAACTTGAAAAAACTAGGTTTTTATTTAGGGATTGGTTAGAATGTATGGCACAATAAAAGCAAAGGACTTCCAAATATCCTCCTTATCAAAGGAAGAGAGGAAATTAATATTTATATGGTAAAAAAAATGATCAAGGGGGAATGAATAAGCATTTATATACCATCTACTATGTGCCAGGCACTGTGCTAAGTAAGCACTTTACAAATTTGATTCTTACAACAACTGTTGTGAGACAGTAGGTGCTATTATGCTCCCCATTTTACAGATGAGGATACTGAGGCAGACAGAGGTTAAGTGACTTGCCCAGAGTCACACAGCTCGTAAGTGTCTGAAGCCATACTTGAATTCAGGTCTTCCTTACTTCAGGCCCAGTGCTCCATCCACTGCACCACTATGTGTGACAACAATCAGTAGCCCTTCATCACCCAAGAGAAAAATAAGCTATAACTTCCTATGAATTAGACCTTCTACTGTCCATATATCTAAGGTGCTGAATTGCTGAACTACAGCACTCTGTTATATAGAAAAACTATGTTAAAGGCTCCTCAGTTGGGGAAATACCACTAGCAGCAGCAGAAGCACTTTCTATTAGAATCTTTATCATCTTCAGTTCAACAATATGGGAGATTCAACTTGGTAAGAGGTTCAATGACATGGTCTGGGACTTCTTTTTTTAGTGTTCTTTAGAAGAGAAGTGGAGCATTGTTTCTCTCATTTACTCTCCATTTTACTTTTGGAAGAGCCCCTGAGTGTACAGCACGTAAACCACTTTCTTTGCAGGAAGCTCAGGGAAGGCTTTTCCTCACTAAGTCATAATACATATTTGGCCCTATTACTGCATGTTCAAACCCAGGAATGAAATATTACAGTTCCCCCTCCTTTTTTAGCTCTTTCCTTTTTCAAAATAAAATGGAGACCCCCCCCCAATGAATTCTGCACAAAATTCCCACGCATAACAAAGTCTGACATGTTCTCATGCACAGTGATTGCCTCTATGCCTTTCTAAAAATGAGTGACCAAAAGAGGAAAATATAATAATGATGATGATGGTGGTGGTGATGATGATGATGATAGCTAGCATTTATATAGTGTTTTAAGGTCTTCGAAGTGCTTTACGTATGTTGTGAATATGATGCTCCCAACAGCCCTGTGAAGTAGGTGCTGTGATGTATAAAAAGTTTAATAGACATAGCTTCTGGGTAATTAATCATTTTATTAATCATGCTAAGAAATAATTAATAAGAGGGGTCAGTGGCACTCTCCAATGCCAAAGACCCCTCATGGAATCCATTCAACATTTACGTGCCCTTGGAAGAGTGGGTGTTCCTGAGGGTGGCAATCAACTGATTGGTTAACAATTAATGAGAAGAATAAATATTATAATGAGAGGTGGATCCATTGTAATGAGGGGCTGGAGGTGACTTTGATCACTCTGGCTCTCAGACTATCCCCAGCCTTGGGAAATCTAGACAAAGGATCTACCTCCACCCAAGCCAAAGTAGAACTCAATGGGCTTCCCCACTTGGGGGGAAGAGATTGGAGATTACAAGATTGAGGAGAAAGTTAATCCAGTCTCATTATCAGCAGTGTCCTTCAGATGCTGGCTTGGCCTGGTAGAGAATGAGGATCCAGGAAGGGAAAAAGACCTGGATCTCCCCCTTAATTGATTATTTAATAATCATTTCTCTCAGTGCCATTATTATCCTTATTTTTACAGATGTGGAAACCTAGGAAGAGAGAGGGAAGCGATTTGCCCAGGGTCTTACAACTAGTAAATATTTGAGGCAGAATTGAATTTAAGTCTTGCTGACTCTAAATCCAGCATTATATCCACTGTGCCACCTAAGGTCAGCTCAACAGAATTCAACAAGATTTCAGTAAGCTCCAGGCCTCCAAAGACAAAGAAACAAAACAATTCCTGGCCTTAAGAAACACATACAAGTTCCTCAGTCAATGGGACAATGTTGCAAAACAGCAATTTAAAATTCTTAAAGATTGAAAATGTCCATAAATAAATAAAGCTTAGCCCAGTGGCACAATGTTAAATCTGGGCATTCAGATTTTGAGAAGGAAAGAAAGGTGAGCTAACCAAGGTCAGGATATGCCATACTGTCCCTTGGTTGGAAGGCAAAGAGTTTCATTGAAATAACATGCCTTGGTCTCATCAAGAGGCTGAGGCAGATGACACATGAAAGGCATATGGAATGATGAATGGCATGCTAAACCTGAGTCAGAAAGACCTGTATTCAAATCCTACCTTTGAAACATACTTGTTGAATGAACCCTTATTATCTCTGAGCTTTTGTTTCCTCATCTGTAAAACGGGAATGCTAAAGTTTGTAGTAATTACCTCACAGGCTTGTTATGAATGAATGAATGAATGAATGAACGAATGAATGAAAACCCATTTATTAAGTGCTTACTATGTGCCAAGCAGTGTGATAAGCACTGGAAATACAAATGAGAGAATGTGTGTAAAGCTAACTATGTAGAGATAGCCTACAATTCTGTCCAAGGAAGGTTCCAGGCAATCTCCCTTTGACCCAAGCTCAGTAGAAGCATAGTTTTGTGGAAAGTGCATCCTGTTGTCACCAGCTAGAGAAATAACTTTGCCCAGGATAAAAAGAGAAATTCAAGTGAATTAGGAGCTGGAACCTTAGGGTCCCCTTAGAACATTTAAGAAGAATGCAAGTATATTTACCCATTAGCAGGCAACTCCTCCCTCTTTACCCAATGTTGTTTCCCCCCCCCCATTTTTTGGTCCGTTCATTTAAAAGTATTTAACTATTGATGTAATCGATTTTTCTCAGGGCTGTCATCCCTTTGCTTTAATGAGATACCTACTTCAGCACGATTCTTCTCTACCCATATATTTTTTCTATGATGAGGACTGTAGGAGGATGTTCATGGCCATTATCACCTCAGCACAAATGGGTCAGAAACTGGCTGAGTTAATTCTATTCTCAAACCTGCAGTGCTGTTGAGCCAGAAATTCTATAACCAGGGCCTTACAGCTACTGTTCCCTCCAGCCCACCATGTGCATCTATGACTCAGTAACATAGACCCCAATTCCTTCAAATAAAACTGCTCAGAAGAATTAGGGATTCCACCCCCCCACCACCACCACACCATCACCATTGAGAGGCTTAAAAAGTGCTTTCTATGGTCAGGTACCTGGTTTAAGTTACTTCAGGGCAATTCACATTCTGGGGGAAAATATTCACCAGGCCTCCAGAGAACAAGAATAGTTCATGCTTCCTTGAAAAAGAAGTCAGCCATCTTATTTAATAAATTTTTTTTAAATAAATGTCAGAGCCAACCTTTATGTTTTAATGGGGGAGGGGGGTGTAACTGAAGTCAGTGAAGTCTCCAGAGTGTTTTCATCATAGGACTTAAAATGATCAAATCTCTTTCAAGGCATCACTTCTTGTTTTCTTGTGTTTTTGTTGCACATCCAGAAGGGCTGTCACATGGGAAAGTTGGCCATTTTCCTTACTTCACTATTTTCCATAGGTCTACAATAGGCATCGGTGAACCACAGCCTGCATCTGTGCCTTTCCCTATGCTGTAACATTAATCTGCACTACGTCAAAATAAGGAGGAACTTGTCCCTTGCCTTGAGTGTGGTGGAAATGAATCCGAGTAGCTCCTAAAGAAATCAAAGTGCTTTAGCTTCATTTCTCTTAAGTGGTAACACTCAAATTCTGTTTTTTTTGGGGGGAGGCTAGGCAATGGAGTTAAGTGACTTGCCCAAGGTCACACAGCTAGTAAGCGTTACGTGTCTGAGGCCAGATTTGAACTCAGTTCCTCCTGAATCCAGGGCCAGTGCTCTATCCACTGCGCCACATAGCTGCCCCCAGGTAACACTCAAATTCAATGAGCCTGAGCAGCAGCTGTGCAACTCCCCCCATTCCCAGCCCCCAGTATTCTTCACCTCATAGTGGGCCATTCAGGTGGTCAAGCAAAAAGAGCCCTCCCTCTGGGGTCAAAGGCTGTGGGTTCAATTCCTGCCTATGGGGCTTCCTGTCTGTTTGACCTTGGATGTCGCTTAACTTTCCTTGGCCTAAATTTTGTGAAATGAAGGAGATGGTCTGTGGAGTTCCTTCAAGGTTTATAGCAATGATCCATGGAATAGAAGGTAACATTTAATTCAACCCCAAGACTTTAGGAATAGAAAGCCTGGTTAGCTTCTTGGGACTCCACTCTTTTTGCTTTGTCCATTTTCTCATTTTTATCTCTTATTCTCCCCGTCCAAAAAATTATTCCAAATTATTGGTTCATTTTCATGTTTGATTTTTCTGGTATATTTGCAAAGTTAGCTCTGAAGGCAAAAGAGTGAAAACAGAGTGCTGTTTCAGTTACAGATATTACAGTAGTGATGTCTGCCCAGGTATGATCAAAGGAGTTAACCTTAAACCCTTCCCTACCCCAATGAATTGTGGCTTTCTTGCCATCATCAATGGTATGGACAAAGATTTATTAATCACCTACTATGTTCCAGGCACTGTATAGGGGCTGGGGATACAAAGGTAAAATGCCTTCAAGAAGTTTACATTCTATCAGAGCAAAACACACACCTGTAATTAAATACAAAATCCATGAACAGCAACGGTGGGAGTGAGGGGAAGGGGAGGACACAGGTCTAATATGGGGGCTAGTTTAACCATACACCCTCAATACAGCATAATGGATGAATGAAGGGATAGTGCTTATATAGATGGGTCACTATAGCTAGTGGCCCATGAGATTCTCCTCTCTCCCTCTCCACGTTAATAAATATGTCATACTTTAGCTTGACTGTGCTGAGAGATATTGGTTTTCCATTATTCTCTGGAATCCACATGAAAGTTCTTAATATGCTGTGTCAGAGAGATCAGCTTTAGTTCCTATTTCTAGCATGAACAAGAGGGGTGAAACATACTATTATCAGAAGCTCTGTTGAAGAGGGACATGGGCCTTTTCCCCCATACGAAGCTAGTGGAGTGGCAGCTCTGTACTGAGTAAAGAGCTTTTGTCACTCACTGGAAGCCTGTCACCCTACACTGTGACTCTGCAGCGGCCTGCGTGACAGGTCAGGCCTAATGAGAAAAGTGACAGTGTGGATGTTGCAGGCAGAGCAGCCTGGAGAAGCAGCTCTTGTTTTCTTTAGGAAAATCCTTTCATGCTCAGGGCTCCTGCACTTTCGTGCTGCTGTTACGCAGAACCGAAGGTAGGGAGATGAAAGAGCCAAATGCCAGAGCATGGCAACACTCTTCAGCATCTTCCAGCAGGCCCAGAAGGTACGAGGCTGAGAACAGTGTGGGTGCCAAAAAGGCTAAACGACCAGGGTCAACGTACCACGAGCAACTTCCTGCAGGACTGGGCCCTTGCCAGGATCCCCTCAACTGTGTTTCTAGAGGGCAGAGGGGCAGGACTGGCTCAGTGGCTAATGTACCTCCTGCGGGGACTCAGGGATGCTGTTGAAACCAGACCACCCCTGGTACCTCTAAGCAGCGACCTGACTGCTCTAGGCATGCCTACAAAGACAGCTTCATCCTGGCCCTTCCTGTTCACCTCTCTCAGGGGGACAGAGGCCATTGCCTGCTTCAGACTATTTCAGAGCAGAAGGTATATATCTTTATTGGCTTTGCATCTGCTCACTCCCCCTCAAAAAGTACCCAGTGCACAAATGCCTAGGTACACACGGGATTGATAATAATGTTGACTAACTTGATTTTTGATCATTTTTATTTAGCGTGATTAGGCGAGGAAAGCATTCTCTCTAATTGGATCTGGCTGTAAAAATTTGATGGGGATGGGGGTGAGGGAGGGACAGACACTACAAAGGAAAGGAGGAGGAAAACCAACTGCATTTCCTCTTCCATCTGTTCCCCTCACCACCACCACTGAGATGCTCACCACGTCTGCACATGCCAAAGCAACAGAATCCACCTTCTGAAAGACATGGAAGACTCTCTTAAGGAACTTCTCGCTCACAGGACATAGAGTCAAGAGCTCTGATTTGCATGTGGCATGAAGATGCTCACTGTCAAAAAATCTGCTACTGGCAAATTCAATAAAGGCTTCTGGGGACTCTTGCTCTCTTGTTCCAGATCTATTCCAAGAGTGTGCTGGTAAATGTTTAACAACTAGCTCTCAGACAAAAATACGTACATAGCACACTTGTAAGTTTAATCTGCATTATTAGTCCATTACTTTCTTAAGTCTAGAGCCAATCAATAAACCAATCGATCAAGTCTTGATTTGTACTTTTGCCAGTTTCTGAAATGGAAATTCCCACATTTCATATGGTTTCTGAGGTCTTCCGTCTCAGAGAGGATAATTTTCTGAGACTATTCTGGATATTATTAGGACATCAAGTGAATTCAGTGCACTGTTCCATGGGCACACCCCGTATCCTACTCTTGTAGTGAAAATACCACAACTATTTCTTCCCCAAATAATCGTTCTATTTTCCAAGTACAAGAGAGTCACCAAAGTTGAACTTCTCTGGCTCTGTTTTCATGGTGGAAGTTCTGACACCTTTCTATCTTCCTGTGAGCTCCTATACAGGAGACATGGATTGTCAGGGTGTCCAGTGATTGAGCCCCAGTTTCCTGCCTACAGAACTCAACCAATGCTTTGAACAGCCTGGAGTTGGTCCCAATCAGTGCTGCCACACTTGAGATGCTCACCACGTCTACAAAGGCCAAATCAATAGAACCCACCTTCTTAAAGACATCCAAGACTTTCTTTTCTGGACCTTCTAGCTCACATAGATGTACATCAAATGTGAATGATCCTTATCACCTAGCCCACAGAAGTCTAGCCCTTGTATAAGCTATGGAGGCATCTTTTGCAAATTTCATTCATAACATGATTGGAATACAATTTTCCCTTGAGGTCCATTTCAGGGTATCCAAAATAGATTCTAAGCAAGCCCCCAAAATGTAGCACCTGAGGTATTCAGACTCACATATGGTCCCCCCCAAAAAACTACCTCAGGTTTAAGGCACTCAGTGGGTTAGTAGCTACCCAAAAACATAATTCACAAGCCCCCTACTGATGTTAACCAGCCACTCGGAGGGTAAATTATTTAAAAATAAAAGACATCTAGTCAAACAACATGGAGTGATGAGAAAAGACCACCCTCATACACACATGGGGCACACCCTTCTGTTTGTTAACATACCAGTCATGGAGGAGAACACAATTGCAGACAGCAGTTGTGACCAGGAAACATACAGCGAGAGAATGTGCATGAAAAGGTAAATGTTATATAAATCTGGTTGACCAGGGCACATTAGGGAGGGCAAACTCATAAAGGACACATGTGGTCAGGGCAATGCATACCTCCACTGATGCAAAACAGGCTTGCCAGGGGGCAGAGCCAAGATGGAGGAGTGAAAGCAGTGACTTGCTTGAGCTCTCCCCCAAACCCCTCCAAATACCCGTAAAAAAATGGCTCTGAACAAATTCTAAAGCAGCAGAACCCACAAAAAGACAGAGTAAAACAAATTTCCAGCCCAAGACAACCTGGATGGTTGATCAGAAAGGTATATTGCACTGGGCTGGGAGCTGAGCGCAGTGCGACATGGGCACGCAGGCCCCAGCGAACCTGGAGCAGGCCTCAGAGGACTGACTCACGGGCAGCCGTGGCAGTTTCCAGACTTCTCAACCCATGAATGCCAAAGACAACTTAGAAAGTCAGTGGGAAAAGTCTGTTTCTGCAGTGGTGAGAGAGGAGCAGGGGTCTCAGCTCCATTCCCTGAGGAAATCAGCCTTGGGGAGGCCTGAGTTTCTGGCCCACAGACTGAGGGGGAATCAAGTCACTAATCAGAGAGGGATTGCAGAGATGTCTTTGCTGGTGCTGAGGCAGGATTCTCTTGCTTTGCCCATGCTTGGATCTGGATCACAGTTCTGGGTGGCAGTCCTGGGGTGAGGAGGAGTGCTGTTTGCGGTGGAGCTTGTAGTGGTGATGAAGAGGAAACCCTCCTCACAGTTCCAAGACAGAAAAAACTGCTTGTGGTCAGTCACTCTTAGACCAGAGCTCAGGCCAAGAAAAGAGTAAACACCTTGGCCCTTATCATACCACCTTGGAAGAACTGAAAATTTACAGGTCACCCTGAAAACAGCTGTACAAACCCCTGAAGCTTGGGATGGTACATTCTCCACATTGGAAGCAGACTCTTACCTTAACAAAGAGTTTAAAACTCAAGTAGTTGGCTGGGATCATGAGCAAACCTTGCAAAAAGAGTCAGACTATATTATCTTACTTTGGTGACAAAGAAGATCAAAACATACAACCAGAAGAAGACAACAAAGTTAAAGCTCCCACATCCAAAGCCTCCAAGAAAAATTTGAATCCATTCCAGGCCTTGAAAGAGCTCAAAAGGGATTTTGAGAAGCAAGTAAGAGAAGTAGAGGAAAAACTGGGAAAAGAAGTGAAAGTGATGCAAGAAAATCGTGAAAGACAAGTCAACAGCTTGCTAAAGGAGACCCAAAAAAATACTGAAGAAAATAACACCTTAAAAAATAGCCTAACCCAAATGGCAAAAGAGGTCCAAAAAGCCAATGAGGAGAAGAATGCCCTAAAAAGCAAAATTGGCCAAATGGAAAAGGAAGTCCAAAAGATTACTGAAGAAAATACTTCCTTAAAAATTAGAATAGAGCAATTGGAAGACAGTGACTTTATGAGAAATCAAGACACTGTAAACAAATCCAAAAGAATGAAAAATTAGAAAACAATGTGAAATATCTCATTGGAAAAACAACTGACCTGGAAAATAGATCCAGGAGAGAGAATTTAAAAATTATTGGACTATCTGAAAGCCATGATCAAAAAAAGAGCCTAGACATCATCTTTCAAGAAATTATCAAGGAAAACTGCCCTGATATTTTAGAACCAGAGGGCAAAATAGAAATTGAAAGAATCCACCGATCTCCTCCTGAAAGAGATCCCCAAAGGAAAACTCCTAGGAATATTGTAGCCAAATTCCAGAGTTCCCAGGTCAAGGAGAAAATACTGCAAGCAGCCAGAAAGAAACAATTCAAGTATGGTGGACACAATCAGGATAACACAAGATTTAGCAGCTTCTACATTAAGGACCAGGCATGGAATATAATATTCTGGAGGGCAAAGGAGATAGGATTACAACCAAGAATCACCTATCCAGCAAAAATGAGTATAATCCTTCAGGGGAAAAAATTGTCATTCAGTGAAATAGAGGACTTTCAAGCATTCTTGATGAAAAGACCAGAGCTGAATAGAAAATTTGACTTTCAAATACAGGACTCAAGCGGAATAGGAAAGAGAAATCATAAGAGACTTCTTAAGGCTGAACTGTTTACATTCTTGCATGGAAAGATGATATTTATAACTCATGAGACCTTTGTCAGTATTAGGAGTAGTGGAGGGAAAAATTAATGTATGTATGTATAGATAGATAGATAGATAGATAGATAGATAGATAGATAGATAGAGGGCACAGGGTGAGTTGAAGATGAAGGGTGGATATCTGGAGAATAAAATTAAGGGTGAAGAGGATTATACTAGGAGAAGGAGAAAGGGAGAGGTAGAATGGGGTACATTATCTGCACAAAACAGAGAAAAGGTCTTACAGTGGAGGGGAAACAGGGAAGGTGAGAGGAAATGAGGGAATCTTATTCTCATAGGATTTGGCTTAAGGAGGGAATACATACACACTCAATTGGGTATGGAAATCTGTCTTACCCTACAGGAAAATGGGGGAGAAGGGGACAAGAGAGCAGGGGGATGATAGAGAGAAGGGCAGATTGGGAAAGGGGTAATCAGAAGAAGTACTTCTGAGGAGGGACAGGGTCAAAAGAAAGAATAGAATAAATGGGGGGGCAGGATAGGATTAAGGGAAATAGAGTTAGTTTTTCACAACATGTCTACCATGGAAGTATTTTGCATAACTGCACATGTATGGCCTGCATTGAGTTGCTTGCCTTTTCAATGAGGGTGGGTGGGGTGGGAGGGAGAAAATTTGGAACCCAAAGTTTTAAAAACACATGTTTAAAAAAAATGTTTTCACATGCAACTGGGAAATAAGAAATATAGGAAATGAGGTACAGAAATCTATCCTGCCCTACAGGAAAATAGAAGCAGAAGGGGATAAGAGAAGCAGGGGAAGAGATAGAAGGGAGGTCAGACTAGGGGAAGGGGTATTCAGAATGCATGCCATCTTGGGGTGGGGGAGGGGCAAGATGGGGTGAAAATTTGGAATTCAAAATCTTGTGGAAGTAAATGTTGAAAAGTAAAAATAAATAAATTTATATTAAAAAAACAAACAAAACAACAACAACAACAACAAAACCCCAAAAGGCTTGCCAACATCCTCTGCTGATAATACCATGCTATTGTCCTGCAAGTCCCATTTCTGTGCTGGACATTGTCTCTATTCTCCACAGAACATCTTTGCAGGTCTCACAAAGGTCAGGTTCTTCTTTGCTAGCATCTTCTGAGCCTTGGCTCTTCAGGGACATCTACTGGGCTCTTGGTTCCCAGTTCCCAGGTGACATCTGCTAAGGATGCTGTGACTAGAAAGTATCTCCCTGATAACAGCATTCTTGAGCTCCTTAGTTCGAAGATAAAACCATAAGCTACCACATTTAGCTAGGGGCAATTAACAAAAGCCAGCCAAAGTACTCTCAAGACAAAATTGTTCAGCATTTTGACTACCTATGCCTGATGTCATATTGGACAGTTAGGTGGTGCATTGGAGAGAGTGACAGATCTGCATTGAGGAAGCCTCATCTTCCTGAGTTCAAATCTGACTACAGACACTTACTTGCTGTGTGACCCTGGGAAAGTCACTTAACCCAGTTTGCTTCAGTTTCCTCATCTGTAAAATGAGCTGGAGAAGGAAGTAGCAAACCACTCCAATATCTTTGCCAAGAAAACCCCAAATGGGGTCATGACAAATTGGATACAACTGAACAACATTTATTGTGTCAATGACACAACTAGGGGAACAACTCTCTGATTTAGGGTAACAAATCCCTCCTAACTCTCATCTTCTGCCCCACAAAGCTGAATTCAGGGACTTTACAAACAAACAAACAAACCACGGGAACTGTGTGCTGTCTAGGGCTAGAATAGGAGTTAGAATCAAAAGGGACCCTAGAGGTCGTATAGTCCAAGGCCTTCATTTTAAGATGAGGAAAACAGAGATAGTAAGTGATTTGCTAAAGAAAGTTGCACAGGTAATAAGTGAAGTCCACTTTACTTCTCAGCTGATGTAAATGTAAATGGCATATAAATGAAGATGAACAAGAACTAAGCTAAGAGAAGAGGTCAAGGTCATTGCTCTGTGCCTCCCTGCTCCCCACTTCTGCCTTTATTACACACATCTGCCAATAAGAGAGCCCTTGGTTTTGGTGATACCTTCTGACGAGTCAAAACCAAGCTATCTCTCAACAAAAGTCTACGCATATGTGATCTCTTCTTCTAAACTATAAGTCACATCAAGGCCAGGGGCTATGACTTTTTCTTTACATTTCCCACAGCATGTAGCATAATGCCTTCACTGTGGCAGAGTCAGTTCAGCTTCTGACTATTACATTTGCTAGCTTGGAGTCCACACTAGAGTTCAAAATAAGTAAACACTGAAACCTAATTATATTCCCCTCTCAGGTGGGATTGTAGATATCAAAGCTCACAAAGGGGAAAATGTGGACATGTTTCCTTAGTGCAGGGGTGGGGACCCTGTGTCCTTGAGGCTTCACGTGTCCTTCTAGATCATTGAGTGCAGCCTTTTGACTAAGTCCAAGTTTTACAGAACAAACTCTTATTAAGGAGATTTGTTCTGTGAAGTTTGGATTCAGTCAAAGGGCCACTCTGGAGGACCTAGAGGGCCACATGTGGCCTTGAGGCCCCAGGTTTCCCCCGCCCCCTGCACTAGTGTATCCAAAACATGTGAAAAGCATCATCTATTTATCATACCATAGGAGATGGTATAGAAATTGCCAAGACCTTCTGTGTCAATGACACAACTAGGGGGAACAAAACAAAGGATGCTCATTCTCTTCCATCTCAGTGAAAATAATCAGAAGACATTTCCCTGCT
This sequence comes from Phascolarctos cinereus, assembly GCF_003287225.1. Classification (NCBI taxonomy): domain Eukaryota; kingdom Metazoa; phylum Chordata; class Mammalia; order Diprotodontia; family Phascolarctidae; genus Phascolarctos; species Phascolarctos cinereus. The sequence continues at coordinate 538,561,055 of NW_027555847.1, read as the reverse complement.
ATGGTGACAACAGAAATAGGTCAATTTGTGCTGACGTTAGATTTTAAAACCTGATGTCCACCGAGCAAAGGTGGAGGCGGGGAGGGCCAAGGCTTGTCCCTGTCAGTCCTTGTAGCCTGTTTGCATATGGCAGAAATGCTCCCTGTCTGAATATTGGGCTTGACACTCTCCCTAGTGTCTTAAAAAGACTTGATATCAAGTATTAGTCTCTGGGAAGACCAGTATTTCTCCAAAGCCACAGTATGACCATAAAAGAGCTCTAGGACAGCTGTAAATTACTCATTTCCTAACTGCAGCTTTGTCAGGTTCATAGTAGTGTCCTTGAAGGAAAACCTCGTATAACTGATTTGGGTATATTTCCCTGCCCTCTTCCTCCCCTCAGAGACCTGGCCATCTGTTATTAGGCTTCTAATAGTTCAAAGGCGTGCATACTACCACGTAGTTGGGATATAACATGTGAAGGAAATGTGTTTGGCAGCGCAAAAAGGCCTGGTTTTTCCCTGTTCATCTTGTTAAGGGATCTGAGGCATTGCAGGTCTATGCTCCAAGCCTAACTTGAGAGACCAAATAGGATCATTGGATTATAGAGCTCGAGCTAGAAAGGAAGTAGGACACTCTCAGTTTATGGCTGGGGAAACCAAGGCACAGGGAGGTGAAGCAGAGGGGAAGTAAGCCCAAGGTAACCCAGGTAGTAGAAGTCTCAGAAACACTGGTTCTGTGACAGGGAACATCCAATGGGCAGACAGAACTCAGTCTCCCTAAGCAGGAAGCATTGCTTTCTCTGGAGAGGTGACACCAAAAGACAAAAGGGAAGAGGGCAATGGTCTCCCAGCTCAGGCCAGGTTGTGAGGTCAAGGTCCAGTCCAACTCTACACAGCAAACGTTGTAAACAGCACACCTTATCCTGTGCCTTGCCTTCTGATTTTTCACAGATGTTTTCGGTGGGAGAGCTGGGTTAGAAGAGAGACTTACTTTCTTCCCTGACCAATCCAATCAGTGATTTACAGCCAATCCTCGGATCATATACAGGTCTCCATAAGCTCTTTTGTGAGTCCCTTGTGACTGATGCTGAATGACCAACCCAGAACAGGATTTTTATAGTCATTTCTTTACCACACGTAACATAAACCATCCTAGGAGCTCTGATGACCATTATGTAAGAAATAAACAACACTGAGCTGGAAATGGCAGGATCTGGTCTCCCTGGCTAACCTACAGCAGTTCTGACCAGTAAATGCTTTTCAGGCCACATATTAACAATGGATTTGTCCCTCCAGGACTCATCTTAATCATAATGGTTCTACCCACCAATTGTGCATAGCTGGGGAATATACTATGGTGGAAAGAATCACACAGTTGCATAGAAAGACTGATCTCTGGCCTGTCTTTGGACACTCCTCATCTCAGTCTATTCTTTTATACTCATTTACAGCCTCCCACCTCCCCCCACAAAAAAATGATCCACTGTCATTTTTTTCTTCCCACTATACCCTACCAGTATTTCTAGTTTTATTCTTTCTGATATCTTTCACTACAGAGCGGGCATGGTGGAACAAACAGAAGGCACCTTGGTACTGTGGGAAGGACCCTGATATTGCAATCTGAGGGCCTAGGTTCAAATCCCACCTCTGACACTTACTATCTTTGTGAACCTGGGTAAGTCACAACCTTCTTGGGCTTCAGTTTACTTACCAGTAAAATGATAGTATTGGACTAGATGGCCTCTGGAGTACTTTCCAGCTCCAGATTTGGGATCCTAGGAGGTCTATGCTCTTGTTCTGGCACTGTTACTAAATAGCTGTGTAACCTGGGACGAGTCACTTCACCACTCTGGGCCTCAGTTTCTTCTCCTGTAAAATTAATGGGCTAGACTATATCATCCCTAAGGTCCCATCTACCCAAGGAGAAAGTGAGGCTGGTGACCTTGCATGGCCCTCCCTCACTTAAATCCAATTCATTTGCAGGTCATGTCATTATCTTCCCATTGTCATGGTCCTCTGAGAATGAAGGACAAACCACAGCCTGAATCAGAGCTAGATCAGTGAACGAGAAAACTGCCTCCCAAACTCAACCACTCCGCCAGCGAGCACTTATTAAGTACCTAGTACATATACACATTGTACATATCCTATGCCTTTCATTTGGAATGTCTGTTTAATACTTGGCATTACAGAAATTTACATTCCAATCCTAGTGACAGACCCTTCTGTCTTTGGGCCTCAGCAATCTACCACCAGACTTACAGTAACTCTGATCTTCTTCTCCCCTAAAGGATATTTCATTCTGATTATGAGAAGAGTGGGAAAGTATTTGTTCTTCTTTGTAAAGCTTTGGAGGAATACTAATGTGTGTATATGTGTGTGTGTAGACACACAACACATATGTGTGTTGTTGCTGTTCAGTCATTTCCATCGTGTCTAACTCTTCATGATCTGTTTTGGGGTTTTCTTGGCAAAGATACTGGAGTGGTTTGCCATTTCCTTCTCCAGCTTCCTGATTTGAGGCTTCGTATTCTATCCACTGCTCCACCTAGCTGCCCTTACACCATCTCCCCGCCAGTGTGTAATTCCCCTCCCTTCACTATTTTTTGGGTGAGAAAATAGAGTTTCAAAAAATATTACCCCTAAGATTTCTTTTCATTAGGTTAAATACTCTCAACTCATTTATTTTTTCCCAATTTCAGCTCTTCTAATCATTATTGATTAGAGGTCCTTTTGACCCTTTCCAATTTCTCCACATTTCTGTTTCTCTTCAAATGTGGAGTCTGAAAATGGGTACAAACAATACTCTCAAAAAATCAGACTATATCCTAGTACACTGGAAAGATTATTTACTAGCTTTAGCTATAAAACCCCTATCAGTACTTTCATGACACAAGTTAATTATCTCAAAACAGTACTACACTGATGAGTAATTTTCAGTTTGTGGTATATCGTGACCCCCAAATCTTTTTCAGATATTTTTGTGCCCATCTAGTATTTCTTCAGCTTGTATCCATTAGGCTTGGGGTGTAGGGGGTATTCAGGAGGACTAGCACCTCTGGCGTGAGGGCTTGCTGAACCATTTTCAGGACTGCCCATCCACTTTCGGTGTTCACCTATCACCCGACTCTTACCTGTGGCTCCAAGAAGCTGTAGCATTTGTAGCAGCCACGACTCAGTTAAACAGTCTTGGCAGACAGGCTAAACAAGGTCAAGGGCCTCAAAACCTGTTGGTGAGTTAGGGGTTGTCTATCTACCCCAAGCATGTGAAGACTTTCCTAGTTGGAATAGGTGAATGAGAACAATTTGTTCCATTGGCCATGAAGGCAGCTGAAGTGAGTGCTGTGGAGGGCTTAGAGCTTGGTCAGACAATGAAGAAGCCAAGGTCTCCACTGCATCTAGGGCCATCCCCAGTCATCCTGACTTTTGTCTTTCGGGAGACAGAGTGAGGCTGATGACTGTGCAACTCTGCCTCACTTAAATCCAAGTCACACATGAGTCAAGACATCACCCTGTGACATCATTGGTCCTCTTTGAAAAATGAAAGACAAACAATAACAATTCATTACACTTATTTTTTACCCTAATGATACTTACTGTCTGTGTGACTGCAAAAGTCACAATTTCTCAGTATCCCGGGTGCCTCTCTAAAACTGTAAATTGCAAAGAACGGCTGAGCCGCATTGGTAGAGGAAGATTTCTCACCTGAGAGTTCCCTAGACCAATGAAATCACAGAGCCAATCCCTATCACTAACTTTATCCTATTTGCTGCCAGTGGGCTTTTTCCTATGTTCAAAAGGTCGCCTTTGACCACCACTTCTCAATGTCATTTTAAATTCTCCTCCTGCCACCAGGCTAGATCTCCAGGTCAGTGATAGACAGGAGGAAAAAAAATCAATAAAGGACCACAAAGAAGTGAAAACTTAATTTAGCTGGTTAGTTTTTGGTTTTCAGAGAGATATACAAGGTTAAAGCTCCAATTTTTAAAATTAGAATTATAAAAGAAAACAAAAATCTATTCAGTAATAAGTAGATTTTTGAAAACATATACTTCATTCTGTAGTATAGCCAGTAGGAAAGAAAGAAGGGGAGAAATAAAAGAACAGGATAGTAACTAACATCTGTATGGAACTTTATACTTCATAAAGCAATTGAACAAGTTCTGGACTTAGAATCAGGAGATTTTGATTCAAATCCTGGCTCAGACATTTATTAGCTATGTGACCTCAGTAAGTAATATCAACTCTCTGAGCCTCAGTTTCCTCATCTGTAAAATGGACATGATGATAGTCATACAACTGACCTCACAGGGGTGTTAGGAGTAAAGCCCCACTTAAGCTTTAAATCACCATACTGTGTAATCTTTATGTGATCCTCTCAACATTCTTTTTTTTTTTTGGCTAGGCAATGGGGTAAAGTGACTTGCCCAAGGTCACATAGCTAGTAAGTGTTATGCGTCTGAGGTCAGATTTGAACTCAGGTCCTCCTGAATCCAAGGCTGGTGCTCTATCCACTGCGCCACCTAGCTGCCCCCTCTTCTCAACAATCTTGTAAAAGTACAGGCATAGCTTGTTTTATTGTGCTTCACAGATATTGCGTTTTTTGTTTGTTTGTTTTACAAATTGAAGGTTTGTGGCAACTCTGCATCAAGCAAGTCTATCACAGTCATTTTTCCAACAGCATGTGCTCACAACATGTCTCTGTGTCACATTTTGGTGATTCTTGCAATATTTCAAGGTTTTTTCCCCCCATTATTATTACTGTATCTGTTATGCTGATCAGTGATCTTTGATGTCACTATTGTAATTTTTTTTGGGACACCATGAACTGTGCTTATATAGGATGGTGAACTTAATCAATAAATGTTGTGTGTGTTCTGACTGCTCCACCAACTGGCCATTCTCCCATCTCTCTCTCTCTCTCTCTGTCTCTCTCTCTCTCTCTGTGTCTCTCTCTGTCTCTCTCTGTCCCTCTGTCTCTGTCTCTCTCTGTCTGTCTCTGTGTCTGTTTCTCTGTGTCTGTCTGTTTGTCTGTCGGTCTGTCTCTCTCTCTCTCTCTTGACTTGAGCCTCACTATTCCCTGGGACACAACAATACTGAAGAATACTACATAAACTCAGTTGATAAAATAGCAGCAGAGTTTGAGAGCATTGACTCTAATTTTGAAAGAAGTTCTATTGTGGATAAAATGTTATCAAACAGCATCACATACTACAAAGAAATCTTTCATGAACAGAAGAGTCAATGTGTCAAACTTCATCATTATCTTATTTTAAGAAATTGCCACAGCCACCCCAACCTTCAGCAGCCACCACCCTGATCAGTCAGCAGCCATCCACACTGAGGCAAGACCTTCCATTAGGAAAGAAGATTACAACTCACTGAAGGATCAGGTGATGGTTAGCATTTTTTAGCAACAAAGTATTTTTCAATTAAGGTGTATACATTGTATTTTTTAGACATAATACTATTGCACACTTAATAGAGAACAGTACAGCATAAATATAATTTTTATATGCACTGGGAAACCAAAAAATTCGTATGATTCACTCAATTGCTATATTTGCTTTATTGTGGTAGTCTGGAACTGAATCCACAATACTTCTGAGGTATGCCTGTAAGTAGTGCAAGTTTTATCCTCCCCTTTTTACAGATGAGGAAAACTAAGGTTCAGGGATATTAAGCAACTTGGCGATATTCACAAAGCTAGCAAGTGACAAAAGTCAGGATTCATCACCAGATCTTCTGACTAAAAATCCATTAATATTTCTACTCTATCCAAGAGAAAAAGTGAGGGTAGGGGAGAGATACAAAAACAAGGATACAGCCAGAGCGGTAAAGAGTGTTAGAACTAGATGGGCCTTTACAATTTATCTAGTCTAAGTTCCCAGTTTTATAGACAAGGAAACTGAAGCCCTGAATTAGAGAAAGGAAGGGCAGCAAGGTGGTGAAGGGGGAATAGAGCACTGGGCCTGGAGTCAGGAAGACCCATGTTCAAATCCAGTCTCAGACATTTACTGGCTGTGCAACCCTGGAATAATTACTTAGCTCCGTTTGCCTTAGTTTCCTCATCTGTAAAATGGGCTGGAGAAGGAAATGGCAAACTCAGTACCTTTACCAAGAAATCCCCAAATAGGGTCATGAAGAGTTGGACACAAATGAAATGACTGAATAACAACAAAGAGAAGGGACTGAAGCAGAGAAAAAGAGAAGAGAAAAAAAGGGAAAAAAGGAAGAGAGATGGTATAGTTTGAATATCAGACTTGAGTTGGGAAGATCTGAGTTCAAATCCTGCCTCATACACTCATTAGCTATATAGCTCTGTGTAAGTCACTTAACCTCTTCTTTATGCCTATTTCTTTTTTTCTTTTTTATTGTATTTGAATTTATTTTAAACTTAAATACAAAAGAAAAAAAGAACACATTGCCATGTACACAGCAGAACATAAGAGAGGATTCAATATAAAGCAATAAATTTCCATTTCAAAGAAACCTTTATAATAAATACTACACATTATTTTCAAAGTTGTCCATCTTTTCTTTGCTTCCTTGTATGCTTTCTTTTCTCCTCTGCTGTGCACTTTTCAGTTTATTTTTCCCCTTCTTCCTCCCCCCCCCCGAAGGCTACAATTAAGCAAGGAGATATAGATATAGATACATATGTGTGTATAAGTGTTCATATATGTATGTATGTGTGTGTATGCATGTATATGTACATACATATAAATTTAGATCTATATATGTGTATATATCTACATACATCTACATTAATATACATAAACATGTATTTATGTATACATATACACTCAAACACATATCCATAAGACTACATTATGCTTTTTTCCACTTGTCATCTGTTTCTCTATAGGAGGATAGTCTCTTCCTTTATAAGTACAATTCTTTCCATATTTTTCTAAATCTATCAGCTTATTATTTCCTACACCACAACAATATTCTGACCCAATCATTCTATCTGGAGATTGTCTATGGGAGTTTTTTCCGCAATTTTTCTGCATTCCCTCTATTCTTGGCTACATGGGTTTTATTTATATGGGAAAATTTTAATTTAAAATAATCAAAATTATCCATTTTGCACTTCAACACTGCTCTTACATTATAATATGGTTTAAGGTCTGATACTACTGATTCTAGTTCCTTCATATCTTTTTTCCTGGTTTCCTTGAAGTTCCTGACCCTCTGCTCTTCCAAATGTTATTATTTTTTTCTGACTCAGTAAGCTATTTTTTTGTAATTTAATTGGGATGGTATTACATAAATAGACACACCTTTTTCTTAATTCATAAAATCAGAAAAATAATAACACCTACCTCACATGGTTGTTGTGAGGATAACGTACATAATGTACTTTGTAAAGTTTTAAATGCTATAAAAATGTTAGCTCTTGTTATTATTATTATTACTTATTCTTAAAACTTCTAAGATTCTGTTTTCATTGAAATAGCCATAAGACCACATTATGCTTGTCCCTTTAGAATTCAATAACTCTATGGGCAGCAGAAGTTAAAACATGACTATGAAGGTTGACTGAAATGCAGTCAAGGGCCAGAGTTCCCAACCCCTTGTCTAGGTGGCTTCTTCCTGGTTCGCTGATGAGACTGTCCCATGGCATGTGATCAAAAGCCTTCAAGAGGTCAGAGACATTTCATCTCTTACCTCTCCCCTATCTTCAGGTCTTCAGGGTCGGTCACCCTATCATGGGAATTAAATTGGTTTGGCACAGTTTGTGTTGAAACAAAGCCAAGCAGGCTATGACTGAGAGCCAGCCTCATGATCTTCTATGTGATGGCAGACTGATCGCTCAGGACAGTTTGTTCTTGTATCTTGCCCCCAATATCAGACTGAAGCTGAATGCTCTGAAATTACCAGGATTATCCATCTCCCTTTTCTAAAAGTTGTTCTCTGCAATTGATCTCTCTTTAGCAATCTTCAGGGTTTTACAGGGTGCCCACAGCTTCTCTGAAATGGTACCTAATGACTCTGCCATAATATGCATCAATGTTCTAAGTGCCTAAGATGCCCACCACTGGACCTTTCTGTTTTCAGTCTACATAGCACCAAAGAGCTGTCTCCCCCACCATTTTTTCTGTATCTTGGCAGATTTTTCACACACTGTCCACCCCCCCCCATAGGTGCCTCTTATTTTCCTTAACAGATTACAGTTAATCCTTGTTACATTCAGAGAGGTTTAAAAAAATGTTAAAAACATGTTCCTTTACACAGTCATTTGCCATTTGCACCTCTCCTTTGCTTTCCTTTCAGTCTTTAATCCTCTTTCACCAGGATGTTTCTTCTTCCTTTTTTTTTTTTTTGCTAGGCAGTGGGGTTAAGTGACTTGCCCAGGGTCACACAGCTAGTGAGTATTATATGTCTGAGTCTGGATCTGAACTCAGTTTCTCCTGACTTTCCTAGCTGCCCCTACCATGATGTTTCAAAGATACTTTTTATACCCTTTCAAAGATTTACTTCTTCATTTATTCTCTTACTATGCTAGCATGTATTGAGCACCCAAGTTTAAATCTCATTACTTCTCACTTGGACTGTTGTAATAGCTTCTAACTGGTCCCCATAACTCTAGTTTCTCTCTCCCAGTCAACCCATCCCTTGCAGAGTGGTCACATTAGCCTTCATTTCTGGACTCATTTCCAGCCAGACTAGTTATTATCATCCCTTTGGAATGCAACAATTCTAAGGGCAGCAACAATTAAAACAACATGATTATGAAGGCTGACTGAAATGAAGCCAAGGCCCAAAGCTCCCAAACCTCAGCCTAGGTGGCATCTTCCTGGTTTGCTGCTGAGACTACCCTATGGGACGTGATCATCTCTACCTATTAGATGCCAAACTGTGCCAAGAGATCCTGTCTTTGAGGATTTTATATTTTATATTTGATCCTAGAGGCAGTAGGGAGTCATTGGAATTTATTGAAGTGGAGGTGGACATAGTCAGACTTCCATCATTCAATCAATAAACATTTGCTAAGCACTTACAATGAGCCAGACAGTGTGCTAAGTACTGGGAATACAAAAAACGAAAAAGACAGTGCCTGCTCTCAAGGCACTTAAAATCTATAATGGGGAAGACAACACACAAACAAATACATAAAAAGCACGGTATAAACAGGAGATGATTAACAGAGGGAAGGCACTGGAATTCAGAAATGTTGGGGAAGGCTTCCTGTAAAAGGTAAGCTTTTAGATAGGATTTAAAGGAAGCCAAGGAGGTGAGCAGTTTGAGTAGAGAAAGTAGAGTAGTCCAGGCATGGGGGACAGCCAGAGAAAATGCCTGGAGTCCAGAGATCGAGCAGCCAGGAGGTCAGTGTCACTGGATCAAAGAGTAGGTGGCAGGGAGTAAGGTATAAGAAGACTGGAAATGCAGGAGGGGGCTCGGTTGTGAAGTGCTTTGAATGCCAAACAGAGCCATTTATATTTGATCCTAAAGGCAATGGGGAGCCACTGTGATTTATTGAGTAGGGAAGCAACATGATCAGATCTGTGCTTTAGGAAAATCACTTTAGCGCTTGAATGGAGGAAGGATTGGAGTGAGGAGAGACTTGAGGCAGGGAAACCAACCAGCAGATTAGTGCAATAGCTTAGGCGCAAAGTGATTAGGGCTTGCACTGGAGTGATGGTAGCATCAGAACAGAGAAGAGAGCTTTTAGGAGAAATGTTGTAAAGGTAAAATTCACAGGGCATGACAACTAATCAGATTTATGGGATCAGAGAGAATGAGGAGTTGAGAATTTCTGAGCCTGCGTGACTAAGAGGAAGATTGTACCTTCAACAATAATAGGGAACTGTGAAGGGTTTGGGGGCAAGACAAGGATCAGTTTTTAAAATGTTGAGTTTAAGATGTCTATGGGACATCTAGTTTGAGATATCCATTAGGGCAGCCAGGTGGTACAGTGGATAGAGTGCCAGGCTTGGAGACAGGAGGACTTATCTTCCTGAGCTCAAATCTGGCCTCAGACACTAGCTGTGTGTGACCCTGGGCAAGTCACTTAACTCTGTTTGCCTCGGTTTCCTCATCTATAAAATGATCTGAAGAATAAAATAGCAAATTACTCCAGTATCTTTGATGAAAAGAGATCCCAGGATTGAATCTTGAGGAACACCCACAGTTAGCAGGCATAACCTGGACAAAGATCCAGGAAAGGAGACTTGGAAGGAGTAGTCAGACACATAGGAGGAGAACCAGGAGAGAGAAGTGTCTGGAAAACCTCAGAGAAAAGAGAATTATCAAGAAGGGAATGATCAATAGTGTCAATGGCTGAAGATAAGTCAAGAATGATGAAGAGTTAGAAAAAGTCATGAGAGCACAAATGATTACAATAAGTAATTATAAGATATAACAAGTGCCTAACAAAAGTACAAAGTACTGTTTGAGTCTAAGGAGGGGAAGTTGTATATTCATGTACTCTTAGAGCTAGAACAGATATTAAGGGTCATCCAGTCCAACAGTCTGGTTTTACAGATGAGGAAAATGAAGCTTTAGAGAAGTTAAATGAAGTCTTTGCTGCACTGAATCATTCAAGGTCATAAAGCTAATTAGTGAGGCAGATTTAGAACTGGCAGGAACTCTGAAGATCAAAAACTCCCTCATTTTTGCTGATGAGGAATACAGGCTTAGAGAAGCTGTCAATCAACAATCGACTGACAAGCAAATATTAAGTATCAACTATATGCCAGGCATTGTGCTAGGCACTGGGTATACTAAGTTAAAAATGAAAAAGTGCCTGCCTTCAAGGAGCACTCATTCTATAGGAATTTTATTTTCAGGGGAGTGTACTAGCACTGTACATTCAGGGAAGGGCATCTTAAAGAAGATGGCCAATGAGCTGAGCTTCAAAGAGGAAGAATGGAGGAGGAAGTATATTCTAGGCACTTTGGCCTGTGCAAAAACCCAGAGATGGTTGGGTCCTTCCCCATGTCCCCTGCTCCAAACATGGCTAGTTAGTATCTTCCCTCTGGGATTGGGATGTTCAGGGAAGACCAGCACCTCTGATGTGAGAGTTCGCTGAGCCCTTTTCAGGGCTGCTCATCCACCTTTAGTGGCCACCTGTCACCCAACTCTCATCTGTGGCTCCAAGAAACTGTATGTAGCATTGCAGCTACCATACTCCCATATATTATCTCAGAAGATGGGCTAAACCAGTTTGAGGGTAGCTGACAGGCCTCAAACCAGTCAGTGAGTTAGGGGGATGTCTACCCATAGCACATAAAGACTCCTCTTGGTGGAATGAGCAGATGAGAACACTTTGCTTCAGTGGCCATGAAGGTGGCTGAAGCAGGTGTTGTGGAGTTCTTAGAGCTTGGTCAGACATAAAATATGCCAAGGTCATCCACTGCATTCTGACCATTGCCAATTGTCATCACTTTTGTCTAGCCACTGGATTTCGATGAGTCTGGAAGAGAGAAGCTGCCGACTTTGTGCAACTCTGCCCCACTTAAATCCAGTTCACTCACAAGTTAAGATGTCACCCCTTGATATTGTTCTCTTCAAAAATAGAGGACAAACAACTTCCCGTGTATATTATCCATATCTTCTATGAGCAGCTTGAAGACAGGGACTGTCTTTTGCCTTTCTTTTGATCCCCACTGCTTAACATAACACCTAGCATATAGTATGCACTTATATAAATGCTTTATTATTGATAGATTGATGTGTAAGGTACAGTAAGAAAGCTTGTTGGACTGGACCAGAGAATTCAGGAAGAGGCAACAAGCCTGGAGGGTAGGGCAGGGACAGGCTGTAAAGGGCTTTACTTTTCCCTAGAGGTGAAAGGTTTATATTTCCTAATGGAGTTTACTAAGCAAGGGAAAGATATGGTTGTTTCTGTGCTTCAGGAAAATCATACTAGCAGCTAAGTGGAGGATAGACTGTGGATACAAAAAAGAGTTGAGACAAGGAAAGCAAAGAAGAGGCTGCTACAATACTCCAGGAGATAGGTGATGAGGACTTGGGGTAGACTGACTGTTATGTGGGTAAAGACGAGGAGGGGGTGGGGTAGATGAGAGATGAGGAAGTAGAAGTGACAAGATTTGACAACTGATTGGAATGGAAGATGAAGATTGAGGAGTGCAGGGGGATGTTGAGGTTGCAAACTTGGCTAGAAGGATAGTGGTGTCCTCTGAAGAAATAGGAAAGTCTGATATAGATGTGGGTTTGGACGAGGAAATGAGATAATTAATTCATTTTGGACATGTTGAGATGAAGTATCTCAATGTCTAGTTCAAAATGTCTAATAAGGACTCTTGCTCCAGGAGAGAAACTAGAGCTATAGATCTGGGAGTCATCGTCATAGAGATCATAATTGAAAAGAGAACTGATAAGGGCACCAAGAAACAGGATGTGGAGAGAGAAGAAAAGAAGGCCCAGGGCAGACTCTTGGTACAAAAAACAATCTCTTCTTCAGAGGCTAAAGTAAAGGAGAGAATAGGGAATGATATGAATGGGTTATGGGATATAAAATAGGGGAGAAGTTCATAGTGAAACTCATAGGGACAAGCCTCTATTTTTTTTCACTAAAATATGAAGTGAGGGTCTCATGGGGACAGGAGTGAGAGAGAAGGGTGGTATAGGAGGCCTAATAAGAGAAGGTTTGATGATCTTGTCAATAAGACCAAGAAGGAATAGTTAAAGAGGTAGGAAGAGAATCTGAAGAAAGCAGTGTCATGAAAACTAAGGGGGGGACAGAGCATCCAGGAGGAAGCAGTAGTCAATAGGGTTAAATGCTGCAGAGAGGTCAAGAAGGATGAGGACTAATGAAATTGGATTTAGAGATAAAAATTTTATCAGCGACTTTAGGAAGAGCAGTTTCAGTTCAAGTGGCAGCAGTGGGTTGAGAAATTAGTGGAAGTGAGGAAATAGACGTAAAAAATATCTATAGCCTTTTCTAGGAAAAAATAAAGGTGGCTAATCAAAGGGAGGAAAAATGGAGGACAAAGGACATCTGGGCCAAGTAAAGTTTTGGGTTTGTTGTTGTTTTTAATAGATAAGGGAGACTTGGACACATTTGTAGGTAGCAGGGAAAGAGCAAGTAGATAAACAAGAATTTGAAAATTTGGAAACAATAGAGGATGATTGAAGGAGAAAGCCCTCAGAGGTTGTGGGAGGGCATGGGATGAAGGACACTTTGTATTTTACTTCAATCAATTAATAAACTATCAAACAAGTAAGCATCTAGTAAGCTAGTTATTTAACTAGCTTAATCAACTAGCCATTTATTAAGCACCTGCTATGTGCTAGAAATTATGCAAAGCAAAAGGGATACAACAAAAGGCAAAAACAGCCCCTGCCCTTAAGGAGCTTATATTCTAATAGGGGATATTAATTAATGTCTAACTGGAAGACATGTAAATCAATAGGTACATATAAGGTGCATACAAAAGAAATGGAATCCAAGTTCACAGAATCACAGATTTAGAATTGGAAGACTCCTCAGAAGTCATTTAATCCAATCCTTCCATTTTACAGATGAGGAACTTGAGGCCCAGAGAGTTTAAACATCTTGCTCAAGGTCACACAGGTAATCAGCTATCAGAAGTGGGATTTGAACACTAGTCTTCTGACACCAAATCAGTGCACTTTCTGCTGCAGGGCATTATTTGGAGCCAGATATCTTATTGATCCAAATAACTTGCCCTTCCTCCTTCCCCTCAACCACTGCACAATAGAGGCCATGTATAAGTATATATTGAAAAATAATTCCTGTCCACCATGACCCCATTTTGGAGACAGAGAGTGCTTATAGCCCATAAATCAAGTAGGTTTTTAAGGGGGTTTTGTTGTTCAATTGTGTCCCAGTCTTCATGCCCCCATTTGGGGTTTTCTTGGCTAAGAAATTGGAGTGATTTGCCACTTCCTTCTCCAGCTCATTTTACAGATGAAGAAACTGAGGCAAAAAGGATTAAGTGACTTGCTCAGAGTCACACAGCAAGTCTGAGGCTAGATTTGAACTCAAGAAGATAAGTCTTCCTGACTCGAGAACCAGTACTGTATCCACTGTGCCACCTAGCTGCCCCTTTCATGGGGTTAGGAGAAAGCTAAGACACAGAAATACTCATATTCTCTCAGTTACTGCTGCCAATTCAACTCCTAGGACAATCACTCAGCTGCAAAGTTTGGAAACTTTGCTCCTTTGTGGGTACAGTGGCCTGTCTCCCTTGCCTCCCTGATTTCCTGCTCCATGAAGGGGCATCACCTCTGTAGTTGGGATCAACAGACCTGGGTTCATCTGGCCACCAATAAGAAGGGGTCTCCTGAGGATTCCTTCCAGTCACCTGCTAGAAACAGTTTCTCTGGCTTCAGGGATTTAATAGGAGGGGGTAGGGGGAAGGATAAGAAACCAGAGGGGAAGGGGTGCTTTGCATGAAATTTTCCTCTCTAAAGGACTCTAGGAAGATTTGAAGATAGTGGTCTGGAGAAGAGTGTGCAAGCTAAAGGAATCTATTTCCTTAACTTGCAGAACCTATGTCAGGTAGACTTAGTCCAAGCTCTTCCAACATGGGTAAAGGCCAATGGAAAGCAACTGTTCTTATATGTCTGTCTGAGATACTGAGTGCCCTTAGAAGCTTCATTCAGGTTTTGTGAAAGTCAAATTGGGAAGAGGGGAGTGAGGAAGAAACACAATTTATAGTTGGACCAATGAGATGCAACCAGTAGATGGTGCTGTCAAGCAGGGTTTGGTTGTTTAAGTATTTAAGAGGAAAATAGCCCCAACATTTTGCAGTTTGTTTGTGTTTTTTCCCCTGAGCATGGCCTTTCATCCTAGATGATACCTTCCTCTTCTCACCAGATGGTGTAGGAGACATGACCTCTATTTTAAGTCACCTGAATCTTATGTATTAATGACTCTTTAGCCTAAGGGTAAATGGTACTTAGTCATGTGGTTTGTCTTTTTCTACTATTCAGAAGCTTTAAAAGGTTCATAATAAAATCAAAACCATAAATTTGTCTCTCTTTTGGCTCAGTCTCCATGGTGGAGGAGTGGAGGATGGGGGAGAAGTGGCAGTTCCTTTCCCCTGATACTCCAATGATCAGACAGCAAATGTGTGTCCTCTATTTCTGTACAACCTCTTCACTGGCTTCCTCCACTGCAATTTCACTTTATGCCATTAATTAACAGACATGAATCACAAAGAAGCTATGATTGATCATAGTTTTATATGATACAAATCGGGAATTAGAGAAAATTATGTCGAAATTGCCTGGCAGTTGCTGGGGAAGAGAAGTGGGGGTGGAAGGGTAGTTAACCTTCACTGTACTTTTGCCGATCTCAAAGGAAAAGGCACAGCTAACAAACCTAGCCCATTCTAACAATTCCATCCAAGATATTTTCCCCCTAAACTTCAAAAAATAATAATGAATAAAGGCTTGGCCCCTAGAGCCACGACTTCAACTCCCAGACTCTAGTCTCTGAACTCAAATCAGAAGTTATCTACAAGGGCTTCTCCCTTACACATTTAATCACCATTAAGCCACTTCTACCTTCTGTTAAGGCACTTCTATCAAGTCACTTCTATTCTTCTCCAAAACCCAAACTCCACCTCAACTCTATGCTTATACTTTGACTCCACCTCCTCCCAACTGAGTGTGTCATTGCACAAACTTCTCTAAGAATCTTTTTTTTCTCCAGAAGCAAAGAGAAAACAAGTCTGTCTGAGACTACAATTCCCAGAATTCATATAGTTACATTCAAAGCCTTTCTGAGATCACAGGGAGAACCTGAATACTTGATTAAATTTGCAATACAGAGATCTCTCTCAACTGTTTGCTCACTTTCAACAAGTTAATCTTGGAGCAGCTAGGTGGCACAGTGGACAGAGCACCGGCCCTGAAGTCAGGAGTACCTGAGTTCAAATCTGACCTCAGACCAAACACTTGACACTTACTAGCTGTGTGATCCTGGGCAAGTCACTTAACGCCAATTGCCTAAAAATAAAATTTAAAAAATTAAACAAAACAAAACAAAACAAAAAGTTAATCTCTCAAATCCCAAATCAGTTGATTGGAATAGTTACAAATTACCACACCTTCTTCTCAAGGCACATGAGCATTTCCATCTAGGAAAGCAAGAAGGAATTGACTCCAAGTCCTTATAAAACAATATACATACAATAGAATGCTTTTTACAGCACTTTTGTTCATTAACAAAGAACTACAAACAAATAGTTGGAGCCTGGTTGAAGAAACTGTGGTTCATGAATGTCATGAAGTATCAAAATCATACATTTAGAGCTGGAAGACACCTCGCCATTGTTGCTGTTCAGTTATGTCCGACTCTGTGATGCCATGGAGTCAGGCCCTCGACCTGAGGAGCTCATCTTCCAACGCCATATCTTTTAGCATTTTCATGGAATTTATCGGCAAAGATATTGAAGGGGTTTGCCATTTCCTTCTCCAGTGGGTCACCTTTTGTCAGAACTCTCCACTGCGACTGGTCCGTCATGGATAACCTGGCACAGCATAGCTCAAAGTTTCATTGAACTATGCAAGTGCCTCTTCCATGACAAGGCAGTGATCCAGGAGGTAGGAAAGGATCTCAGAGGTCACATATCCAACTTCCTCATTTTATAGATGAGAAAATTG
Organism: Phascolarctos cinereus; assembly: GCF_003287225.1. NCBI lineage: Eukaryota > Metazoa > Chordata > Mammalia > Diprotodontia > Phascolarctidae > Phascolarctos > Phascolarctos cinereus. Next base: position 538,544,466 of record NW_027555847.1, on the reverse strand, counting down.
AAGCCTATAGAGGTTACATGATTTGCCCAAGGTCACAAAATAGCAAAAGCAAGATTTGAACATAGGTCCTTTGACTACAATGCTGAAATTCTTTCCACTGCACTACATGGACTTCAAATTATAGTGCATGCTATTAAAATGATTAACATTGGGGCAGCCGCAGATACTTACTAGATGTGTGAACCTGGGCAAGTAACTTAACCCCATTGCTTCCCAAATAAACAAACAATATGATTAATATGAAAAAATAACAGACATATGGGAAGACATCTGTAAAATGATTCAGAGTGATGTAGAACTAGAATTCCATGCCCAGCTAAGCAAAATAAGTGTAAAGAATAACAACAAGAAGAAACTGACCATTATCTAATTACATTGATCAAGCTTGGTCCTGAAGAAGAAAATAAGGAAACAAATATTATTAAAAAACCTTCTATGTGCCAGGTACCATGCTAAGTGCTTTACAAACATCTTATTTGACCTTCACGACAACCGTAGGAGGTAGGTGCTATTATTGCTACCATTTTGCAGATGAGGAAACTGAGATGAACAGAGGATGTCCCAAGATCACAAGCTAGATTTGAACTCTGAACTTCATGACTCCAGGCTTAGCAGTCTATCTACTACACCACTCTTTCTTTGCAGAGGTGGAGGACTATTGTGATGGAGTACTGCATATTTTGTCAGACTCGGCTGACAATTGGGTTAGTTTTGACAATATGCTTTTTTCCTTTTTCTTTCTTTTTTTATTCCTTGTTACAAAGCACGACTCTCTGGAGAGGGGAGGGGAAAGAATATATTTAGAAATGGAGGTGATATAAAACCAAAAAAACAACAATTTTTTTAAACAAACAAATAAGTTGTTAGGGGAAATGGTCTCATGGCAATAGCATTGGAATGTGTTTTTGTGGTTACTTGAAAATGGGGACAGGCATTAGTTGAATGGAAGTTAACTGTTTTTAAATGAAAAAAATTACTGCATCCTATCAGTATCCTGAAAATAAAAGACCATATAAAAGACTGAGTTTCTCTTTCAGAATATCCAGGTGATTCTGAAGCACTTAAAAGTGTTGAAGATGGGTGAAGCACGATTGTATTTTTTAAATCCTAGAATTAATTTTAACAAGGAAATAAACTATCATCAGGCCACTCTTTTCTAAAGGGTTGTTGATGGTAATATATAAACCACTGAAGTAAAGTTCAAGTGGCGTGTAAATGTCACCAGGACCATGATATTAAAAATACCACTCGATGGCATGCATGGTTTGGGTAGAGTTCATTATTATTAAATCTCGGGTATCAACAAACACATGCAGGATGTTTCATTTCTGAATAGGGTCACAGCAACAAGAATACATCCTAGAGGAGGGCAATTATACAGTTAATTTGGCATTTATCTATTTAGTTGGTTACGATATATAGTGAATACCAGGAACTCTTTGCTAGGCACCATACAGAGCAAAGTAGAAAGACAGGAGTTTTGTTTCTCCTTCTGAACAAATGACACCTCTCCAAGTGACAGTTCTTCTCGGCATGTCCTGATGCTTGTTTCAAGTGGCAATTTGCATAAAGGAATGGAAAGCGACTGAAAGCTGTTGTCTGAGCTGAGTAGTTGATCCCAATTATATATCACATCTCCTTAGTGTGAGGAACAGCCTTGCTAGATTACAGACCTACCAAACCTTTTTATTTCATTTTCTAAGCTATTGGTTTACTATTCTTTTTTGAATACAGCTAATTCACCTACTGAATTTATACTTTGAAAGTCAGTAATGTGGATAACCTCAGGCTACTTCTTTTTTAAAGGAGAACATAGAAAAAATAAAATATCATTCTTATTTTGGATCAGACCTGTGATTTCATCGGCATGAGAAATTCCCAGTGAGGAAATCCCTCTCAACGCAAATGAGCACCTGCTCTGTGAGACTTAGAGGCTTAGAGGGTTGCCTAGGGCACTGAAAAGGAAAACCACTTGCCCAAGGTTATGTAGCCAGTATGTTTCTGAAGCAGGTCTTGAACCTAAGTATTTCTGTCTCCAAGACCACACACACACACACACACACACACACACACACACATACAGAGGCAGCTACGTGGTATGGTAGATAGAGAGTTGGCTTGGGGTCAAGGAGGGCTGAATTTGAATCCTGTCTTAGACAGTTATACTAAGCTGTGTGAATCTCAGGAACCCATTAAAAAGGGGATAATAGCACCTACCTCCCAGAGTTGCTGGGATGCTCCAAAGAGATAACCTTTATAAAGCACTTTCCAAACCTTAAAGTGCTACATAAATGGTAGATATTATTATTATACTTTGCCATGCTGCCAAATTAAATAATATCTCAGTTATGTAATACTTTAAATTTTACAAAGTGCTTTTTCTCATAACAAGCCTGACATAGGTAGCAAAATGCTTTTATCTTTCTTTTATAGATGAAAAATCAAAGGCCCAGGGACCTTCAGTGATTGCCCAGGATCATATAGTAAGAGTCAATAAGAAAACTGAGACCTAGGGAGCACTTCTAAACCTTAAGAGCACTATCTAAAGGCCAATGGCTATCATTATCATCAAGCGATTTCCAAGGGTCACAAAGCTAGTAAGAGTGAGGGCTCGGATTTGAACCCTGGTATCCTGACTTCAAGTGCAATAGTACCTACCATCCTACCACACCTAGTTTCTGATGATCTTAATGATAGTCATACCAATGATTGATTGGAGCCCCTCAATGACCAATATGCTTGGGATACTTATCAATACAAATCTCTAGGACATAAAATGGTTTTTTGGTTGTTTTTTTTTTCTCCATGTCCACTGATTTTTCTCATGTTCCCCTCATCTATCCATGGTTGCTTTATAGTAGCCACTTAGGACTACACCCACTTGTTGGACAATGTAGTATCATGGATGTCCACATGACATTGAGGAGTGTTGAGAGATTGGCTGGTTCAAACTTCAGCCAAAAGTATCACCTTGGTTTGATCAGTCTACTATGTTGTATGGTGCCATTTCAGCTTGAACCAGAACCCTGAGTGATCCAAAAATTGCAAAATTGATAACTAATAAAATCTTGGGTCTAAAGAAAAACCTGAGTTCCTGGTCACTGACCAGTCCAGTTGATGTTAGATTAACCACCCAAAGTTAGGGAAAGTGAAACAGGTCAAAGTGGTAATTTTTGCTGCAGCTTGAGCCATGAGATGGTAGAAAGAATAAGGGACTAAGCCTCAAACAACCTAGTTTTGAGTCTTGCTGCCAGAATTTGCTGTGTAATCTTGATCTGATCACAGAACCTCCTTATGCCTTCTGTTCCTTATCTGTAAGAAATATTTGTGCTAACTTACAGTCTACAAGGTCCCAAATAAATAAATAAAAAAATAAATAAATGAATAAACAAACAAATAAATAAATAAATAAATAAAGTGGTAATGGTCATAATAATGACAGTAAGGAAATTGCAGTTCTGCCTCAACGTGAGGGCTATATGTAGACCAGACCTTATTTGTAGGGAGTCTGGATTTATTATTTCATCAATATAGAGAGCTCCTGGTGAATAAACTCTCTCTCCCAGCGTATATCAGCCTATAATGTATAGTCTTGTAGACACTGCCTGAGGCATTGGGAGTTCAATAACCTGGCCAAGATCACATAGCCAGTATGGCTCAATGGTAGGACTTGAACCCAGGGATTCCTCATTCTGAGGTCAGGCTCCTATCCCCTACACCACCTCACCTTACATTTTTATTTCTATCATCTCCTTTGTGTCTTTCCCTTTTATTCATGTAAGAACTCTTGGTTATCACAACAATTTTTGAGATTTCTTTATTGCAAATAAGAATGTTTTGAGTAGAATTCTGCTCAGAATAACATGTTTTATTTCACGGTTACAGGTCACATGTCCCTTATTTTACATGTGATGCTGTGAATGGTTGTCATTTGTGTAGCTATATATCAGGCCCACATGTATCATTCAGTATGTGAGGTGCAGTCAATTTACTTAATAAGGCTGTAATTCCATCAGAGTCTTCTGGTGACATTAAGCTACAAAGCTGCCTCTGTCATTAAAACCAATAGATGGGATCGCAGATTTGTCTCTGGTGATGTGGTTTAATTTTTCTACTTGACGTGAGCTGTCTTGATGGGATACAATTCTGAGTCCCCTTTTTCCAGTGGAAACTGATAAAATCTTCGTGTAAGGTTGCTTGTGGTAAAACAAACCATCTTTTGGGGCTCACGAGAGAGACGCAATCCATTTGTGACACCAGGGCCTGGCTCTCAGTTTCTGGTATTATCTTCTTTTTCATGGTTTTCAGAGCCTGCTATTGAAAGAAAAACGTCTAGGCCTTCTACTCTTGTAGTCCACGACCTTACCCCCACCACAAGTGGTTCCTTTGGACCAGTCAAATATCCCTAACTCTTAATTCTGTATTACACTGGTTTCCAACTTGAATCCTGTACTGAAAATTTGCCTGGGACATGATAATGTGCCTTGCTTAGCTTTCTCAATAACAACGTGAAAGGTCAAAGCTGCCACAACCACAGGTAAGAGGTCCTAGGAAACATACCCAGGCGGCTGAGAGTCTGCTCTTAAAATCGACATTTGCTCAAAAGAGGAGCCGTCCTTGGTAAAAGAGATGACATTTATTTTTATTATTTCTAGTTGTTGCATGATTCGTATTATGGTTCAGTACTGACGTCAGTAATAAACAATAATAAGATTGTAAACTATTGCTCTTTATAATAAAATTATGCTTCTTCTATGTATTATAAATCTAATAGCTATTACATCAGCACCCATAAATATATATCACTGCTTACCTTTTAAATATACACAGGACATTACAATGGCGCAACTGAAACTACCAGATTTATTGTCCCTAGTTAGCCCTGGTCTTTATTACATCACAAATGACTAATAGGTAAAAAACCCAGGGAGATGCTGTTAATGGGATTATGTGTTACTTGGCTAGAGGAGGGCAGGAAGTGACATTTGGGTGGAGTCTGCCCAGAACTGTTTTACCTCTACTTCTACGCTTGCCTTTCCCTCCTCTGTTGGGTCTGAGTATAAAGATGGGTGACTATTTCTCAGGTGTGCTTCTGCCACCTCCTAAAAGCTCAAGTAACTCAATCTACAATGCGTGGCCAAAATTAAAAATGAGCATATTCCAAAGAATGGTGATTTTTCTCATTTCACTTGAAAAAAAAGAAAGCACTTAGGGCCCATGGTTCCTTAACCTGGAGGAATGTCCAGCCCTCTAATTCATATAAAGAGGATTCAACAGCACCACTCACCCAGGATTGATGCCTCAGGGTCATTCCTGATTCCTCCCTGTGTTTCACGTCCTATCACTTGCCAAAATTTGTTAATTCTACCCCTTAAATATTTTACCTATTTGTCCCCACCCCTCCCTCTTCCATTTCCAATACTTCGGTCCCACACCATCTCCAACGTGGCTATTGCAACAGTGCCCCTAATTGTTTTACTTGCTTCCATTCCCAATTTCTTCTTCCCCAATTTCTCCTTCACATTATTCCTGCCAAATATTTCCAAAGCAATATTTCTAATTAATGGGGCTGAACACATCACTTTCCTACTAAAAACTTTTGGCGGTTCTCACTTCCAAAATAATATCGTAAAAACTCCTTAGCCTGACATTCAAGACCCACCAAAACCTGCCTTTAACTTAATTTGCCAGTTTATTTTGTGTTTCTTCATTCCACATTTTAATTTTTTAACCAAATTGGACCACTCACTTATCCTGTCTCCTCTCTGCATCCCTTATTTCCCATGGCCAAAACTGACTTCTTCCCTGATGCTAACCTGTGTATTTTTTTACGTAGTTCCCCTTGCTTAAGGCCTAGTTTAGTTCCACTTTCTCCAAGAAGCCTTTCTTGTTTCTTCCAGCAAGACAGTTCTAACTCTCACCCTCCTAGAATCTCTCAGGTCACTCTGTGTCACCCTCCTATGTATTTAAGCATTTTCTAGTTAATATCATAGTCATATATGAACATCCATGTCTCATGGCAGAGGAAGCGTGGCATAGTACATGAAATGCTAAGCTTAGGAGCCTGAAAGATCAATATGCAGATTGTACCTTGAACATGCACTTGCCTATGAGACCCTGAGCAAATCACTTAAGAGCTTCCTGCTTCTGGCAACAACCTAGACAGGTGAGGGGGTCTCATATACAGAATTCCATATGCTGATAAGATCACAGATTCCATCAGATAATCATGTGTCATTGTAGTTCAGTCATTTTTCTAGTCTTATCTGATTCTTTGTGACCCCATTTGGGGTTTTCTTGGCAAAGATACTAGAATATCTTGCCATTTCCTTTTCTGGATCATTTTACAGATGAGAAAACTGAGGCAAACAGGATTAAGTCACTTGTCCAGGGTTACACAGCTAATAAGTGTCTAAGGCCAGATTAGGACTCAGGTCTTCCTGACTCCAGGCCTGGCACTCTATCCACTATGCCACAAAGCTGCCCAATCATGTCTCACATACTCTATAAATGGTAAGCTTCCTGAGTGGAGAAATGATGTCATTTTTCATTGTATTTCTAATACCTTGTACAGCAGACAGTACAAAGTAAATGCTTGATAGAGGTTTATTAAATTGATTTATTGTTTATTTCTACATACAGAGCTAATAATAATAGCTAGCATTTTTGTAGTGCCTTAAGATTTACAAAGCACTTTACATATGTTTAATCTAGCATATATGTGCTTTTATATGTGTGAAATAGAAGGCCACAAGATTAGATATTTCAGAATAGCCAAAAATACTCTAGTAAAAATATTAAACTGAAAAAAAATTAGTAACAATGTTTACATTTCTGAATCCCTTCCCCACCCACCCCTTATTAGGAATGCTGAAATGTTACAATGACATGCTGCAAATTGCCCTTTTTTTAATGTTCCAATTAAATAAAAGAGGAATGTCTATTGCCAGACTAACTTTGAAAATGAAGCAGAGAGATATTGGGACAGCTATACCAGTCTACTTCTCTCTCACCCCTCCTCCCCATGAGTGACAGAAACAAAATGTTCCAGGTCTCCTGCCCTCTCCATCTACCAGACAAATATCTTTTTTTTTCTTTTTTAAAAAAATATTTATTTTTAGTTTTCAACATTTACTTCCATAAGATTTTGAGTTCCAAATTTTCTCCCCATCTCTCCCCTTCCCCCGCCCCAAGATGGCGTGCAATTTGATATAGGCTCTACATATACCTTCATATTGAACCTATTTTCACATTGTTGTAAAGAAGAATTAGAACCAATGAGAGAAACACTAGAAAAAAGAAATAAATAAAAAGGAGAAGAAGAAGAAGAAGAAGAAGAAGAAGAAGAAGAAGAAAAAGAAGAAGAAGAAGAAGAAAAAGAAAAAGAAGAAGAAAAAGAAGAAGAAGAAGAAGAAGAAGAGGAAGAAGAAGAAGAAGAAGAAGAAGAAAGAAGGAGGAGGAGGAGGAGGAGGAGAGAGAAAAAATAATATGCTTCGATCTTCATTCAGATGCCATAGTTCTTTTTCTGGATGTGGACAGCATTTTCTATCATGAGTCCTTTGGAGTTGTCTTGGATTCTTGCATTGCTTAGAAGAGATGAGTCTATCAAAGTTAGTCATCACACATTGTGTCTGTTACTGTGTACAATGTTCTCCTGGTTCTGCTCATTTCACTCAGCATCAGTTCATTCAAGTCTTTCCAGGTTTTCTGAAATCTGTCTGCTCATCATTTCTTATAGTACAATAATAGTATTTCATTACATTCATATACCACAACTTATTCAGTCATTCCCCAACTGATGGTCATTCCCTCAATTTTCAATTCTTTGCCACCACAAAAAGAGCTGCTATAAATATTTTTGTACATATGGTAGACAAACATCTTAATGGATCACAGGATTTGAGGGCTTGAAAGCCTTTGGAACTCCATATTACAGGAGTTCTTAAACTCTCTAAACTTGTTTTATATATTTAAATTATGTATGTATATATATATATATATGCATATATGTGTGTACAGATACAATATACATATGCACATATATATGTATATATGTATGTGTTGATAATTGTATTTCAACATAATTAGTTTCTTTTGCAATCCTATGTATTTTATTTTATGCATTTAAATAATTATTGAGAGAAGGGGCCTATAGGCGTCAAAAGAATACCAAACTGTTCTATGACATTAAAAAAGGGTCAAGAACCTCTATTCCTCCAACCCTCTTATTTTACAGATGATGAAACTCAGGCCCAGGGAAGTGGAGAACTTGCTCATGAGCTCCCAGCTAGCAGCAGCTGCCCTTACCCCACTGGGTAGTTGGAAAGATCAAAGGAGATAATGTACGTAAAGTGCTACTATGCAAACCTGTGTAAGTGGCAGCTACTGATATTATTACTCCCTTTCGCAAAGAAATAAACGGCAAAGTCTGACCTCAGCTATGGCTATGGCTGTAGCTGGCCCCTTGGAAAACTTGGCGCAAGCGATCAGTGCCCACTCGCCTTCCATTTTCCAGTCTTAGGGCACATTTGAAGCCTGCCGAAGCTGGAGGGAAGCTCAGCACTTAGAGTGACGGACAGCATCCTCTGCTCTCCTCCAGAGCCTGCTATTCAACAGCGCGCTGCGGTGGAAGGACCGCTGCCGCTGGGTTCAGCAAACCTGGGTATTCGAATCCCAGTTCTGTTACCTCCTAACTGTGTGACCCCGGGCCAATCACCTAATCTTTCTGAGCCTCACTTTCCTCATTTGTAAAGCGAGAGGTCTGAATGATCTCTGCAGGCCCTCCTCCAGTCTGGCTCTAAAACTATCACTCAGAGAGGTCCAAGAGTGGAGGGCAACCAGATAAGGGCAAGGTGACCGCCGTTTTATTTTGTTTTTCTTTATTTAAACCGTTGCTCCCTTCAGTTTCCCACCTCTGGTTGTGGCTGCACGCATCCTCTTTGGAAGGAAGTCGCTGGGTTCTCAGGGAGGCACTGAGACACAAACACTGCCATGATCCACAGAAACAGGCGCACCGATTCTGCAAACAAGCCAGATTTTCTCCTTTTCTGCCTTCTCCTTTACCCCTCCCCACTCTCTCTCGGCCTGGCACCGACTAATGTACTAAATTAAACCTTTAAATGGCCCCGTCCAAAGCCAGCTTTCTCCCTTCTCTTAAATGCATTAAGGGGAAGTAGCTCCTAGGAAGCCGAAGGAGCGCAGGGGGCCCGGGGAGGGGACCAGGGTAGGGGACGTGATCATGTGGGAAATGTTGGTTTTAATGGGAAAATTGCATTGTGTCGGCTCTCCTAGACTATAAAACCCACAGAGTGAGACTTCAGGCTTGGCACCTGCTCCAGAACCTTCTTGATGAAAAAAAAAAAGGTTGTCTTCATTAAGAGCATTAATATTCATGCGGCATGGTAATTTTGACACAGAAAAGGTCTCTGTAACCTTTTCTTGTGTGAGAATTTTTTACTTCTCAAGGAAATTACAGTCCAGCAATGACTTAATTAATGCTGGGTTTCTTCAGCAGGTTTTGAAGAGCTGTCAGTTTGGGCTTGCAGAAACTGTCAAACAGGGAGAAGTCTCAGGCTGGGGAGATTGAGGAGAGGGAGGGAGAGAACCAGGCACCCTCTGTGCATCCAGGAGGCTGGGGGATCCGGCACACCTTCCCACATTAGTTTTAATTTAGCAATCTGCTTTCCCTAATGCTGGGGTCATTTATTATTGGAATGGAGGGCACAGCTTCAATTAATAATCCATTTTTCACCTGGCATATTTATTCTTTTTTATTATTACTATTTCTTTCCTATTCCACTTGGTTCTCATTTCTATTGCCAGTAGACACCTTGGTAGGTTTTGGAGCACTAGTGAAAAACAGTTTGGTATGCCTATAGCTGCCACTGAGTTGCCTCTGCAATCAATTGCAAAGAGGAGAAACACAGTTTTTCTTTTAAAAGAATATATCAGCTGTGGCCCTGATGAAAGGAGAGGCAGTAGATCACAGAAAAGACCATTTTGCAACAAGGTTGATACTATTTCCCTGCATTGGGAATTTGCATTGGTATTTGCATGTGGTACATTTAAGACATTATGAACTGGGTAACAGGTGGAACTGGGGCCTGCACTAGGGCTTGGGGAGGCTGGCTTACTGAAGGGCAGGAGCACCTGGAACAGGCATTCCTCTTGTGGGTGTTCCCAAAGTTCTTTTCTCATTATATGTAAACTTACACACATTTATTTGACTTCCTGTCTCCAGACAACAGCAAACTGTTTCCTTTAGTTACCAAGCCCTAGGAATTACTCTATGTGCTTCCTCTATGTGCTTCCCCTTTCTGACCCTAACCTGCTTTGTTCAGTCCATTATGCAGCTGTGAGGTATAGCAAAGGGCAATCATGTGGTGGAAACAGCGAAGTCAAGATTCTTGTCTGAAAACTGTATCAGACCCAAATGAAGTAGATGCCCATCCATCAAGGAAAATGGTCAACCAAATGGTGGCAAATGAGTGTGATAGAATATTATTGTGTCATAAGAAATGATGAAGACTTCAGAGAAGCATAGAAAAACTTCCATGAACTGGAGCGAAGTGAAGTAGATAGTTCCCGGGAAACATTCTTCACAATGACTCTAATACTACAAATGGAGAGAACACACCCACAAAAATGAACTTGAACACTGTATGATTATAATGACTAAAAAAAAAAAGAGATGAAAAAAGAACCTCGCTCTTTTCTTTGAAGAAGTGAGGGATTATAAGTATGTACTATTGCAATATATGGTCACACTCAGTAGATAAGCTTTTTTCTTTTTTTTCTTTCTGTTTATTTATTGTTATTGTTACAAGGGCTTTATTGCTGTGTAGAGGAAGGGGAAGGCTGTATTTGAAAATTAAGATGTTGGGGGGAAAAAACCCAGTATCAATAAATTGTTTTTTGCTTGTGTTTTAAATGAGTCCTGAACTTGTCTTACCTAAGTTTTAAGTACTGGAAAGTGCAAAACGAGCATGGGGCAGATGATCCATTTCTTTTTATTCTACCGTAATGCACACATACACACACAATACCTACATAGGCACACTCTCCAGGGAAGTAGATTCTGTTGTTCTTGACTTTTCCCTCTTATTTTTGTTTCTGGTTGCACTGAAAACATCTTCGAACATCACTCTACATAAATCAAAATGCCAACAATGAAATATCTGTACTGTCTTCAAAAGCCAGCAGAACAGTTTAATCTATCACCAGAACAGAGCTCTATTTGCATAGGAAATCCCATATCATTTCCTCTATCTGGATATTTTGCAATCAGGACATCTTGGATTAGAGCCTTTATTCCCTGCAAACTCGTTCAAATTGGGGAGCCAAAAAAAGAAACAAGAGTAAAGACATAATCATATCTGAGGCAGTGTGATGCATGGATTTGGAGTCAAGAGACTCAGGTTTGAATCATGGAAGCAGTATTTATTATCTTTGTGACCTCAGGTGAACCATTTAACGTCTCTAAGACTCAGTTTCTTCAGTTATGAATGAGGAGAACAACACTTGTCCTACCAGTGTGAAAGAGTCCTGAACTTAAAGGCCCAGGACCTGAGTTCATATCTCAGCTCTGTCACTTACTACCTTGGGCTAGTCCCTTAATCATTATCTGGTCCTCAGTTTCCTCATCTATAAAATGGGGGGAGAAGAGGGATTGGGCTAGACAACTTCTATGATCCCTTCCACTCCTAGATCTTTAACCTTAACCGACAGGGGCTGTGAGGAATGCGCTTTGTAAACTTTAGAGCACTATATTAATATTATCATAATCCTTATTATTATCTGGCTTGAAGGAATAAATCACATGTATTTCTCATCATTCACCCAAGGTCCAGGCACATATTCAAAACAATCCTCTGGCTTTGTACTTGTCTCATTGAATACATACTAATACAGTAAACCTATTAGTCAAAAAGATCTAATACCTTGGAGAAAGAAACACAACATTCTGATGATGTGTGTTTTGAAGTGCCATTTGCCTTGTTGTCTGGTCTAGCTCATTTGAAAGCAAGCAGGAAAAAAAAAAAAAGAAAAAGAGCCAAACCGCAAGGAGAAATAATGGACCTGGTAGACAGAAGCAAGGGGCATGCCAGCCGTGTTGTCATAGAGTCATAGGCCATTAGAGCTAGAAGGCACCTTAGAGACCATTGAGTCTAACCCCCCTCTGGGAGGTGACAGCCACAGGCCAGCAGCCTTGTCAATCAAACTGTGCCAGGCAGTGGAACACCAACTAGCAGGCCACCCTCCAGCCTAGGGGCTTTGAAATGTCGCCCATGCTGACTGGTAGGGACAGACCTGTGGTGGAGTTGATATAACCTCAGCATAAAAGCTGATCTGTTTAGTTCTGCATCCTTATATGGCAATCTCTGAGCATAGGCCTTTCAATTCTTCCAGAGAACATTGGCTTCTCAGGAGACCTTGTTCTAGTCTTAAAATTTGTATTTCTATTGTCCAAAGAAAAAAATCTTTTGGGACAGAGGAAAAGATGAGTTGGTGCCCCTCCACCTGTTCTAAACTCTCCAGTTAACAAAAATCATCCAAGCACCAAAAGCTTGATGAGTACTTATTGCTACAGGGCTGCAGAAGAGCCCCAAAGAAAGCCTCAGAGTGCTCAAGATAAATAATACATTGTGTATTTTTAATATCATTACATAACGAAATAAAATAAATATTTTATATTCCTTGTGCATAATAAAGTAAGTCATTAGCCAACATGGCATAATGAATTAGCCAACCACTGCCAAGCACAGTGTCCACAACAGAGATGCAAAATTGTATTCAGACAACATGGAGTACTCCAGGGTTCAGAGCAAATAAACAACAGCTCAGGAACCACCCTCAGACTGTCCAAATTCAAGACGAACAGATGAGAAACAGGGGCATCTGTTTTTAGGACTGAGTAAATAACGTTGGATTTAGACATGGAAAAAGACAGTGAGGATGGAGATGCTTCTTATAGCAGGCAAGAACCCAAACATACCAAACAATCCACCACAAACTATGAGATTGCATAGTCCTCTGAGCTTTGCAATGAGATTATCCTATATTTGAACCAAGGTTCTTCTCTATTACTATTATTGAGTCTGAGAATGTTAGAGGCAGAAGGGATCGTAGACACCACCTAGTTCAATACCTTCATTTGGTAGATGGGGAAACTAAGGCCTCAGAGGGTTAAGTAGTTTGTGTGCCCTCAGCTGGTTGATGGTGGTACAGCGCCCTTTCCCTTGCAGTATTCTACCTCAGTACTGCATGAGATATACTTGAATAAAATACCCCCTCTCCCCCACTAAACCTTTTCCCCTTCCCTAAGGATAAGAATAGAAAACAGGAAAGTGCTATAAGGATAAAACTCACTTTCTATATAATATAATATTATAATATATATATATGCGTATATGTATACGTGTGTGTGTGTGTGTGCGCGTGTGTGTGTATATATATATATATGTGCAGAGAGAAAAAGAGAGAGAGAGTTATTCTTTCCATATCGTGGAGATTAGGGGCATGGTGCCCCCACAATCTGAAAAATCCATATAAAATTCTTTGGCTCTCCCTTTGTACCAGAGAAGAAGTCTGAATTTTTTCTTTTTCTTTTATGGGGTGTTTACAGTACCTTATTGTAAAATTTAGGTTGATATTATACAATACTATACATATATTTTATGCATTTCTGAGTTTCTAAACTTTGTTTGTGCTGTCTGCTGGCCTTCCCATGGCTTCAGCTCCTCAAAAATTCCCATTTAATTTCCCATGTTGACTAGCAGTGTATCGAAACCTCCATGGGGAAAGTCACTATGTGGAAGGGATAAGTATACATAAATATGATAAGTAAATAAATGAAATATCACATACATATATATATACATATATATATGTATGTGTATATGTATATAAAATGGGGGTGGGGGAATGAGGAAAGTGAACTAGCCAGTGAGGACCCAATCTTTGAACATGCTTGGATTTGCCCTATCTGCTGGATTAAACAGAAATTGAACAGCTGTTCTCATGAATCATTAGTCATTTTAGCACCAAAGCCAATTGGAAGACTTTTCATCATCTCATAACATTAACCCTTAGTCATCATAACCCAAAACAAACAGTTTCTGAAGCTTCACATGTTGAATTAGAAGCAGGCAGGGGATGTCTGTATGCTCTGTATAACCCCCCAGGAAAGCCAAGCCAAGCACGCTGTAAGGCCTGCGCCCTCATTGACCACCAACCAGAGAAGAAAGAGAGAGAGAGAGAGATTTGGTTTATTCATGCCTCTTGCAGTTCTAACAATTAAAAGGCTTTTCTTCATCACACAGTAGTCAGTCAGTCAACAAGCATTTATTAAACACTTTTTGTGCACCAGACACTATACTAAGTACTTGAAATACAAATATAAGCAAAAAGACAATCCTTCCTTCAAGGAGCTTACATTCTAATGGGAAAGACTACACTTAAAAGGAAGTTAAAAAGTGACTGGGGGGAAGGAGAAGGAAGAATAGACAAGAAATAGTCACAGAATACCTGCACAGGCTCTAAGGACAGTGGTCCCATTTGCCAGTCCTTCATTTCATTTTGTTAGGTCAAGACTTTTTAAGGGTATCATGCAAAGAGTGCTAATTTAGGAATACTAGGTTAGAATCATGATTCTAATATTGATACAACTTGTGCAACCTTGGACAAAACACTTAATCTCTCTGGGTCTCAATTTCTTCAACTGTAAAATAAAGAGGTAGTATATTAACTGGTCTTTAAGGTTCTAACTTTAAATCCTATGATTTGGGGATTTCTTACAACTCCTCTCCCCTCCCCTCCCCCTACCTAAATTCTTTTCAATCCCAACAGGTGCTAATTTTGCCCAAGAGTTTGGGTTTGCCCAAACCATGTCTTAGGCAAATCTTCTTACCTCCTTGAGCTTCAGTTTCCTCATCTCTAAAACAGTTATAATAATGTTTGTACTAATCTATCTCATAGGTTGTTGTGAAAACACTGTGTAAACCATAAAACACTATACAAATGTGAGTAATTATTATTATTACTATTATTTCTTTATCAGCCATATGGTCAATTAATTTGTTTGAGTAAATATCAAAATCAATACCAAATTATAAGAATGAATAAGATGATAATATGTGGCATGCTATTAAAACAACTTTAACTTTTTTAAATGAGCAAATATGACCTAAATTAAATGACCTAAATTAGATTCCAAAAATAGTAAAGAGGTAAAAGAACAGGCATTGACAGGGATTATCATCATTTCCCATGGAAGTTTAACCAATTTAGATTATTGGAAGAATAAAAGACCTTCCTGAAACCACCTAAGCCAGCAAACAATTGGTATGGAACATAAATTTATTTTTATATGGTGATGGTGAAAGGATGGTGAAAGATTGTGAGCAGTATTGCCTTATGTAACAAGAAGTGGTAGAGCTAAGAATGAGTTTGATAAAATCTGATTATGACAGATCCTCTCAGAAGCATTTGAAGATGAAACTGGAAAGAGGGCAACAAATAGACAAAAAAATGGGAAATATGGGTCATCATTTCTAAAACAAATAATTTTTTTCATTGGTGATAATGGAGTTACTGCATTTGGACACTAGCCTACCA
Source organism: Phascolarctos cinereus (assembly GCF_003287225.1). Taxonomy (NCBI): domain Eukaryota; kingdom Metazoa; phylum Chordata; class Mammalia; order Diprotodontia; family Phascolarctidae; genus Phascolarctos; species Phascolarctos cinereus. The sequence continues at coordinate 538,528,851 of NW_027555847.1, read as the reverse complement.
GTCTTCAGTGAGGAAGTAGAAATAGTATTAAAGAAAAAAAGATTGAAAAACCAACCACACGAGACCAAGCACCAACAGAGAATACATGTGACAGATACTACCCAACTTTGTGGAAGGAAGGAAAGCATAAGTTTCTCAAGATAACTGAAAGGGGGAAGATAGGAATGGCAAAAACAAATGGAAAAAATAATGGACATTATTACCTCATAAAAAGAGTTGTCAATTTACTAATCCATATGCCTGCTAGCTCATCTCTAAAAACTCTTAAAGATAACAATTTATTCATATGTTGAGAAAATTGCTGTTGTTCTTTGTCCTTCATTCTTAAATAGGACCACGACACCAGGAAGGTGATGTCTTGACTTGCAGAGAAAATGCAACAGATGGTACAGAAGGGACAGCAAGACAACATTTGGGAACTTATCTCCCACCGATTTATGGAAAAACAGACCTGAGGAAAAGCAAGAAGATAAGCGTCCATGTCTTCACATCATTGGTTTGAGCTCAGAAGTCTTGGCGCAGTAGTAGAAGAAAGTGGGACATAAGGTTGGTAAAAGGCATGTGGCTAAAAGACAGCCAAAGGAGAGAGTAGAGAACAGCCAGGGAAGGGAGAGGCGAACCAAATGCCGACTTTGAAGCCAGGGTTGGAGAGGCTGATTATTAAGATGTGCCTGATGCTCAACCATATTAAGAGCTATGAGAAAGTTGGGGATATTTGAGAAATGTACTTAACGTGGAATGATGGCTTATATGGTGGAGAGTTAACCTCTTCGGTCTTAAATCATCGAAAACAGATCAGGGTGCCAAAAAGTAGCCTTGTCTACCTATTAATGACATTTAACAGGATGCAGGTTTCAGTACAACACTACATCTTAGGAAGGAGAAGCTCCTCTGAGGGGCACTGAGGAGTTCTTATTTCACGTCTACTGGAGCCTAGGCCTCTGTCCTCAGATAATCCACCCTCCTTCAACCTCATCCATGTCCCTGAGAATGTGCTACACAAGTGAGTACCAGATTGAGCTTCATGAAAGAAACATTTTTTTAATTCTCTCTGTTTCCATGAGGTCAGGCACTCACATTCATTTCAGAATATTGATTTCATTAGGAGGGAAAATATTGAGTCTTTCCTGCCACTCTGGGAGTGTCTGAAAGGATTTTTATTTATTTTCATTTTGTTGGCTCACAGTTTTATTACTTCTCCTTCCAAGAAAAGTGCAAAATAACCGTGCTTCCAGGAGAATAGAACTAGTTAGGAGTCTGCTTCTCAAATCCCAGATTCTTTTTTCTTCTCCCTTAAAGATTACACTGACTTTCCTCTCTGAGGTTCCTTTATTTTTGCCCATAGATCATGTGACCTTATCACAGCCAAGCTCTCACTTGTCAATAGTATGAAAACGTAGCAACCCGCAAAGAAGGAAAGAGTGGGGACCTATTCTGGGTCACATAACCCTGTCTCAGCCAAGAGTGCAAGTAATATCAAAAGAAAGTATATTAATACATTGTGTACATACACATCTCTGACAGAATGGGCTTTTTTTTTTTTGCTTAACTACAATAATAATTCCCTACTTATGTCATAACTAAGGGGTTGTATTTCATAGCTGTGACATCTTAGCCATGAAATATAATAATACCTTGTGTGTATATGCCACTTTTATTTTCAAAATGCTTCCAGATACATTATCTTACTCCTGCCTCAGAACGTTCTCATGAGGTAGGTGGGATGATAACAACCACCTTCCGGGGAACCCCAAAAGGAAGAAACGGAAATTGGCTCACCAAGTAGAGAGCTAAGGAATAGTATACAGCCTGAATTTCCATACCAAAGGCTGGCCATGACACTCTCCTAGCCTACACCATCATAGCTAGGGCCTTCTTCATTTGGAGTGCAGGCTTGCTCTGGCCTGGCTTTATTGTCTGTGCAGCCTTCATAGGGAGGATGGGGGGAAGACTTGGGAAGAGGGGAAGATTTAAAGTGGAGAAAGATGTGCTCCTTGCCTGAGACAGTCCATGGTAAGGAATGTAGGTCATTCTCCTTGCTCCCTTCTCTTATGGACATTCTCTCTCCTCGTTGCAAAAATTTGGAGTCCCTGTGAGTTCTGGCTTGAGATGGTCCCCAGATAACACTCCTGAAATATTTTGCAAACTCCAAAGCAACTCCAGATTAACATGGAAGATTAAAAACTGGTTCTTCATAAAAAGCTATGGGGGCCCTGCTTCGTAATCAGAATTTGTAGTTTTGAGTAATCAGGGAAGTCTCCTAAGGCTACCCTCCGGCACAAGAGAGAGAGGAGAAGGGTTCCCTGAAGCATAACATTACCATATGCTTTCACAGTATGTTACCTGGGGGTCCTATGGCTATTAAAGTCATTCTGACCCCTATGCCACATGAAAAAATTAGTGGGCATCTATGTGTTCCCTGTAGGGCACAAGAATAGGATTACCTCTAATTTATAGATAAGGAAACAGGAAGACAGGTTAGTTGATTCTCACATAAACGCAGTATCCTCCCTTCCCCTCTGGCTTACTTCTCTCTCCTAATTCCTTTTCCTTCTCTTACCCACTAATACAGATATTTTCCCTGCTTCTATCCTCTAAATCCCCTTATCTTTTCTCTATATATGTTCTCCCTTGGGGATTCCTCTATTCCCACATTTGAAAATCTTACCTCCACAAGTCAAGATGACTTTCAAGTTTCTCTCCAGTTGAAGGACCCCTTATCTCCATCTATATGTCTTGCTGAGACTTGAACTCAAAATCAGCCTCATTATCTCTCCTTCACCTAGGTCCTCCTTTTGATTTCCCTGTTCATAGTACCACTATTCTCCAATACTTTCCCTCCCAGCATCCAACCAGTTGCCAAGTCCTAGTGAATTTTAAATTAAAGTATCTGTTATATCCAGTGGTGAATTAAGACCTCCTGTGGACCCTAGGCATCAAGGCTTTGAGTGTACTTATAATTGAAATTTAATTTAAAAAACCTACGACATCATATTGAGAACTGTTTTTTTTTAAGACATAACTCCTAAAACAGAAAGCCAGCTTTTTGAAGCCATTTTCTTTTGAAAAGCTGTTTTTAACATTTTAACTTCTATTTTAAGACTAAAACTGAAATTTAAGAATAACTCATTGCTGCCTTATTTTAATTTTCATTTAAATTAAATTCAATAAACATTGATTCAGCAGTTACTATGTACAAGTTACAGAAGTAGGTGCTGGGAATACAAAGATAGATATGGCACAGATGCTGGGGGGTAGAGATGAGTGGGAAACGTACATAAATAACTTGTGACATAATAAGACAAGTATTGGATTTGGTGTCAGAGACCTAGATTCAAATCTTGTCTTCACCACTGTGACCTTGGAGTTTCTACTGGATCACTGAACATTGAACAAGGTACTTCAATATCTCCATTTTCTCTTCTGTAGAAGGGTGGGATTGAGACTATGAATACCAAGCTCTCTTTCAGTTTTAAAATCCTATGATCTTCCCCAGTTGATAAATGTTCAAAGGATATGAACAAGCAGTTTTCAGAAAAAGAACTCAAAACTATCAATAGTCACATTAAAAATGCTCTAATTCACTACTGATTAGAGAAATGCAAATTAAAACAAGTCTGAGATTCTACCTCACACCTGTCAGATTAGCTAACATGACAGAAAAGGAAAATGACACAAATGCCGGAGGGAATGTGGAAAAATTGGGGCACTCATGCATTGTTGATGGAGTTGCGAAGTCCAACCCTTCTGGAGAACAATTTGGAATTATACCCAAAGGGCTATGAAATTGTGAATACCCTTTGACCAAGCAATACTACTACTACTACTAGGTCTGTAGCCCAAAGAGATCAAAGAAAAGGGGAAAGGATCTATTTGCAGAACAATATTTATAGTAGCTCTTTTGTGGTGGCAAAGAATTGGAAATTGAGGGGATGCCCATTAATTGGGAAATGACTGAACAAGCTATGGTATATGATTTTGATGGAATACTATTGTGCGATAAGAAATGATGAGCAAGACAATTTCAGAAAAATCTGGGAAGACTTATGTGAACTGATACAAAGTGGAATGAAAAGAACCAGGAAAACATTATATACAGTAACAGTAATATTTTAATGGATGATCAAATGTGAAAGATGTAGTTATTCTGATTGAGACAATAATCCAAGACCATTCCAAAGGACCTATGATGAGAAAAGTTATCCACTTGATGAACTTTGAGTGAATACTGAAACATCCTTTTTTTAACTTTATTTTTATTGTTTTATTTTGTTTGTGTTTTCTTTTGGCTAGTATAGAAATATGTTTTGCATGACCTCACATGTATAACAAATTAAATTGCTTGCTTTCTCTGGGTAGGGTGAGGGGTAGGAGGGAGGGAGAGGATTTGGAACTCAAAATTTTTAAAAATAGTTGCTAAAAACATATCCTTGTCATTGGGAAATATTTAACAAAATAAATTCAAAAAATTTATTTTTAAAAATCCTGTGATCTACTACACAAAGAAGAATGTAGTAACAAACATCTGTATGCAAAATAAAAGAAGGTGAAAACTGAGGTTAAAAAAAATTCAAAAATGCTTTCATTTGTAAATTGAATGAAATCACATTAAATATGAAAAAACAAAGCAAAAATCTCATGAGATTTAGAGCTGGAAGGGATTTGAAAGCTTATATTGTCCATCTCTTACATTTTACATTTACAGATGAGGAAACTGAATTTTGCAGAGATGTTAACTGACTTTCTCAGGGTCATATTGGTAATAAGAAATAGAGCTGAAATCTAAAAGAAGCTGATAATCAATAGATGCTATTTTTCAAATTCTGACAAGATGTTATTTTTTCCCCAAATAATACAAGAATAGCTGTTTCTTATCTTAAGGATGACAATACCTAATGCCTCCTTGGAGGGCATGGCATATGAGAATGGGGCCAATAAACCTAGAGCTGCCCAGACATAAGGCCCATGTAAACAACATTGCATTCAGGCTTCAAAGAGGGAATGGTTGCTCAGGGCTCTTAATATCAGGAAATATCTTACTCATCCCATGTCACATCAAGACCCAGAAACGAGGGTTCTCAGAAGGGAGAGTAATAGAGAGGGCAAGAACATTACCAGCATAAATCATTTGATGAGATGGAAAGAAAAGAGCACTGAATTTGAAGTCATGGGATCAGAGTGCAAATCTCTCTGCTATGTTACTTTGAACAAGTCACTTACTGTCTTAAACCTGTTTCCTCATCTGTGAAATTAGGAGGTTAGGCCACATGACACTTGAGATCTTTTCTAACCCCAGATCTATGACTCTATGAAATGTGTCCTGTGCATCAGGGCTTTCATGAGCAAATTCCACTAACTTTAGGCAACTCAAGGTTATGTGCCTAGTGATTCTGTTAGGAAATCTAGAATTGCTCCTATCTCTTCCTTTCCATTGCTATTGCTCCTGCCCTAGTTCAGGGCTTCATTACATCTTTCTTGGTCTACAGTAATAGCCCTCTAACCAACATCTTCATCCTCAACATTATCAATCTATTCTAGAAACCACTGTCAGATTAATTTTCCCTTGTGCTCCTATCACAAAAATTCCAATCCCAGGGCAATCTAGGTTTGAGCTCAGTCATGAAGTCATGATGGTCAAGCTGAATTGTCATGACATGTTATCAATGCTCAATTCTCCTCTTACAAATACACTCTATGACCTGACTCAGGGGTGACACAAAGCTAGTCTGTGGATCACAGAAGACACTTGAGTGAATATGTTCATACATACATAAGCTCCTGGCTTCACTCCCCAGAATATAGCAGTCAGGCTATTAAAAACAACATTGAGGGAAACAGAAAGAAAAACCTAGGTTACATATTTACTAGCCCTCAGAGCATTTCCCTTCCACTCACTGTCCCATTCGCTCGACTCTACATTGTGAATCTTACAAAAGAGAGAAAAAAAAGATAAACCAGTCTTATAATAGCATGCCAACTTTGAAGGCAATAGAAAGCTTACATACCAAGTATGACTGGGGCCCACGAAGTTCATCATCACAGCATGGACCCAATTGTGGTTCTTTTTCCCCCTCTCTCCCCACTTCCATCACTGATTGCTAACAACTTTTAGAACATCATTCCCTTATTCAAGAATCTTTGCTGGCTCCCCATTGCCTGCAGAATATAGTTCAAACTCCCTACTCAGTCACTTGAAACCCTACACAATATGACTCTGACCTGCCTTTCTAAGTGCATTGTTCCCAGTAGGATTTAACCTAGCTCCTTTGCCTTCTGGAATATCATACTCCAAGCCTTCCATTTCTTCATAGTGTTAGTTGCTAAATCTTATGTGACTCTGCCTGTGGTTCCACAGTATTGAACTCTTTCTGGCTGCTTGCAGTATTTTCTCCTTGACCTAGCAGCTCTGGAATTTGGTTATAATACTACTGGGAATTTTTGTTTTGAGATTACTTTTAGGAGGTGATTGGTGGAATCTTTCAATTTCTATTTTGCTCTCTGTTTCTAAGATATTTGGCCAATTTTTCTTTATAATTTCTTGAAATATGATGTCTAGGCTATTTTGTAAAATCACAGCATTGAAGTAGTCCAATAGTTCTTAAATTGTTTCTCCTTGTCCTATTTTCCAGGTCAGTTGTTTATCCTATGAGATATTTCATATTTTCTTCTATTTTTTAGTCTTTTGACTCTGTTTTTATGTCTTTTTTACCAAGCTATTAATTTTATTTTCACGGTTTTCTTGAATAGCTTTCATTTTTTCCTTTACCACAATGATTTGATTTTAAATGATTTTTTTGCTTTTAAAAAAAAAAACACTTGCTCTTCTAGAAATTCCTGTTGAGCTTGTGTCAAACCTGCATTTTTCTTTGAAGCCTTGCTTATAGATGTTTTCAAGTCACTGTCTTCTGAAGTTGTGTCTTGAGTTTCCCTGTTACTCATAGAAGAGTTTTATGGTAAGGTTCTTGTTATTGTTGTTGTTTGACCATTTTTCCAGCCTACTTCTTGACTTTGGACTTTATGTTAGAATTGGGCTTTGCTCACCTCTCTTGTGGGGGGTGGGGGGAAAATGGCTGGCCTGAGTTTCTGTTTTTTATATCCTTTCTGCTTTCATACTTTGATGTGGGGACCTGTATGTTTTTGGTGTTTCCAGTGTGGTATGATTGGGGAAAGGTCTGGTTACCGGCTTCCTTGGCTCTCTGGTCCTTATCCAACTAGGGACCCTGCTCCTCTGTGATTGTAAACACCCTTCTCCAGTTCAAAATAAGAAAGACTGGTCCTATTAGGGGACACCTGAAAGATAACACTAGGTAAAGTCTAAAGAAATCTGGTCCTGTTCATGACAAAAAATGCTATTTACTCCCAAGAAAGAACTGATAGTATCTGAATACAGATTGAAGCCTATTTTTTTAAACTTTTTTTTTAGGTTTTTTTTCTCTGTTTTCTTTCACAATATGACTATTATGGATACATTTTGCATGACTACACATGTATAACCTATACGTGTGTTGCTTGTCTTCTCAATGGTGCTGGGGTAGGGAGGGAGTAAGGGAGAGAATTTAGAACTCAAAGTTTAAAAAATGAATGCTAAAAATTGTTTTTACATGTAACTGGAGAAAAATAAAATACTAAAAAAAAAAAAAAGAAAAAAAGAAATCTGGTCCTGGCTATCTTGGGGTTGGGGGGAAGCTCTCTAGAAAAGTTATGCTTCCAAAATGGCTGATCTTTGAATGCAAGGCTAGTAGGTCTGGTTGCTTTAACTCAATCCCTGTAATGTTTTAAGAAACAAATTCTTGAATGTACAAAAAGGACACTAACTTTCCTCTCTTCTATCCCAAAGAGGATGCATTTTCTAGCTACAGTTTGTTGTATAGACAAACACATGCACACACACAGCATAGATGAGCAAAGTAGAGCTGTAAAGATAGGGTTTTTCTCTGGGTCATACAACTTTTACTGAAAAAGTTCTACTTGATCATTAGCCCTCTTAGTTTCTAATCCTAGGTCATTACAATTGGAGATGGCACAGAAAAGGTTACTTCAACATGGCAATAATTCTACGACCTTGTTCATGGCACCCCCTCCATTAGTGTACAAGATAGCTTAGCATGCCCTCTCGGGTTTCAGCAACCCATTAGACAAACATAAAGTTATTTTAAAGAAAGAAAAAAGCAAAGGGAGTGCATGTGCTTTGCAGACTGATGAGCATACCCCCTCCTGCTTGGTTGGCACCCAATAGTAAGAGATGAAATGTTTATTGCTACAAATTTCTCATCTTGGTATTTAAAGCCTTCTACAAGCTGGCTGCCACCTATCTTCCCACTCTTATTTCATATTATTCCTATTCCAAACTGTCCTGCTAACTGTTCCCTATCACAATGCTCCATCTCACCTCCAAGCCTTTGCACCAACACTTCCCTACATCTACAGAATACTTCTTTCTCTCCCTCAGGTTGTATTAAATGCCAGTTCCTACATAATACCTTTCCTAACTCTCCCTGACCCCATTCCAGTTGTTTTTACTCCTTCCTCAATAGAAGTACTTTGTATTACTCTGTGTCAACTGACTCCCGCCGTGCGTGCGCACACATATGTGTGTGTGCGTGCGTGTTGTATCTGTCTAGAAGAGTATAAGGTCCTTGAGGGCAAGGACTGTTTTGCTTTTGTCTCTCTAGTCCCAGTGCATGGCATGTGCCTGACAGATAGGTCATGTTCTGCTAAATGTTTATTCCATTGACTTGACTAGAATGGCATGGAAAAAGATTTATTAATAGCTTTTTATTTTCCAAGTTCTGGGGATACAAATAGAAAATTGAGAAAGTCCTTGTGCTCGAGGAAGGGAAGAAGGATTTGTGTTCACATTCAGTTTATAGAAGATGGAAAGGCCAGGTAGTACCTGGGGAGGTGAAAGAGCAGGGCAGATGGCAAAGGCCTTGAGGATCTGGGAGAGCAAACAATGCCAGGGCAGATGGTTCTCATGAGAAGGATGGTGGCTCCAAGTGATAGGGTGGAGTGGGACTCTGAAATACCTCCTGTAAAGGTGGGGATGAAGGGATCAGACATCTGACAGTGGACATTCTGAACGTGGTGGGGACTGGGCAATGGACAACAAAGTTTGACAGAAGAAGAGAAAGGTCCATGACGCCCCTCAGTGACAGCAGGTGGTGCTGGTCAGTGTTCCCAATGGTCCTTGTTGGGCTAGGCTAGGATGTTGGGGGAGAGGGAGGTCCCAACAAACAGCTTCCTCAAAAGGTCAGGAAAGGAAGGTATTCCTCAAGATAAAGCAAACCAAGCGTATGCCTACAATTTTTATTTCAGCCATGTAATGTCATATTTATATACTGTTTTCTAATTTCTTGAAAAAAAATTAATCTGTACTATTCCCCCTCCTGTTCACTCTCTGTTGGCTGCCCTAGGCTCTGTGGTGTCTGATTTCTCACTTGCTGATTTGGATGCTAGTATGACACATCCAACCTTTTAAATAAATCATTCATTTTTTTAAAGGTTGGCTATGTCATGGTGTGTTTGATGCAGCCAATTTGAAAAATAACTGTTTATTTTGATGTCAGGCACATCACACCTAAAAAAAAAAACTGTGATTTGGCAGAATTCATTGCAAAAAATCTGATGCCGAGGGGGTTGGGTCGTCTCAGTCAATTGATTACTAGAACATTTTGCCCAGGGCCTGGATGAAACTGTGGAATGGACAGAAACTGTTATTGGATTCCTCTTTGCTCTTCTTTCACCCTTGCCTTCCTCAGTGGCACCCCATCGCTCCTCAGTTGCCCAGGGTCCACCAGGCCTCTCCCTTTTCAAGAAAGTGTGTGTGTGAAGTGAATAGAAAGCCCTAGATTCTGAGGCAGGAGATGCAGCTTTGAAATCGACCTCTACTACCTAGGAGACTTTAGGCAAATAATTTCACCTCAGTTTCTTTGTAAAATGAAAGGTTTGGACTAGTTTGTTGCTAAGGTTTATTTTGGCTTTAAATGCTAAAAATCTTCTCTCCACTTAAAAAAAATTGTTCTCAAGAAAGGATCTGAAGTCGCACCTCTCCTCTCCCTGGGGCATCTTCATTTTAACCCTTCCCTCTAATTATGAAATGAGCTTTATAAATCCTACTGCCTGGCTTATACCCCAAGGAGGTCAAAGACAGAAAGGGAAGTCCCATAAGCCCCAAAATGTTCACAGCAGCACTTTTTGTGGCAGCAAAGAACTGGAAACAAAGTAGATGACCCACCCATTAAGGAACAGCTAAACAGATCATGGTACATTGCCAACACACTCTCTTTCCAGACTCTTTTACCTCCCCACCAGCCTTGCCTACCTCTGATTGACTCTCTGGGCCTATTCTGATCGGTGAGACCCTGGTCAGGCTGGCTGTATGTTAAGGAGTTCCAGTCATGGTCTCTTAACTGAGTCTCAGCTGCTCTGCCTCAGCCTCACTTTCAGTGGGTGCTGTCCTTTCTCTGCTCCCTCTTTCCAGCTCCCTGTCGGTAAGAGGTGGTTAGTGCACTGCCCTAGAAATAGAGTAGTGACCATATAAGCGGAGAAGAGATGGACTCAAGAGGCAGCGCATCTCTCTCCTTATCAAGCAGAATCATTAAGACTTGGCAACACATTCAATACGTGTTATGAGAAAGTGAAGAGTCAGTGTGATTGTGAAGGTACAAACCTAGATGGTGGGAAGCTTGGTGGTTTTCTGAATGGATGTAAGAAAGGTAAGAGGAAGGGTTTGTGTAGGAGGAAAAATAATGAGTTCTGTTTGGGGCATATTAGATTTGAGGCACCTTCTACAAATCCAGGTGGAGTTGTCTAGCAGGGAATTTTTGATGTGGAACTGAAGTTGAGGAGAGAGAGTATGCTAAATGTGTAGATTTGGGAGTCATCTGCACAGAAAGGATAACTGAACATATGGAATGTGAGAAGATCACCCAAAGAGAAAATGTAAAGGAAGAAGAGGGCATGTACAGAGCTTTTTGGGACACCAGAACTTAATGGGTAGGAGATGAATGATGGTTCAGACTGTGAAGGAGCAGTTAGGAAGTTTCTATAACAGGAAGCAGTATCACAGAAACCATGGGAGAAGAGTGTGTCCAAGAGAAGAGAGTGATTGACTGTCAATATCTACAGAGAGATGAGATAGGAAAAGACTTGAACAAAGGCCATGGAAGTTATCTTTCTTTCTTTCTTTCTTTCTTTCGGGGCAGTGTTAAGTGACTTGCCCTAGGGTCACACAGCTACTAAGTGTCTGAGACCAGATTTGAACTCAGGTCTTCCTGACTTCTGGGCCAGTGCTCTATCCACTGCACCACCTAGCTGTCCAGGCCATGGAAGTTAAAAGAATATCAGAGGGGGATATTACAGTGGTAAGAAGTATAAATGGGCATAAGGAAAGGAGTAAGACATGAAAGGGAACTATAGATCCATTCCTGGGCAGTTCATTGGTGAATGAAATAAGGAATAATTTCTCTAATCTTTCAATAAGCTATGAGAGGGAAGAGGCTAGGAAGAAAACAAGCATTCATTAAATGCCTTCTGTGTGCTAGGCACTGTGCTAAGCCTCATTTGATTCTCACAACAACCCTCAGGTGTAAGTGCTATTATTATCACTGTTTTACAGTTGAGAAAACTGAGATAGACAGAGAAGAAGTGACTTGCCCTGGATCAAACAGCTAGTAAGAATCTGGGGCTAGATTTGAACTCAGATCTTCCTGACTCCACGCCTAACATTCCATCCCCTATGATGCCAACCCACCCAGATAGAGTGGCTACTTCTGATCAAGATTCCTAACATTTCTATCTTCAAGGTTACTTCACTACTTTTTTGTTCAATACATTCCTTTCTAACAAGACAAACCCTTCAAATTGCCACATTCCATTTTGGAATCACATCACGCCATATTCCATTCTGGAATCAATGATCTCTATGAAATGGAATTGGCTTCCTTGTGCTAAGATTTTTAGTTTACCTTGTATTTTTCCCATACTCCATGAATATCTGAGGCCATGAATTGTATTACTTTTCTTCTTGTTGTATATTAGTCTCTTGTGAATTATTGGTCCTTTCTATTGATATCTTCATGAAATTCTCTCGTATTTGACTTAGTGGAAATATGTTGACAGTTTTCTCTGTCTTCCTCCATTTTCCAGTTAAAAGCCTTCTTGATCAGATTCCTCTCTAGGTTTAATAAATGCTTGTAAAACTTAAATTTTATGTTTGAATTTTCTGAATTTTGGCTTCCTTTTTCATTTGCATTTGTGAATAGACACGAACACGTGAACGCTCTTAAAGCTAAAAAGGTTCACATGAGTTGAGTTCAAAATAAACTTCATTCCAGGAAAAGCCAATTATTTCACAGGGGCAAAAGAGGTATCTCTCCTCTGCACAGGCACACAAAAAGCATGAGCTAGGAGTGGTAGCACAATTTGTCCTAAGGGCAAGGATGAGGGCTTGACCAAAAGGTGCTGGAACACTGGGCAACCCACAGAGTATGCTCTATGCATGTCTATGCTACTTTGGTAGATTTAGCCTATTTATTATTGCTATTGTTTTTTTTTCACTTGCTAACATCAAAATGTAGCCATGACAAAATCAAAGCACAGTATAAAAGTATAGAAGCAGTATAGTAATGTGGAAAGTACAGGATCTGTAGTCAAAAGATCTGGGTTCAAGTCCTGGATCCATCACTGATTATGTATATTAATTTGGGCAAGTCACACTGAAGTCCATCCAAACCCATTGTCTCCCTCACCTCCCCAGGTCTCGGTTACCCAATTTGTCTGGTTATTGAAGATTGATTTGTACTGGATATGCGCAATGGAGCATAGGGTCCCGACTGTAGTCTCTTTCAGATTTTAATCATCAACCTCCTCCAAAAAAACTTGGCAATGTCCATTATGTATTCTCTTTTTTGTTGTTCAATACCTTCCTCATCTGCAAAACGAGGGGGTTTGATGATGGTCTGTAAGGTCCCTTCTATCTCTAATTCTATGATTCTATGTACACCAATTTTGATTTTGTAGAGCATTTTCCCTACAAGGAGTTCAGTGTGTTTCTTGTTCGTATTCAAAACTTCCCAATCAGGTAAAAAGTTAAGCAATGCAGAACAGTGAGTTATAGTGCCCTTATTTTAAAGAAACCGGAGAGAGGTTAAATGCACAAATCTCAACTATTCAAGTAGCCCAACTGAATTAAACATTTTTTCCCAGATAACTATACAGAGAGCTGCTACCATACATTTAAAAAATAGTTTTCTTTATTTTTTAAAATAATGTTAGAATATCAGCAGATGTTATATCAAGGGAAACAAAGTCAGAATGTTTTAAGTAAATTGCATACTGCCTGGGGGAGTATAATTTCATTAATTAATACTCAAAACTAGAAATTTCCCATAAACCTAAGTATGCACAGCCCTCTCCCTCCCTCTCTCTCTCTCTCTCTCTCTCTCTCTCTCTCTCTCTCTCTCTCTCTCTCTCTCTCTCTCCCCCTCCAACCCCTTCCATGCACACACATGTGCACACATACTCTTCTCTTGCTCAGACTTCAACCTGCTAAGACACAGTGGTAGAAGTGATGACACGTGCGAGTTGCTCGTTTGCCCAGACTCAGAAATCTGACAAGCTGAAGTTTGTTAACATTTAACCTTGCTTAACCCTTGACCTTAGGCTCCATTCGGCTGCCCTGGCTGACTGATAAAAGACTCGGCGCTGCATCTCTAATTCTGGGGGCAGGACCGGTTGTTCACATTCCTATTTGCACATGCGGAAGAGCTTCCGAGTGTCAGATCCAATCCTGCCCGGCTAAATCAACAAAGATATGATATAATTCCCTTTCTTGTTCTTTGAATACATTAGGTCTAGAGATATCGGCCCGGGAAGCAGTGCACCACTATTTAGGCCAGTATTTGGTTTTTTAGATGTGCAGAAGTCATTCTGTCCCCATCCTCTCCAGCATGTGGTTTCCCTTATTTCGATGTCTCACTTTGGCGGGCACATGCACAGTTGTAGATCTATCCTATGGATATGAAAACCATACACAACACCACGCCAGCCTGATACAATATTAAAGCCGGGTTTTAAATTTACAAGGTATAGGACTTTTTTTTTTTTTGTAGAAAAAGAATCATTTTACAACGATCCCATGGAGCAAACACAGTGTTTGCCCCACCATTAAACCAGCCACAGAAACACTGCCCAGTGAGTCAATGTTTAAACCACAAATCTCCCTGAAATCCTGGGGGAAGCCAAGGGCGGGGAGGAGGGGAGGGGGCTCTTCTAGTTTCAAAATGGCAAGATCATATATCAGAGGTGAATAATAATGTGCAAAAATATGTTCCAGTGAATACTATAAACTGAAAGAGAAAAGGGGGGAGGGAAGGGGTGGAATGGGGCAAGGGGAGCCGGGGCACTCTGGGGAGATGGAGATTTCTTTAAGTGTAAAGGTGACCCTTTATTTTTTTTTTAATCATATGCACAAAGCAATGGTTTCAAAAGCAGAGGCTTGCATACTCCTCGATGAATGGGAGTGAACCTGGGGGAAAAATAATGTCCTGAATTTAGGTATGCAAATGAGCCATCACGGCACTCCATGTACTCACGGAGACTGTATATTCCATGCACCAGACAGTTAAAAATTTGAACATAAGGTAGCATTTCCTTTATCATATCCCATAAAAATAGCAATTTGCTCAAGCCCTTGTAGCACAGTATGGAAGGTGGTGTATTTTACTGATAATGTAGAGATGACAGATAGTCCTATACTAGGAGGTTTCAATGGTGTCTGACTGCATGGCATAATAAATTGTGAGGAGCAGAGACAGAGGACAGTACAGGCACTGCTCCACCTCCAGTAGCCAAATAATTCAGCCCCGGCTCAGTAATTATGCTGTGTGAAAATATGGGATTAATTAGACTGGTACACTAACACACTGTAGTCTCATTAAAGGCTCAGCAGCATTTTCGGAGATGCTGCCACTTGAGCAGGGCTGCTGCTAATGTGAAGAGACAAAGTCTTTTCTTTTCACACTCCTTGCTTATTATCTTACTTAAGGTCACTTAGGCAGACTTCCCAAGGCAGGACAGGTGGAGAGTCCTTTGTCATATTTATTTCTGGGTTTTTTTACCTGTATTTTTTAAAAAAGGCAACCCCCAAATACGACTTGTCAATAAAACCATCTGTTTGTGGCCTGCAACAGAGCTGAGGTAGGAAGAAGGGGGGGAAATGAGGAGGATGAGAGAGGCTACAAGCTGAACTCTCCACCCCCACCACACTCCACTCTGCCATATACCCTCACTCTACATGGGTCCTTTATTTTGGAGCTTGGCTTAAATTTAATCATCTAAGTCTGTCATTTGGGGCAGAAAAAAAGCTCAGTGTGAGCTATTGACACCTGAGTTAAGGCCCATGCCTTCATCACAGAGCCCAGATATCCCTGTGACAGGATAAGATTCATGCTCGACTGTTTTTATTTTATGTTCCTTTCCTAAGACAAAGACTCGTCTTTGGTTACTCCAAGCAACTGGAAAGATTCTCAGTCCCCTAGCCAGTACAAATGTGGTTACACAGAAAATCAGCCCCATGTCCTGGCTCCTACCGATTGCTCTTGGAAATGAAACTTAGGCCAAAGGCAATGTGACAACACCCACCACCACGCGGACAATGAAACCCCTTCAACCAAACTGATCTTGGCAGGAGGATGCTGCCATTCAATGTCAATTAAGCAAGGAAATATTTTCTCAAGGATGCTCCCACCCCCTCTCAGCCCTGAATTCCCTGCCGAAGGCCCGAGGGGCAGAACATCCCCATGCTGGGCAGGTATTGCCTTGGGATTTGAGAGACAGGGCCAATCCTGCTTTCAGTTTGTGGATCAAAGCCACCGAGTAAATCCCTGTCCTGACAGTTTATTCTCTCATCACTTCTCAGAGGCCCAGCAGTGCTGTATTTATTTTATTGGGTGTACTCTCTTTTAAATTCAGCTCTGGGTGTTAATATGGACTCAGAGGAATCCTGAGAGAGCTTAAGAGCTGTCCAATATCCCCCCTTTCCTCCTCCACCATGGGTCCTGGTGCTCTGCGAAGGTATTAATGTTGTACTTTGGTTGCTGCAGATCAATGGAAGAAAGAGCTGTAACTAGGAATATTTTCACCTTGAGCAAAAAAAAGTTGAGGTAGGGGGTAGGCTCCGCTGGCTCTGCACAAAGAACAGTTTAACCTTCAGCTCTGCAAGAATTGAGGGCAAGGTGAACCTCTTGAGAGTGGAGAGGAATGGTTCTGGGACAGTTTCACCACCTAGAGGTGTGGGCCGAGAGAGGAGCTCAAGGCAAAGTGTGGGGGACAGTGGTGACTATGGGAAGGAAGCCCACTTTCCCAGGGAGGAAGCTGCATACTGCCCCCTTGTTGACATTCTGGTGAAAAGTCCCATTTGCTCCATTCTATTCTCCAGCAGATTGCATCTTCAGTCATCTCCTCTCTTTCTCAAATCTTATCCTTATCTACTAGTTTCTTCTTTACTGCTTCCAAACCTACCCAAGTCTCTTCTATCCTAAAAAGCGAACCAAAATAAAACAAAAACCTTCACCAGACTCTACCATCCCCTCAAGCTATTGGATCTCCCCTTCTGGGATAGGACCAGGGGATACCGATTTCCCCACAAGAAAGATTAGTTTTCCTTAAAAGGAAACAAGGCTGTCCCCAGGACTTGATTGGCATCTAACTTCCTTGATGCAAATTTTTTATCTTAAGGGCATAAAAAGTCCCGCCCACATAGAATCTGGTAGATGTCTGTAGACTACTAGAGTCACGATACTGGATCCAAGCCCAGTCATATTTCCATATGGAAACGAAGGAGGCTGCATCCAGAAAAAAAAAATGCTAAATGCTACTATCCTTGTTGCATATCCTTGCTGGGTTAGGATAAACTAAACTTCCCTTTGGTAACTGTTCAATGACTTAAGAGTGCCTCATTTCACCCCTAAAACTGGTGCTGGCATTAGTGCTTCCCCTAACAACTTTTCACAGCCAAATCGTGGGGGAAAAAAAGCCTACAATATCTTCTTCTCTCACTCCTCAGCTCTTTAAAATCTGTATTCTGACCTTATCACTCAACTAAAAATGCTCTCTCTAAAGTAACCAATGATCTCTTAATCACCAGACCTAATTATTGCTTCTCAAACTTCATCTTTATTATCAGTTACATTTAACAGTATTGACCATCCTTTCCTCCAGGGTACTCTCTTCTTTGTGGGTTTTCATGACACTTCTCTCTCTTGTTTCTCCTCATACCTGACTGAAATTTCTCAGTCTCATCATCTATATCAGGCCCCATTAATTGTGGGTATTCCCAAAGCTCTGTACGAGGCTCTCTTATCTTCTTCCTCTATTTTCCCTCTCTTGGTAAGCTCATCAGCTCCCATTTGGGTTTGACAATCATCTCTACGCAGGTAACTCCTAGACCTTCATATCCAGCCCCAGTCTCTCACCCAAGCTTTAGTATCATATCACCAATAACTGGTTGTCCTAGAAATATCTCAAACTCAACATTTCTAAAACTGGGCCCATTCTCTTTCCCCTTAAACTCTTCCTTCTTCCAAACCTTCCTATTTTGGTTGAAGGCAACATTATTCTTCCAGTTGCTCAGCATTATTCTCAACTCCTCACCGTGCTCCTTTACCCACACATGCAATCATTTGCCAGATCTTGCTGCTTCTCCCTTCATAACATCTCTCCCATCTGCACTCTTCTCCCTACTCACACAGCTGCCCCTAGAATAGGCCCTCATCACCTCTCACCTATAAATTATTATTGTAAATCCCCCGTTGTTCTCCCTGTCTGAAGACTCTGCCCACTCCAATCCATTTTACACATTACTATCACAGAAATTTTCCCCAAGCACAGATTTGAACATGAGTTCTCAACCAATGGAGGAGCTTCCTGTAAAACAGAAACTTCCCTCTTTGGCGTTTAAAGCCCCACACAACCTGCCCTCAACAGACATTTCCAACCTCTTTCTCAAACTCTGTGAACCAGATAAACCAGCTTTCTCTCTGTTTCTCACACAGGACTTTCCATCTCCTATCTATGTTCCCTTGTGCTGGCCATTTCATATGCCTAGAATCCATTCCCTCCTCCCCTTTGCCTCTGAGTCCTTTTCTTGCTCTAAGATATAGCTTAAGTACCATCTTCTGCATGAAGCCTTTCCTTCTCATGCCCTCTTTTACAAACTGCCTTACTTTATTTAACCTTATATATTTCTCTTTATTCACCTTATATTTATGTTGTATATATTTACACATGCACTTATTTTTTCCCTTATTAGCATCTAAGTTCCTTGTGCACAGTAATTGTTTCATTCTTTGTCCTTGTATCACTAGTACTTAGTACAATTACTGGTACATAGTAGGTACTTAATAAATGCTTGTTGCTTGCTTGCCCTTAGATACCCTTCAGTCCACAGGTTCTTAACCGAGTATCCACAAAGAGATTGGGTTGGGGGGAGGTGGCAGGACAGCAATTCCTGTAGAGCATCTACTCAGTCTTACAGGAGGCTTTCAGTTTACATTAGCAGTGGGAAAACCCCACCAGTGAGATAATATATCATCACATTGCAGAAGCAAGGAATGAGAAAGGTGCCTATTTACTTGAGCAAGGAAAGAGTCTAGAACAGGCCTCGAGGTCACATGTGGCCCTCTAGGTCCTCAAGTGTGGCCCTTTGACTGAACCCAAGCTTCACAGAACAAAATGCGTGGCATAGTAGATAGAGCGTCAGGCCTGGAGTCAGGAAGACCTGAGTTTGTATCCTATCTCAGGTTCTTATTAGCTGTGCGACCCTTTGCAAGTTACTTAACCCCTTTCAGCCTCAGTTTCCTTGTATTTAAAGTAGGAATACTAATGGTACACGACTCCTAGTGTTGTTGAGAAAATCAAATGACATAATATGTGTAAAGTGCTTTGCAAACCTACATTCATGCTAGCCATCATGAGGATGGCGGTGATGTTATTGATGACAATTAGGAATGGTGTCCTGAGCTGGCCCTTGAAGGAAGGGAAAGCATACAACAAGTGGAGATGTGGAGAAAAGCCATTCCAGGAACAGAAGATAGTGAAGTGAGAATCTAAAGAGAAGAAAATGACCAAGTAAACTATGGAGGCTTTGTCTTAAAGAGACTGCTTCTATTCTGGTAAAAATAGAAGACCAATAAATATCCTAGACAGGAAGAGGCAACTGTTACTCAGCAGCCCAAAGTTCATTTTGTGGCTTGGAAAAAAACGGGAAGCCAAATGAATTATCAAGAGTAAGTGAGACAGACAAGAGAGACTCAGAGATGGAGACAAGAGAAACATGTAGACAGAGACAAATAAGCTAGATGAAGGCCCACAGAAACAGAGTCAGTTTGAAAAAGGTTCTGAAGTATGGATAAGTAGCAAAATTAAAGAGGCTTTGAAAGGGGAGAACTGAGGCTTAGTTGAGCCAGACAATAATTGGAATGGTTTCATGCTCAGGCATCTGAATCATGGGGGGAGAGGGAGATACTAAGTGTACTTGCTTCTTTCTGGAGGAACAGATAAAGGTCTCCTGCTAATTGATTCCTGCTGGGAGGCTCTTGGGAAGGCTCTGGGGAAAGGTGACTCTTCTTAGTGAAAATGCCCCTTTGGAGAGGTTTGATTTCTATTCTCAGTTCGATTCATTTTTAAACCAGCTTAGTGATTTCCGCACCAAGGATATCTGGGTTGGCATCCAGATACACTTTTCCCCAGGATTTTGTTTCCTGCTTTGTTCGAGAATTGAGCTATTCTTTGAAAGACTTTATGGTAAAAGTCTAAGGACAAGAAAAAAAAAATCATTAACTCCTCAATGAAACTGATAAATGTGTGTGGTAACAGGTTAGTTATGAGAAGTTAATTTAGCTTATACTACATTCATCCACTCCTAATTATAATGATGGAGTTAACATGACTTGCTAAATATCAGTATAGGAAGTAATAAGTAGCACTTATATAGTTAGTGTTTTAAAGTTTGAAAAACACTTTAGATACATCAGTCTCTTTCGAGCCTCACAATCTCCCTGTGATGTATGAACTATCAGTCAATCAACTGATTGCCTACAATGTGCCTGGCAATGTGCTAATGAGAATTGCCTTGCAATAGGAGGTGGCATTTGAGCTGAGTTTTGAAGGATGCTATGAAGAAAACTAGGGCAGTATATTCCAGGCCTGGGAGATCGCCTGTACAAAGGCATACAAATGCAAGATGAAATTTCACATGTGAGAAGCAGTAAGAAAGACAGTTTGGCTGGATCATACAATGTATAATTGAGAGTGACATGGACACACTTGGACTTGTCGTTTGAAGCCAAATTGGGAAGGGCTTTAACTGCCAAACATAGGAGTTTAGGTCTGGTCCTAGGCAGGGGTGGGGAACCTGTGACCTCGAGGCCACATGTGGCCCTCTAGGTCCTCAAGTGTGGCCCTTTGACAATTTTGTTCTGTGAAGTTTGTCAGTCACAGGGTCACACTTGAGGACCTAGAGAGCCACAAGAGGTCCCGAGGCCACAGGTTCCCCACTCCTGTCCTAGAGGCAAGAGGGAGGCACTAGACTAGAGTTTCCTGAGTGGCAAAGGGATATGGTCAGAACTGTGCTTTAGGAATATCTATTTGGCAACTACATGGAGGGTGGATCATAGAGGAAAGAGACCAGAGTGAGGGAGAATAATTAGGATGTTACTGAAATAGTCTGGGGAGAAGGTTATGAGGGCTTAAAGTGAAGAGGAGGGTTCAGACATGAGAGATTCTATGGATGGAAAGTATCTAAGACCCAGCAACGGAATGCATATGAGAGGTAAGTGAAAATGAGGGTCAAGCTGGGTGACTGGAAGGATGGTGGTACCCATCTTCTCACAGGAAAGTTAGGAAGAAGAGAGGATTTTGAGCACAATTTTTGTTACAGATATGTTGAGTTTGAGATGCCTATGGGATATCCAGCTAGTCAAGTATTATTACCATTCAGGAGATGACAGCTGAATTCATGGGAGCTTTTAAAATCACTGAGAGAAAATATATAGAGGGAAGAGAAGAGGATCAAGCAAAGAGCCCTAGTGTATGTTCATGTAAAAGGGGTGGGGCTGGGGTGCAAGGATGAAAGAGATTGAGAAGGAGTATTGTCATGAAGACTCAGGGAGGAGTTTTTAAGAGGAAGCAATGGTCAACAGTGTATCATATGTTGGGAGAGGCCAAGAAGGATGAAGATGGAGAAAAGATTCTCTCTCTCTCTCCCTCTCTCTTTCTCTCTCTCTCCCTTGGGGTATGTGTGTGTGTGTGTGTGTGTGTGTGTGTGTGTGTGTGTGTGTGTGTACCTCTCTGTTTCTCTTTATCTCTCACTGTCTCTCTGTTTTTCTCTCAGCCTCTCTCTCCCCTCTGTCTCTGTCTCTTTGGTTTTTTCTCTTTGCCTCTCTTTCCTCTCTGTCTCTGTCTCTCTCCCTCTTTCCTTCCCTTCCTCCCTTCCAATGGAGCCCAAAGTTGAGTTAGCTTTCTTGAAGACCTCTTGGCATATTCATAATTCTTGCCATGCCTCCCCCTGAAGATATTGTGCAGCTGATTTTTTTTGAACCTACCATATTGAGAATGAGAGATTACAGATGAACAGCTTGAGTGTCACTCTGATATTCATGCATTATTAAGAGAACCTGAGGATGGCTTATAGCACATTGGATTGATCTTCTATAGAAGAATTATGGAAAGACATAGAAGAGAATCAAAGGATGAGAAGGCATGAATGAGTTGGAATCTTCACTGCTACCTTTGTGACTCCAGGTAAGTCAGTTATTTTCTCTATTTGTTTCTTCACTTGTAAAATGAGGACTAGGTGGTATCTAATGCGACTTCCAGTTCTCAATCTGTAATCCTTCCAAATGATGATGATGAAGGGAAAACTCACACTGGTAAGATCTATTGAAGTAGGACTTTTCATTTATTCCTATTGAACTTCATTTTAATAAATATTATCCTAAAGGCATGATGCCTGCCTGTGGGACCATCTATCTCACTCCCAGGATGCTTAGCTGCTTCTACTCTAATAGGAACATGTCTGGGAATTGGAATGCTCCTTTTTACTCATAGCTCTATCAAGTACCATAACCTTGCACATAGAAAAAACTTAATAAATGTTTGTTGAATTGTCTTTTTTTGACTACTGTAACAACAACAACAACAAAAAGTTCAGTTCCTTCAGCTCTACAATAGAAGGGCATAAACTAGTGGGTTAGAGATCCTTCGTGACAATACACCACCAATAATGATAATAAATAATAGCTTCCATTTCTAGAATATTCCATATTATATTATGTTATTTTATATTATATTTATATTACATTATAAGGTGCTTTATATACATCATCTCATTTAGTCCTTACCTGAGACTATGTGTACCTGAGAAACATTGAGCTGTAGAATGGCTTAATCAATTTTTTTGTTCTGTCACCTATAAAAATTGTGAAAGAGTTGTTTCTGGGAAGGGGACCTGTACTAAAAGACTGCGGTCTCTAAACCTAATCCATTTCATTGGTATTATCAATTTAATAGTCAATTCAGTACAAGAAGCAGACTGATGAAGTGGATAAAGGGCTGGATTTGAAGTCAAGAAATCTGATTTGAAGAACTGTCTCTAGCCTCTACTGGCAATGTGACCATGGATAAGTCACTTAACTGTTCAGTGCCTGAGACAACCCTTTAAGACTATAAGTTCAGAGGAGCTGGCAATCTGCATGGAATGAAGAAATTTCCACACTGGGAGGTCCCTATATCAAAGAAGTTATAGATTTGAATCAATAAACAAACAAACAATCAGTGGCTGTTAGACTATTTTGTAGAGCCCCAGCCCTTAACAAAGGTCTCTAAAAAGCTTCTTGAGGAAAATTTGGTGATGACAGATATATTTATGTTCATCTCACTGCCTCAAGGATCCGTATCGACTCTGTCAGGGACTATAATACTATAATACTATAATAATACAATACATGTAGACTTCCACAAAAAGTTCTGAGGCCATTGCTATCAGTGTAAAGGTTAAAAGCCAGTTTGCTTCTTGCGGCTGGTTGGCCGCCATTTTGAGATACAATGAAGAACATTCCTTCCCTATGATTTCTCTTTCTTGACAACTGCTTATTTCTTTTTTGCTAAGAAAGGATTCCTTTTTTTCTTTCTGCTTCTCTAGTACTGAAAACTGAGATGTACAAATAGACTCAAGATGGCATTCTATATCAGTGAAACCATTTCAGACATGAAGGGTCTACTGGCTGCTTCTAGCCATGTCTGACTGTTTAAATATATATTATAAAAGTTATTTAGTATGTAATAGTATGTAATTTAGTCTCATGCCCAGATAACAAAACATAGCCAAGAATGGCTATTATGCTGCTAATTGGTAGGAATTATCATCAGTCCATTTGAAGCAACTGGTTCAATTACTTTCCGATAGCCCAAAAGGAAAAAAAAAATTCAGTGGGTACACGAGAAGCTGAGAGAAATGCAATTCTCTCATTCCTGGGCATCGAGACCAAAAAACATTCTTTGTTTGGACATCTCACCACATGGCCAGTCATTTGGCAATTTCCCGACACTGTCAGGCTTTCTCTGGGTGCATACTGAGGGGTGGAGGAGCAGCCAATGATGGCACTGGGCCAGCCCAGCCAGCAATGCATGTCAGGTCAAATGGGAATCAATTCAACTTGCCTGGAAGGTTTTCTGGGTAGAGAAACATGCCATGATTTCTACCCAGAAGAGCTCCCTTGTTACCTAAGTATAAAGCTTGTGATTTAATTTTTTAACTTACATACAAATGTCACTACGATGGGAATCTGGTAACATGGACTGTTTCTCTTTCTTGAACCCTTCTGGGAAATGACTAAAGCTTTTTTGCTGAGGTTTAGTAACATCATAATCTGCCTCTGGATCTAGAAAGACTCAGCTCGTTATGACTCTCTACCTGGCGAGTGGCACTGTCTGAACACAGCCAGTACCTCATACAATGCTATTTATTCCCATAGATGGGTTGATTTTGTTTTCAATTTACCAAGCTGTATGACACATTTCCGGAGGTGTTTTGGTTTACAGCCTGTTCTACACAGTAAGATATTCAACCTAATTCACTCCTTTTTGTTGTTGTTGTTGGCTTGTTGGCATGCACAAATATATCTCTCCTATCTTCTCCAGTTACTGATGTTGCAGACAATTACCAGAGGGTTTTGTAAAATGGGGTCCAAGTTAATCTAGGGCATTATCTTTATAGTTCTAAAGTCTTATTGCAAACAAAATGCTCCTGCATAAATGCAACAGGGGACAACAATAAGTGAATTAAGATAGAAGGGAACTTATATGTTTTCAATAAGCTTCAGTTCTAAACATTGCTCCTTCCTCTTCTGTCATATTGATTTGTGAATGAGTTATAACGTTATACCACATGCTGGTGCTGTCTTTAGCCGGGCTGGCAAATTCTCAGATTCGCATGTGCCCCAAGCAGTACAGTCACAACACGACCAGCAAGAACCAGATACTTTCCAAGCATTGGAAGAAAGGTATTCTTTTTTCACACACTTAGAACAGAGTAGGGATACATTGTTCATAGTGTTTTTCTCCAGGTCATGCCAGTTAGCATCATTAAAAAGCCAATGGCCTGTTTTTCCTTTTTAAAACTCAGGTTTTCATTTTTTCTATAATTTGACAGACATGTTTTCACTCAGGATACACATAGAGAAGTAGCTGGAGACTTTGTTATGCCTTCAGAAATGCTACCTCCTGTTATCTCACTCATATCAAGCAGCAGAAAAGTACCTAATGTCATGCCTTGAAACAATTACGTATCGCCATCCAAACCAAAGACATGGGAGAGCATCCAAAGAATCAGTGATAAGTTTCTAGGAAATGTGATGGGGATTCCTTTCTCAATAAAGCATCTTTATGTCAGTGGCTATGAATGTTTGCTCCCTGAAAGATGCAACGATTGGTTTAGAGGCTTATCAGAGACACATTACCATGCCAGCACTTAAAATAGTTTAATTTTCACTTTAGCAAGCTTATTCAAGAGCCTTTCTTAGAAACTCACCCTGATAGAAATGGGAAGAGAAAAACATCCACTTTCTATGTGCCAAATGAATTTGCAGTGGAAGAGAACTATGAATCATATACTCATATAATCAATCAATCAATAAACATTTATTAATCACTTACTCTGTGTCAGACACTGTTCCTGTCATTGGGGACACAAGGACTGAAATAAAACAACCTGTGTCCTCATGGAGTTTATGCCCTATCAAGGGAAACATGTATGAACATATAAGCATAACTGGGGATTTGCTGCACATGCCAAGATCACATAAGATGGAGGCTCCCATTTAGGAGATGGTAAGGACTTGTGCCTGGGAGAAGAAACTCTTCACCCACCACTTGGGTAGGAGCAGTTCTTTTCATTGGCTCTGCTGGGGCTTTAAAACTACCAGGCTGGGTCAGTCTCACTCTATTTCCGGTGTTGTCCAAGAAGTTGCAGTTCCCTTTCATCTGAAGTTTAGGCACCATGCATAACCTGGGTATGGGGGAAAGGCTGCCCCTCTCTCCTCCCCACTCCAAGACCTGGGAGCTTAAACCATGGAGACCTTGGAGGCAGGATTCGAGACCAGATGTTGCTGCCAGCCCAACAGGGAAGACTCAGGAAGCCAGGGTGCCAGGATACAAGCCCAGGAGAGCTTTGGACTTGGACCTTGATGGAATTATGCTTTATAGGAACTGAGTTAAGCTGTGAACCTAAACCTTCTTCCTTCTCCAGAGAGTGAGGTAGTTTGTGTGGGGGGGAAGGAATTATGCTTTCCAGGTGTTGGAAGGGGGTGTTTATGTTTTTTCTTGCTATATCTTTGAGTAAATATTCCTTTGTAAAAGCTAATCTAATTGTACATCGTCAAATGGAATTGAGCTGCCAGGCACTACTAATAATAGTGGAACACCATCAGAGGGGGGCTTAAGCCAATGATAGAGAGACTAGAAACTTTCATACTCCTTTAAGGATACCTGAGAATCTGGGGGTGAAGGGTGTAATGTAACGCAACTGCCTTCAGGCAGTTTATGTTAGTAAATACGAAATATATACAAGGTAAACGCGAAGTAATTTGGGGGTAGGTAATATGTTACCAGCTGGGCAGATCAGGAAAGTGGTCATGTGGTCAATGGCACCTCAGTTGAGCTTTAAAGGGAGGCAGAGAATCTAGGAGGGGAGAAAAGGAGGTAGTGCACTCCAGGCATGGGGACAGTTTGTACAGAAGGCAGGAAGACAGGAGATAACGATGCTGTACGTGGAAAAACAGGAGGTAAACCAGTCTGGCTGGACTACAGAGTACCTGAAGTGGAGCAATGTGTAATGAGCCTAGAAATGTCCATTAGAGTCAGATTGTGAAGGGCATGGTACCAGGTTCAGAAGTCTGTTTTTATTTCATTTTTTAATCTTTTAAAAAATCTTTTACCCCATTCGATTTTGAGCTCCTTGAGAGCAGGGACTGTCTTTTGCCTCTATATTCCTAGCAATTAGAACAATACCTGGCATATAGTAGGCATTTAATAAATGCTTATTAATTATTAATAATTTTAATGTTATATTTAATATTGTATATACTGTATAATTACATTTAATATTAATTTAATAATAAATAATTAATAAACAACTCCCTGGATGATTATCTTAGCAATAACAGGGAGCCACTGGAGTTTTCAGAGCCGTAGAATGACATGTTCAGATCCATACTTTGACAGTACCGATTAGGGAGCTAAGTAGAATTCTTTAGCTGGAAGGGAGAGGTCATCCATTTCAATCTTTTATCTCATGCAGAAATTCACTTTACAACATTAACAACCTGTCATCTATCCTAACTACTTAAATAACTCCAAGAAAACCAAGTGTGAAGATGCAGAAGTGGTTGAAACTCAGGACCTTTGCAAATCACTTCATCTCTCTGGACCTCAGTTTCCTCTTCTGTAAAATGAAAGAATTGGACTAGATGACTGCTAAGGTCCAGACAGTCCAGCTCAAAATCTATGATCTCATGAACTTGCTACTTCCCGTCTTCCTTCTATGGAGACAAAAATCTGCCTCCCTGTTATTTCTACTTATTGATACTAATTCTGCCCTTCGTAGATATAGAGAAGAATCCTTCTTTCACAGAGCAACTTTTGAAATACTTGACAACCCTTTTTGTTGTTGTTTGTCCTTTTTCAAAGAGGACCAATGACATCATGGGCAACATCTTGACTTGCGCATGAATTGGATTTAAGTGAGACTAAGTTGTGCAAAGTCATCAGCCTTACTCTCTCTTCTTGAGTCATCGAAGCCCAGTGGCAGGACAAAAGTCAAGATGACTGGTAATGACCATGAGTACAGTGGATGACCTTGGTGTCTCTGATGCCTGACCAAGCCCCAAGCACTCCACAGCACCTGCTTCAGCTGCCTTCATGGCCATTGGAACTAATTATTCTCATCTGCCCATTCCACCAGGGAAAGTGTTCACATGCTTGGGGTAGACATCTCCCTAATCCAGCAACAGGTTTGAAGCCTGTTAGTTACCCTCAACCTGGTTTAGCCCATCTGCCAAGGTTTACTGGGGTGTGACCACTGTACGTACTACAACTTCTTGGAGCCACAGGTGAGAGCTGGGTGAAGGTGGACACCAAAGGTCCCTTTCTCCCCCTCCATCTCTCTCTCTCTCTCTCTCTCTCTCTCTCTCTCTCTCTCTCTCTCTCTCTCTCTCTCTGTCCCCCCTCTCCATTTCCTTATCTTTAAAATAAGCTAGAGAAGGAAATGGAAAACCACTCCAGTATCTTTGCCAAGAAAACCTCAAAATAGGGTCATGACAAGCTGGACATGAATGAAACAACTGAACAACTTTACTATAAGATCTATGGCATATTTGAAAAAAAGTATGGCAGAATCTACTTGTGCTCTTTTGAGGACTAGATAGGAACCTAACAAAGAACTCTAGGGGAAACTAGAAGCTGGAAACAGAGGGAAGCTTCATAATTTCATGACTAGTGGAATAATATCTTAGAGTAAACAGCAGTAACCATGAGACCAATGGATCAACATGACCAGCAGCCTTATTAGACAGGAGTGGGAGGGATACTGATGAGAGAGTAGGGGCTCAGTGGAAATGGTAAGACTAGTGGGGAGCAAAATGAGTATATCACTAGAAGACACTGGCAGCCCTGGGGCATTGGAGGTCTGAGCTACATTTAGATGTCTTTGACTAGTTCCATGTGTTCCATGTGTATGTATATGTACGTATGTATGCGTACATATGCATGCATATGTTTTGGGGAGTTTTGAAAAATGTTTATTGCTATTTTCTTACAATATTGTTACATCAAATGCCTTTTCTTGTTTCCCGTGGCTAAATGGTAGAGGAAAATATGTTGGTTGGGCTTATGAGCAACGGTTTTGAGTAGACCTACATATTACCCTGAATCTGGAGTTGGAGGATAGTACATTGTGATATACATTGCGGCATCATAGCCAGAAAAGCTAATGCAAAGTTAAGTTGCCAATAATAGAACAATAGCACCCAGAATGAAGGAAGTGTGCATCCTATTGTCCTTTGTTCTGGTTACTTGTAGACTATTGTATTCAGTTCTGACCATTACATTTTACAGGAAACTCCAGTAGACTGTAACAAATACAGAAGATGGTTGCCAAGATGGTGAAAGAATCTGAAACCATATCATATAAGGAACAGTTAAGGGAATTGAGATTGGTTAGCCTATAGAAGATTTGGTAGCTATCTTTAAATGTTTCCTAGGTTTCCCTGTGGAAGAGGTTTTGGATTTATTCTGTGGAAGTCTAGCTGCTAGAATTAGGTAGAAGCTATAGGGAGGCAGATTTTCAACTAAATGTAAGGAAGACCTTTCTAACAATTACAGCTGCCCCTAAAATAATATGTTGGCTTGTAATGGAATAAGCTACCCATCACCAAAAGTCCTGAAACAGACCTCTATAACCACTTGTTGGTAAAAACGTTAACCCTTGCAATTTAGAGTTTCTTAATCAGTAATTAATTTGTTCACCAAATAATTGAGCGCCTACTGTGTAGCACTGTACCCTTAGGTGATGGGAAACATCCAAGGCTTAGATAGGATATGGTTCCTGCCTTCATGGAGCTTACAATCTAGCAGAGAACTATGACAAATAAATAGATAACTATAATATACAAATAATATGTGATAAAAATAGTAGAGAGGAACAAATAAAGCACCAAGTGAAGACAGAAGCAAAATGTTGTTACTGACAGGGAAGAAGGAAATCTTTAAGGAGATGGCCTTTGATATAGGCTTTAAAAGGATGGCCAAGGATTTAGTAGTTGAAGTAGGGGAGGAAGGGCATGATGAGCACAGGGAAGGTGAAAACATGGAGATGTGATGTCCAGGAAAGGTAGCTATTCTGCAAGTTCCTCTAGATACAGGCAGTGGGACTCAGGAGAGGAGACCTCTGAGAAGGAAGCTGGATGATAACAAAGAGACTAGAGGAGAGAAACATCAACTAAATGGTTTTGATTCGTAGTCTTGGCAAATACATAGCAAAGAGTTAAGTGGGGGGAACAAAGAAACAAAAGCAAAGCAGGAAGCCAATGAAAAGGATTAGATGCCCAGATGTCCCTGCTAAGGAAATCATCCTAGACTGAGGCATCTGGATTTCACAGCTACTGAAACACCAGCAGTTGCCGCCATATGCTGAGCAGAAAACAAGAGCCTGTTTCACAACTCCAGTGACAAGAGAACGCAGCAGCAGATTGGACGAGCTCAGTGGGCTTCTGGGAAAATCCCTAGTATTTTCTCAGCATTGAGACCTTCCATCTACTCTGGCTTCCACCCTGGCCCCTAGGAGCTGGGAAACATCCTTACCATGCCCTTGAGACGGTGGTGCTTCAAGAGCATAGAGAAAGGGAGGGACGGCTGACCCACGTCAGTTACAGATGTTTCCATTGTATGCTCTAGTGGCAGTCTGTCTTCAGGACCTTAACACCAGGCCTGCTGCACTTCTGTCCTCTGCGAGGCAGATAGGGCAAGCAAATACATTTTCCAAATTACTCCATTGTTCTTGAGAACGAGGGAGGGAAGGGAAAGGGAACACAGAGATGCTTCACCTAGAGATTGTGAATTCCTGAGAGGAGATTTGGGTATTGGGGAGCACCAAGACAGAAAACTGGTCTTCTGGAAAGAGCAGGCCATCAGTATCAGAGATAATAGGATGGCAAATAACATATTTTTTCTTTCCTTACAATATTCCTGTCACCAGATATGTCAGCCTCATTCAGACTACCGTGTTCCAGACATTTAAAATCACTCTCCTTGATTTTTATGTGTGGTCAAAGAGGTTTTGTTCTTTTCCCCCTCCCTACCTTCCTCGCTGAATGGGAGATAAGGATGACTTAGTTGGGCCACTTACCTTTTTTAAAAGAGCTGATTGTGCCTATAGCTTTGAGGGGCTAAGAAATCTACTTAAAGTAATTCAAGGCTGTATGAACTAATGTAAGCAGAAAGAACATAATTGATGGGAAATGGTTTAACAATATTTGTAAACACCTAGAAAGAATTTGGGGGAAAAATCCAGGCCACATTATGTTTCATGCAAGAAGCAAAATGATGGGAAAGAAAATGTGGCCTGGTCTAATAATTGGAAAAAGGCCTGTGGTTGGCTATCCTTAGATAAGGGTGACTGCCTTGAGATCCACACCCTTTAGAACAAGAAAAAAAAAAGTATGTAGTGGGATCCACAGGAATCTTCTCTAAGTGTCAACCTATGTTCTCCCTTCCCTGGGTCTTGGCTTGATAGGGTTGGGGCAGCTTGCATTATGAAGGTTCAATGTTTATGTTGATAAGTATGTCTGTTTCTCCTTCCCTTCTTCCTACTCCTTTTACTCCTTTCTGCAGAAATGTGCTTTGGTTTCTATCTGACAATAAAACTGGGACAAGTCGCTGGCATTATCACTGAAAGTCACATTTGCCATGGGATCACACTTGGATGGGAACAGATGTATCTGCTCTGAGCCCAGGAAACATCCTGGTATTAGTCCCTAGAACCCCAAGGCCAGAATTTGGTTACTGAACCCATCATATTGACAGATCAATGGGCCATATGCTCTGATGCAGTTTGCTGCACTCTAGTGGACCCTTCTTTCCTCATGTTTCTTGTCAGGGCCTCCTCTAGGCTGCCATCTGTGACAAAGCATCTCTTTTGCCTATGGGAGATATAGAGATTCATTTATTCATTCTCTTAATTTCTTAAGCTATTATCAGTGTATAGGAGAATGAGCTCAACCCACCTTTCAGAATTGTGATTGTTATACTTTGTTACATATTTCAACAGTTATATTCATCATATCAGATAGCTGTCTGATAAAAAAAAATCCAGGCAGTGGTCTATTCATCTTCATCACCTCACCTAGACAGTCTGACCAAGCATTGTCCATAAGGTTGCTGGCACAGCATTTTCATCTACTACTTTCCTGGGTGTGTCCTCAGATTTCTCATTACATGTCTGCCCCTGCTCTGAATCATAGCATTTTAGAGCTATAAAGGACCTTGGAGGTCATCTGATCTAATTCTTCACTTTACAAATGAGGAAACTGGGACACATAGAGCTTTATGGCGGATAAGGTAGTCCTTTCTCTTTGCCAAGGCCTCCATTTGTGTCCTTTATTTCATCTCATCCCTTTCTACCTCCTTCATGAGCTTGACTCCATCAATTATTCCCTCTTTCTAGTCTTCAATCTCTCTCTCTATTGGTTCTTTCCCCACATCTTCCACCTTCCAATGAAAGCATGCCAAGGTCTCCCCAAGCCTCCAAAAAACCTCCCCTTGGAAGGCAGCATGGTATAGTGTAACTATGCCATAACGGGGTAATATTACCTTTAGTACTTACCAGCTATATAATCTGGGGTGAGTCACTTAAATTCCATGAGTTTCAGTTTCCATGTCTGGGAAATGAATTTAATAATACTTATTGTACCTACCTCAGACTGTTGTGAGGATCAAATATATACATTATACTTTTTTATAACCTTTAAGCTGTTGTCCTGTATCTTACACTCCCTTTCACTTGTAAATTCCTGGAAAGAATATTCCTGGAAAGCTTCCCTCCACTCGCTTTCTGTCCATTTACAGCATTGCAAAGAATCTAAGAACAGGAAGAGACCTCTAAAGGGACCATGCCAACTCATACCTGACTACAAATCTCCCCTACAACCACCTGATGAGCAGTCATGCAACCTTTTCTTGGATCTCTGGTGAGGCAAAACCCATTACCTGTTGATGAAGCTTATTCCACTTTTAGATAGTTCTAATTGTTAAGAAGTTTTTCTTTATATAAAACCTATATCTTTCTGAGATCTGACTGTGACAGAGTACAGCAAAACTATCATTTTTGTCACTATGCTCCTCTAAATGCAGCCTAGGATGGTGTAGCATATAAAAAATTTCAAGAGACATAGTTTCTGGGTAATTAATCATTTTATTAATCATGTTAGCAGGTAATAAAAGGGGTCAGTGGCACTCTTGAATGCCAAAGACTCCTCACAGAACCCAGTCAATGCTTATTCGCCCTTGGAAGAGTGGGTGTTCCTGATGGTGGCAATCAACTCTGATTGGTTAACAATTAATAAGAAGTATGAATATCACAATGAGAGGTGGGCTTATTCTAATGAGGGACTGAGAGACAAGTCTTGGCCAAAGAGACTTATCTCTTATCCAGACTACCCCTGCCTAGGGCAATCTAGACAAAACAGGGGTCCACCTCTACTCAGATTTGGCCAGAAGTCACCTAGATTAAATTCTTTGTAAGGTTCTCTACTTGGGTATGGTCTCCAACCCAGGATCTAAAGGCGTATACCCTGGGGGATTTGGGCAATCTGATCCATCAACAATGGCCTTCAGATGCTGGCTTGGATTAGTAGAGAATGAGGATCTAGGAAGGGAAAAAAATAAAAACAATAAAACCAATAATTGGTTACTTAATAATTATTTCTCTCAATGGCATTACCCTTTCTGGCTACCATATCCCATTTTTTATTCATATCAGGCTTTCACTCCATTAAAACTCTCAGTTATTTTTCATGGGAAGCTGCATCTAGCCATTACTAACCATATTGTACGTTAAAGTTGGATTTTTGAACCCGCGTGGGATTTTATGCTTATTACATCTTATTGGATTTGGTCCATTGTTTTAGCCTTTTGTCATCTTTTTGGATCATGACTTTTTCACCTAGAGTCTTAGGTGTTCATCCTAGTTTCATGCCAACGTGCAAATTTGAAAAGTATGCCGTATTACTTCATTCAGGTTATTGGCAAAAATGTTGAAATATTTATTCTTTAATTCTTTTCCAATCTGGCTTTTGAACCAATTCTATAGAAAATGCTCTCTCAAAAGTCATCAATGGAATCTTAAGAACTAAATCCAATGGCCTTTAGGCAGCATTCAACATTGTTGACCTGGCCACTTGTTTCTTCTGGATACTCTTTCTTTTGCTTTTTTTTGGGGGGGTGGCAATTGGGGTTAAGTGACTTGCCCAGAGTCTCACAGCTAGTAAGTATCTGAGGCTGAATTTGAACTCTGGTCTTCCTGACTTCATGGCCCATGCTCTATCTGTTATGCTACCTGGCTGCCCCTCACCTTGGTTTTCATGACACTGATCTCTCCTTATTTTTCACCTGCCTCACAGACTGCACCTTTGGGGCACCCTTTGGTTCACTGCTCTTCTAAGAGTGAATGTTCCCCAATGCTCTTGGTTCCCCAAAGAACAAAACTCTGTTCTCTTCATTCCCTGTACACACTCTCTCTTGGTGATTTCATCAGCTCATAGTTATTACTTCTATATAGATGACTACAAGAATGGGGAAAATAGGATAGGGTTGGGGAATATGGGGAGTGAAGGCTAGTCAGTATTGGAGGTAATATTTAAACTCAGATCTTCCTAACTCTAAACTCAATAATCTATCCAGTATAGGATGTTGCTTTCCTCCCACAATTTCCTGGAGCACTTTGTGGGGATGTCTCCTTTGCCCCCATCACTCCGAGTCTTGTATTAGACTTATTTATGTATGTCTTATATTCTCCCCAGTAAAATGTAAGTTCCTTTAAGTCAGGACTGTAAGATGGTTGTTGTTGTTTTGTGTGTATGTGTATGTTTTAATTTTTGCATCCTCAGTGCATACTGTCCCTTCCACGGCACAGCATGGTATAGTAGAAGGAACACTGGTCTTGAGTCAGAAGAGACTTGGCTTGGAATTCCACTTGAATATTAACTGTGTGACTTTGGACAAATCACTTAAGGTCTCTGAGCCTCCACCTCTGTAGAAGGGAAGTATTTCCCTTATAATGTTGTTGTGACAATCAAATAAGATAGCACATCAAAGCATTTTGTCCATGAGCTAATATTGCTACATGTAACAGATACTTCCTAAATGTTTGTTAAACTGAATCAGAAATAACTTTCTCAAGATTTTATAGACCCCATTCGTGGCAGAGCTAGGAGTATGACCCTGGTCTTCAGGTTCCCAGACCAATGCTTAGGACAGTACAACTAACTAAAATCATGGTGTATTAAAGATGGAAACAATGTAGGTAGTCCTCAGGGCCCTCTTCTCTTCTCCCTCTATACTACTTCACTTGGCGATCCCATCAGTTCCCATGGATTTCATTACCTTCTCTATGCTGATGATTCTCAAACCCAACCTGCCCCAACCTCTCTACTAACCTCTAATCTTGCATCTCCAACTGCCTTTCAGACATCTCAAACTGGATGTCCAGTAGACATCTTAAATCCAACATGTCCAAAACTGAACTCATTATTTTTCCCCTAAAACCCTCCCCCATCTCCCACCTTCCCTGTTACTACTGAGGACCCTATATTCTCCCAGCGCTCCAGGCCCACAACCTCACCATCCTTAGCTCCTCACTATCTCTCACAGTACCCCACATATCCAATCCGTTGTAAAGGCCTACCAATTGCACCTTTGCAACAACCCCTGAATACACCCCTTTCTCATACACCCCTTTCTCTCCTCTGATATTGCCACTACTCCAGTTCAGGCCCTTATCATTTCATACCTGGAATACCATGCTGGTGGGGCATGACTCTCCCTCCAATCCATCCTCCATTCAGCCACCAAAGTAATTTCCCTAAAGCACAGGTCTGACCGTGTCAGTCTCCTCCTCAAAATTCTCAAGTGTCTTCCTGTTGTCACCCTAACCTCCCCCACCCCCACTATTCCAGTCTTCTTTCTCCTTACCTTACTTCTCTCCATGTTCCAACCAAAATAGAGAGCCAGCTCCTCTTGAAACATTTCATCCATTTCCATGCCTTTGCACAAGTACACATGAAATATATTCCCTCTTTGCCTCTACTGAGGACCCCCCCCTCCCCGGCCCCGGTTTCTAGCAGAGCTCAGCTCAAGCACCACTTCCCATAAGAAGTCTTTACTCATTACCCTTGTCCCCCCCAACCCATCCCCAATTGCCTGTATTTTACTTATCTGCATATGTATTGTATCATCTTCATTGAATGTAAACTTTTTTTCTTTTAATTCCCCAGTACCTATCTGGGTATAATTGGGCAATAAATTGTTCATTTGTTTTCAGTCATGTCTGACTCTTTGTGACCTCAGTTTGGATTTTCTTGCCGAAGATACTGGAGTGGTTTGCCCTTTCCTTCTCCAGTTCATTTTACAGATGAGGAAACTGAGGCAAACAGGGTTGAGTGACTTGCCCAGGGTCACACAGCTAGTGTCTAAGGCCAGATTTGAACTCAGGATTCCTGACTCCAGCCCTAGTACTCCTCGATGCCCATTTAATACAGTAAGTATTTAGTAGATGTGTGTTGAAATCATCTTAATTAGGGGGATAAGATATGCACAAATAATTACATTAGGAATACAAGTATATAGGTGTGGTCTGAAAGGAAGGGGCCTTTGGGTACAGAAGGTGGGAGGGCTCATAAAAAGGTGTATAAAGGTAGGTGAAGTTCTGACAAAGCAGTTCTGAAATAAAGATTTTGTGGCATCCTGGCCATCGAGAAGATGGGAAACAGTAAAGGCACAATAAAAAACTACCATGCTTTCTTGAAGAAAGATAAGAGATCTAAGTGTATTCTAAGACTTAAGTTTGGAAGAAAGACTAGGTAGAATAGAGCCCAACCTTCTAGGTATACCAAATAATCTGGCATAATAACACCCATGTTGATGAGTTTATTTTCTGCTCTGTTGTTTTCCCTTTGGTGATCCTGGTAGGAAACTCTCTTGCTCAGTGACTGTTAATCAGATGGTTCACTCTGCTTGTCCTCTCCATATTATGGAGCTCTGTATTTCCAATGATCAGCTTACCTATTTGAATCTTTGAATACATAAAACAGAGATTATATTTTCTGTAATGTATTCTTTGCAGAGCTGTTGTGAGCAAAGCACTGCAGAAAATTCATTGTGAAGGTGGTCTGAGAGATTCCCTCAACAGAATGTAAAGTCTTTGAGGGCAAGGACTGTTTTGTTTTAATCACTGTTATGGCTAGCATTTAGTACAGTGTCTGGAACATAGCAGATGCTTGATAAATGCTTTAGTGCAAATTCTCCATTAGCATATTTTAAATAACGGATACATCATTAGACTCAAAATAAGGAAGATTTATATTAAAATTCTGCCCCTGAAACTTATTAGCTACATGACCTTGGGCAAATCCCTTAATCTGTCTCAACCTTAGTCTGCTTATCTGCAAATGGGGATAATAATAGCATCTAACTCACAGGATTGTTGGGAGGGGAAAAAGTAGGATGATGGATATAAAGTTACACATAAAAGCAGGCTTTCAAAAAATTATAACTTTGAAACCTTTGTTCTATCTAGGCCATGGCTGGGTACAAAAGTGAGAAGGGCTGGAGTTGTCATGTAGGTTATTTTTATCAGACTCTATCTGGAGATTGGCTTAGGTCTCTAGGAATTACAATGTATGTTGAAATAAAATCCAGTCTTTAAAGTAAGATCATGTTGCCCATAGAGCATTTTCCAAAGGAGAGAGGAAACATGGTGTAGTGGAAGGACCCCTGAATTTGTAATTATGGCTTTTGAGTTGAGGCCTTACCACTTGTGTGAATTTGGGTAAATCACTTAAACTCTTGAGGCCTCAGTTTCCTAATTTTTGTAAATGAGGGGATTGGGCTAGATGGCTCCTACAGTCCCTTCCAGCTCTACCATACCATGATCCAATGATCTGATGTGATACTTGGAGATGATACTGTCAGTCACAGTGAAACCTTCAGAATGTACCCCAGCTCTAAAACTGGGCCCCCAGTTTGGAAAAGATTGCCTCCTTCTTTCCTGCAGCATAAGATTCCCCCCCCCCTCCATTTGAGGACTTGTTAAAAGAGTAACATGAACTATTCCAGAAAGGATTGGAAATGACACTGACAGAGGATTGGTCCATATGTTCATGTTTATCTCGGTTATAAATTTTCTTTTTATGATGCTGAAAGCCATGTTGAAATTGGGTCATTTTGAAAGAATTTGTTAAAAGTTATTGAAAATGCACAGCCTTGGCATAAGTAAATGACTTTTGGACTAGGAGATTTATAATGGACTTATCTAATTTTTGTAATACATCTTTGATACCATTTTTTTTCCAGCACAGGTGACTCTCTGATCCAAGATGTTTCTGTGTATATGCATTATATTACATCCTCCCTTAGCACAGTAGACTTACTTAGTTTGCTGTCTTTTATCATGGAAATATTTTGTAGAAAGGAGGGTCTCTGCCCTGTGACTAAATCTGAAGGATAATATTCTCTTGTTAAAAGAGAATATTGGTTCTTCCTTTTAGAGATCAAGAAACTAAGATAGGCAATAGAGATAAGTGATATGGTCCAGGATTCTATACCTCATATGCCCTAGTCTTTTATATTATTGTTCAAGATTCTACGCACAATAATCCAGGTGCCATAGAACATACAAATGTATATATCATGGACTCTGCCAGCTCAGAGCTTACAGGCAAGGCACACACACAAATATAGCAGATATCAACACGTGAAGACTCTGAAACTATACACCTGATCACTTTTTAAAAGCTGGTGGCAGTTTCTGTTCTGTTTTTATTTCTACCTTTACAGTTTAAAAACTTATATACATATATCAAGTCTGTTGACCTGAAGCAGATCCTATGGGAAAGAGCAATTGCTGAGTTTTGAAAGAAACCAGACTCTTTATACACTCACTGTGAGATACTTTGAGCTTCCTTGCTTCCTTCTATGCACATGCTGCAAAGCTGTGCTTTCTCTTTCTTTTCCCATCCTAAACCTGCCACAATATGTGTTTCACATTTCATTTGTTTACTTTTAGTTTTTGAGTGTGTGTGTGTGTGTATGTGTACAGTGTGTGTGTGTGTGTGCAATTATCTAAACTTTTTTTTTGTGCAAATGCAATCCTGAGTGTCAATTAACAAAATTGCAGAGCGAACTATCCAAAAGAGAGCGTCACGTTCTCGCCTTTCCACTAAAATGTCAGGTTTCAGTGTCACTGCTGGTTCGCCCAATCACCTTGTACACCACACTCACAGGGAGCCAAGTCAGAGTAAAATAGCTCACGTACTAATTACAGATGCCCAGAAACAATGAGATAGCAAGGCAAGGAGGAGAGGCTGGCTTGGCCTTCGGTACCCACAGTACCAACCTCAGCCAGTAAGAGAGGTTATCATGGAGCAGCCTTTTTAGTAAATACACAAACATTCATCCCCACTTGTAGATTAGGTGGAGCCCCTCCCCCACCTCTTTCTCTGCCCTTTCTTTTTCTCCAATTATAAAGCAGCGGCAGGTTTTCTCATCAGCCATCTCCATGTCTCCAAATGGCTTTTCAGTGTCAGGCCTATCAGGAAATTAACTCATCATGCAGTGACAGCTGCTAATTTTTTCCCCTTACATGTCAGATGGATCGCCTGCTGAAGCTAATAATGAATCACCAATCCCTGATTAGAAGGTGCTTCCGAAACGTATAACTGCCATCTGAGCTAACTTTTTTCTTCATGTAAAATGATATCACCCTAGAGGAGTAGAAAACGAATTGTATTCTTCAACAAGATGGAACAGCGGCAGGCTGTTTAAGTGAGCTGGGCCTGCTCTTTAAGGGAGCAGGGGCTAATCATGTGCAGTAAAATAAGGGGAAACCCACTGCTCTTTTTTATTTTTCCAAACGAATAACCTTTTTTGTTACTCAATCCTCTGGCTAGAACTAACTCTGCTTTAGAATTCTTAGCTGGTGCTGCAACTTCTCTCCTTGTGTCATTTTTTTTTACCTTTCTGTCCATGAAAGTTAAAGGTTTGGCAAAACTGAAAACAAAAAAAACCCGATGAAAAGACCCTAGGAGTCATCCATCGGGCCACAGATTTGATTATGTGTTACTTCACCAGACGAGGGCACACCAGCTCACATTCCTATAGCCTGAGATGCCTAGTGGTAGGGGGAGTTGGGGCAGTCTCTTGTAGGGTAGCATTTTAACCAAACCTGCCCTAGGGCCAAGATTTCCCTGGCCTCTGACTGTGTCATTTAAATCATTATCTACAAGGATCCTCCATGTATTTCTTCTGGGACTCTCACCATCTCTATTGCTGGGCCAGAACTTGTAAATGCCACTGGGGCTTGAGGCACCCATTGGAGGTAGTCATAAGCTACGGGCATTTTTTCTTTGTTTCTCATTACAGAAAACATTTCAACGTCATCTTTTTTTTTTTTTTAAAGCCCACTCTCCTCTTTTTACTGCTTTTCCCTGCCCACAAACCTCTTGCCTCAAATGAAGCTTGAAGGCTAAGGGCTATTGGCCCTGTTGAAAGGTATTCAGGTAGCCGAGTTCTTCCCTGACTGGGACTTCATTTTCAGGAAAACAGGCTCTTGTTTTGGGAAATTATTTGGCAATCTTCACCATACATGAATAGCACTGCCCAACTTTTCCTTTAGTGTAGGAATGCATCTTCAGAAAGCAATTACAATCCAAACTATTTCTAGATATTAACTCAGGCAATTCAGGTCTTCCCTGGTGTGCCCAAAGTCCTTGAAGTTGAATCACTTAATTGGCCTCATCAGATTACATTCTCCATACACAATTTCCCCATTTGCTGCGTCCTCACTTTGCCCTTTGCTCTCAGACCTTGGCTCTCCGTTTGCCCCATTTGAAAACCACAGAGAGAGCTTCGAACTTGCCCTCAAGAACCAAATTTAACTTTTCTTCTTTGCAGACAATTCATGCTACAATAAATGTCCCCTGTTCACAAAACCTGCCATGCCTCATTATTTTGAGGCACACATTTGTATGTGCGTATGCTTCTTTAAATTTCCTTACATTCCAATAGTTGTGTAATGAGAGAGAAAAGAGAGGTAACATTAACCCGGCTCTATAGGTAATTACAGTACACAATAGCTTTAGTGAATCCTTTTTAATACTTCTGAGCCTAGAAACACCTTCTGCACATTTTTGTTATGCAAAGGTCTGCTCTTTTCATTGTGCGTACAATGTGATTGCTGGTTTGACACTGTAGGCTACACTGGTTTTATGAAGGATTAAATGCCACCTGAGACATATTTATCCTAAATAAATCACAAATGGTAAACTGCAGCATGTCAGTGTCAACACCCTGTACTGCAGCAGAAAGGTTAGCCATACAGGACTGAGCAGAGTTAAGAATTAGCATCTAAGCTGCAAGACCACAGGGCTACAGTTAACAGAAGAAATGATCAAGAAGAAATATTTCCACCGAAAAACATTCCGTTTTTTTGAATATCTGTGAGAATCTTGCAGAGGGCCATCATTTTGTAAAGGTCACCTTTATCCTGATAACAAACGGGAGTTGGTCCTGTCACTGTTTGCTGTAGACAGTGTTTAAGAATAAGCGAACAGCCTGCCATTTTTAAGAAAGATGAGCAAGTCAAACTCAGCTAATTATGAATCTTTGTGTCAAACTTGAAATTTTACTTTTTTTGGAGGTAGGAATGGATAAAACCCAAATCACTGAAAATGATATTGTGAGAAGACAGCAGCTCTCTATAAGCAGACCAAGGGAAGCATATTTCAGCCTTTCAGTGAAGTATCTTTTCTATGCAATTCTCTCAGAAAGCATATTTTAACAGCATTGTTTTAAAAAAAAGTGGCGACATCCCTTTACATTCTCTCTGTCTCTGTCTCTGTCTCTCTCTCTCCCCCACCCGTACAAAAGCTGGTGACTTTAGCACAATAACCATGACAAGATGTGATATTATCATAGATCAGATCCCAAATAGTGAAAAAAATTATGTCAGGCATGAGAGAGATGCATTTTAGAAATTAGCATGCTTTGTCATCATCTCCTTAAGAAAGCAAGAGAAAAGCAAGCAGTGGCATTCAGACATAAGAAACAGGTTTCTGGGTTTTTCCAATTGAGGGCCCATTCTGTTGACTTCTTAAAAATGAAACATCATATTGTTTCTCTTTTAATGCTATCATTTTATTTTAAAGAAAACCCAAACAAACCAAAACCAAAACAAACAAAATAAAACAACCTTAGCATGGGGAGGAGGAGCTATTTTACAGTTTTTTAGAAAAAGAAATAAAAGCAGTTAAATCAGGAATAAATTATGTGAACATGAACTTGCACTGAACAGTTGCTGTTAAGTCCACATTTAAACACAAATAATTGGCATTCTGGTTCAAAACAACAGATTACAAGGTCATCTTTTTCTACTTGCTGTGTCAATGTCAGAATTTTCACAAAAACCCAACATTTCAAAGTCACTCACAAAAACCCTGAAAATGATATTTATATGAAGAACCATTTTTTTAAAAAAGGGCAAAATATTGTTATGAACAGTATTTCCCAGAATGCACATTTCATATACAGACTATTTATGTATGAAATGATGTCAAAATTACAGGCATCAGGTCTTTCTAAACCAAGGTACAGTTTTACTGAATACATAGTTCAAGGCTTTCTTAACCATACGAGCTTAAAAGGAAATCTTTATGTAGAGTGCAATGAAGAACAATGAATTAAGTAAGCATGTTTAAAGAGAGAGGCTTTATATGTAAATGCGAACCAACTTATACTTCCCTGTTTTATCTGGGGATGCTGTGATCCTAAACTTTCAGGAAACTGAATGAAAGTTTTACTGTTTATAAAGTATCATAAATGTAGCTGCTAATTTTAACCAATTGTATAAAATGTTGTTAAAATAGTAAGCATGCCAGACTATAAGAACAGACATGTCTTAAGTCAAAAGGCATAGTTTTCCTGGTTTTCCTTCTCAAGGGAAAATATTTTAAAAAGTGGAACGGGGAAAAAAAACAAAACAAAAACTTTTTTTTAAAAAGTCAAAAACAAGTGAGTATCTTCTTAGAAACACCAAGTGGACAAGAAATGGGGAATCAAACCAGGGAGTCATATTGCAACAAAAGGGTACAACCCCCAAAAACCCAAAAAACCCATCAGATTTCTTTTTGGTGATTTTTTTTTTCCATTTTACTATCTAGTCTGCCTGTTCAACTTTCCGAATCCCACTCTGCACTGTGGGTAGAATTCTTCAACTTGTGAAGCTGACGGTGCGACCTGTCCCAGGAGCTGACATTAACCTCACAGCAAGTGCATATTTGGTACCCGGATGAAGCGATGCCATCATTATTTGGAAGGTTTTACAAATGAAGTTCAGGGAACATAGTGCCTACCCACGTCTGTGACTTCTCCACATCTGCCCCGGTTCAAGCTTACAAAATGCAGGGTTTCATGCTTCCTGCAGCTCTTGCAGTTCATTACTTTCTCTTTGGCTCTGAATTACTGCTGCGGTTGGGGAGCCGCCCTGTGTGTAAATGACCATGCTTGTTAACTGTTCCCCTGCACTGTCAGGGGCCACGGTTTCAGTATTTAGAGCAGTGTCGGCCTGCAAAAGCTCCTGAGAGTCCGTGGCCTCAATCACAGTGTGGGAGTACACACCTGGTTCATCCTGCACCTCCTGGGGCAATTCAGTGACGATATAATGCGTTGCGCCTTCCGTGAAGTTGCCACTGGAGTCTTGGACCATGGCTTGGGCTAATTCTTCAGTCACAATGATTTGTGAGATCTCCCCATCAGATTCCACCAGATCCACGTGTTCTCCTTGCATGCTCAGGGCATGACTCCCCGCTTCCTGCATGATGATCTGAGACCCTTCCCTGGCCACCATATGAACGGTGCCTTCCTGATTGACAATGACCTGAGTGACACCCTCTTTCATCAGCTGGTCTGCTGCTGCCGTGTCACAGACAGCAAACTGGAGTACTCCCTGAACCATCTTTTTAAAGGCAACCTGTGCTCGCTCCTGAGATGCAATGATAGTTGATGGGCGCATGACCTGGGTCACTACTTCCATAGGTTCTATTTCTGAGGGACTTTCCTGAATCTCATGGAACATCTGTATTTCTCGTGTTTCGGGCTCAGTGGGAACACTGGATGCCTCTTGACTGGGCATCTGCATCAAGACATCTTTATGACCAGACCTAGTTCTCTCCTGGTGTCCAGTCCTGTTTTCTGCTTCTCCTAGCTCAGTGACAGCGCAGAGCAACGCGTCAAGTGCAGAAGATGAGTCCGAAGGAGGTGCCGCAGTCTCAGCAATATCTAAGATTTCCTGCTTCATCACCTGTTGCATCACAGCACCGTCAGAGTCTGCAGATCCTCCCGCGTCGGTGCCTCCCACCGAGCCTTCTACAACCACTACTTGTGTGGCCCCCTCTGCTAACTGCTCAGTGAGAATCTGTCCCGGTACCATGCTGCCCACATGGGACCCATTTGGACTCGTGGCAATGACCTGCCCGTCTTCTGTAATATGAACCACCCTTGCCACCTGGCCAGCCATTGCCAAAGTCTGGAGGGTAGCGGCTGCAGTCTCCTCCACGGAGGAGTCAATTGCAAAGTCCCCATTGTAGCCTTGAATGATGATGACCTGCTGCACTTGCTCGGCTGACTGTGTGTGCCTCTTGCTGCTTCTAAGGGGCTTTTCTTTGACTGGAGACCCTTCTGCCAGGGCAGCTGCAGTAAAAGGACTGTCTGTTTCCACAAAGGTCGCTCCCTGTCCCTTCAGGCGGCATTCGTAGGACTTGGAGACAATTCCTAGGAAAGAAAATGCTCAGTTACCATGTGCTCTTAGAAAAGGTTTTGGCAAGTCAAACAAGAATCTATAGACTTAGAAATAACATCAGCAGAAATATAATTGTGAATCATCTTGTATTAGATATGATACAGTGTGGCACGATGGATAGAGAGACAATCGTGGAGTCTGGAAGACCTGAGTTCAAGTTCTTCGTCTGGTGCAAACTGGCTCCATGACCCTGGGTGAGGTCCTTAACCTCTCAGTGCCACAGGCACTCATAAGACTCTAAGTTGCGAAGCAGATGCTGAACTACATTGGTAGATGGGTTTTTTTCCTGATATGAATGAAATCACAAGTGTGGTTAAAAAAAATAACACAGTAGAAAGCTTGGAGATCCCAAGTATAATCTCTGCTTCCTAGCTATGTAACCTAGGGCAAATTCCTTACTTCTGTAAGCCCCTCTTTCTTCACCTGTAAAAAAAATACTTCTCGTGATAATCATGAGGATCAAATAACCTAAGATATGTAAAGTGCTTTGTAGACATTAAAGCACCATGTCAATGTGAACTATTATTACTGTTATAAAGTTAAGGGTTTTGTAGAACATTGTTCATTTAGATTAATATCACTTTTGAAGGTGTAGTACAGAAATATAATGCATGACTTGTTTATATTATTAAAATTGTGATGTTCAAATGTATTTTAATAAATTTATTTCCATTCCATGTACCTTTATTATGGCCTACTATGTGCTAGGCATTGTGCTAAGTAATGAGGATATAAGGACGAT
Organism: Phascolarctos cinereus; assembly: GCF_003287225.1. Classification (NCBI taxonomy): domain Eukaryota; kingdom Metazoa; phylum Chordata; class Mammalia; order Diprotodontia; family Phascolarctidae; genus Phascolarctos; species Phascolarctos cinereus. Next base: position 538,483,933 of record NW_027555847.1, on the reverse strand, counting down.
GAGGAAACAGTTCTTGCCTTTAAGGAGTCTATATTCTACTGGGGGCTACAGTATGAGCAGAAATATTATGTTCTTTGAAATATATGAAGAATCTGCAATCTTGTCAGTTGAGGGAATTTGCAGAGTAGGCCCTTCTTCCACCAAGATGTATCACAACTCATCAATGATGACTCTGTTGAGTTCATATAACTGGGTGGGAGGTGGGACTGCTCAGCACCCTATCCACTATGCTAAACTGCCTCTTGTAAATAAGTACAGCACAAGGATGATGGCTAGGGGGAACTGGGGAATGTTTCACAGAAGAGATAGGATCTGATTTGAGCCTTAAAGGGAGACAAAGATTCTAGAGGCAGGAGTAAGTAGACAGAACATTCTAGGAATGAGGAATGGTCTATGTGAATTCATGGAGGTTGGGGTATCAAGTCTGGGGAACAATGAGGAGGTAAGTTTAGCTGGGATATAGAGATTATAAAGGACAGTATGAAATAGGACTAGAAAGGTAGGTGGGAGTCAGATGGTTGGGGACTCTACGTGCCAAAGTAAGGAGTTTCTATTTTAGCCCTTGAAGACTTTTGAATGGGAAAGTGACATGGTCAGAAGCTTGATTTAAGAAAATTTTTTTAGCAGATGATCAGAGGATGCATTGGAGAGGAAAGGAGACTGGAAGCAGGAAAACCAATATGGAAGCTATGGTATGGTAGTCCAGATGAGGGATGGTGAAGTAGCTTTGCAAATGGAAATGGAGAAATTGGAATGAATGCAAGCGATGTTGTAGAGGAAGAACCGACAACAAAGTGGTTAGTAACTGCCCAGAGAGAAGGCACGAAAGAGAGGAAAGGAGCTAAGGATAACACTGAAGTCATGAAGCCTATTCACTAACCCTGACCAGCCATTTTTCTTTTCAAATCTTAATGGAGGGTGAATGGTTTGAGACCAGTTATTGCTGTTTTCAACAGATATTGCTACTTGTAGAAGCTCTAGCGCAGGAAATACTCAGCAAGAGTATCTCCTAATACAAGAAAATTACAGAACATACAATGATAGGATTTAGAACCAGAGGGGATTTTAGAAATGATCTAGTATACCCAATTATCTTACAGATAAGGGAACTGAAGCCCAGAGAAGTAAAGTGATGTGCCCAAGGTCACACAGTTAGCAGAGTAAGAACTGAACATAGGTCTTCCAAGTCCAAATTTAGCATTCTTTTCACAACATCAAGCTGCCACAATATCTATAGATGCTTATACAGATATATCTGTAGACATACAAAATATCTACCATACCTATGCAGGTACACATCCATGCAGATCACTAATCTTCCCAAATAATAGATGATATAGATCAATGATTTCCTTGTAACTTAGTGGAATGAGATATAACCTTAAACTATAATCTTTGTAGTCATGTGAAAGTATTCAACCATTTAAGTAGAAACAATGCCTATATTTTCATTGTAAATCTGACTTAAGTTCTTTTCTATCAGTTTTGTCTTCACTATCTCTTATGATTGCCAGTTTAGAAGATATCTACACTGAAAATTTCTATTTCTACACGGAATACAGATATCTCAATTGCAGTTACTTGTTTTAGCACAAAAAGTTTTTTTTTAATGTCTTTGTCCTTATTGTTAGCATAAATGTTTAATGCTAACTTATCCCACTAAAAAGAACCCCACTAGTTCCTTTGATTGACTCTTAGTTTAGACATGGAATGCCCTCCAGTTTCTTGTGATGTCTGAGAGTCAGAAAAATATCACGGAAACATATTGATTTTTAAACCCTTCTACATGCCTGCTCATAACCTGGAGAGGCCTTTTTCTTGTCAAAATGGGAACCTTAATATATTCTGGTTTTGCTTGTTCAACAGCTGAAACTTCAGTGGCACCAAATTTTTTTATCTCAATTTGCAAAACCCTGTAGTTGGGAAGGTAAATGAAGAGCTGAAACTGAAGATGTTTTTTTTCCCAAATGAAAGGTCACTTCCGTATTGTGGATGCTAAATAGAAGGGTGAGGGAGGGCAAAGAGATACACTGTTGAAACATACTCTTACACCATGATCTTTGCATCTCTGTAGGCAGTGAAACCAAGTGTGGAAGTAAAACATAAAAATGACTCCTATATTAACATGAGCTAGAACCAAGTAATCTGTAGTCTTTCCCAGAGTTAGAAGGGTCTCTCTCTCTCTCTCTCTCTCTCTCTCTCTCTCTCTCTCTCTCTCTTCTCTCTCTCTCTCTCTCTCTTCTCCCATTTTAGATGGAATTTGCCACATAATACATGAAAAGCACTTTACAAATTTAAAGTGCTATGTAAATAAAATGTTATATGAATTTATTATTGTCAGTTACTTAACACCAATGCAAATTTTCTATTTTTGAGGACTGCTCCAGAGGATCAATCAATCATTTATTTATTCTGTTAGTAAACATGTATTAAGCGCTTACTGTTTGTCACGTGCTGTGGTAAGCACTGAGAGGAGATGGATGCTATAAGTACCCTTCTAGTGCATAACTACTCTAATTGTCTTTTCATCTAACCTAAATCTGTTTTCCCCCCCTAATATCCTGTTTCTTTTTATTTTATTATCAGCATTGATGAAGACCCATGGTCATATACAGTAGCACAATGGCCAGGCCTGGAGTCAGGAAGGGAAGACCTGAGTTCAAATCCAACCTCAGATGCTTAACTAGCTATGTGACCCTAGACAAATCACTTAACCTTTGTTTACTTCAGTTTCCTCATCTGTAAAATGGGGATAATAATAGCACCTACCTCCCAGGGTGGTTGTGAGGATCAAATGAGATCAGAATTGTAGAGCACTTAACACATAGTGAATGCTATATAAATGCTAGCTATTATCAATTAACAAGTGTTTACTGAGTGCTTCTCATGTTCCCAGTGCTGCACTAAATGTTATACAGAAGTTCTCAAAGTGTGGTGTAGGGAACCCCTGTGGCTACCTGCAACCCTTTCAGGGGATCAATGCAATCAACATCCATGATTTGCAGAGGACTGATGATAAAGCTTATTATATAATGTCTAAGCATGCTCTGTCTATTACCTTGTCTAGGGCGAGAGACTTGAGATACAGAATGAGAAATAATCTTTTGACATGGCCAATGCAAGGATTTCTTTTGCTTGACTATGCATATTTGTCATAGAGGCTGTTATAAAGGGAGGTGGAAAGGAGAAAAGATAAATGCTTGTTAATTGAAATAAAAATTGTAAAGTGAATATTAACTAGTTGATGTTCAGTTTGCCTTCTCTTAGGAACTACCAATTTATTTTTCCTACTATACTTTCAAGGTTTTTTGTTTTGTTTTGTTTTTGCCTTTAGTAATATACAAATAGCTCAAATTGATATCTTTAAGGTTTATAAAGTGCTTTCCTCAAAATAACCTTGTGGGGGCAGGCAGGACAAATAGTGTTACTCCCATTTTAGAGATAAAAGAACAGGTTCAGCAAGGTTAAACAAGTAGTCCAGGATGACATAATTAGTATCAAAACTGGGATATAAACCCCGGTCTTTCGACTCCAAAGAAAAAGTTCCTCTCACCTTCAAGAACTACACCACTCTGCAGTTTCCCCTCCTTTGCCAGTTATGTTATATTTTACTCATCCTTACTGAATTTATTCCAGTTTGTTCCTGTCCCTTTCTTATTTTCTAGGTCATTTTAGAGTGTGATTCAGCTTTGATGAAAAGGAAACAAAGGTAATGGGCACAAACAAAAGTAGCCTTCAAATCACATGGTGCCACACTCTCCTTATTTTCAGAGACGGAAGAAGCTTGGATAGGGGAGGAAAAGCTAGGCATCCTATTCTTGGACAGTCCCTGAAATAAATGGTATATTTCTAGGGCTATGCAGCTCCAGCCTTTACTCTGCAATTGAAAGAAAGTCTCTTGGGTGCAGAGTTATCCAGTGAATCCCTCGCAGCGCTGATAATTATGCTATTCTGAGCAGCTTACTTAATCTATTTGAATCCAGAGGTGAGTTAAGCCACTTCCTGACCATTAAAGTAAACTACATGGGTAAATACTGCTGTCACTAAGGGGTGTGATGAAGCTTAACTACACCAACATCTTAACCTCAGCTCGGTGCAAGCCCAGCTATTCCATCACAGTTCATAAATGCGATTGCAGGTCCATCTTTTGATTCAGCAATTTAATAACTTCGAGTGCTGTCAGTACTGCTTTGAAAAATGGCTCCTATAAAATGTAACAGCCTCAATCAGATTGTAAAAGATTCACCCACAGAAGATTCTTCCATTTCAACTATAATGAATTAATGTTGAGCTATGTAGAAGTTCAAGTGTCATTTAAACTAATGTGAATCTCTACTGTAACTTTAAATTTTAACTGGACCAGGAATTCACAGGGAACATCAACTTCAATTTCAGAGATCTTCTTAGTAAATATCAATTGCTGATGACGCAAGTTTCTTCTTCTTCCTCCTCTTTTTTTTTTGGGGGGGGAGAGTCCAAATAACCAAACAGCACATATTTGAAGAATGAGAAACTTAAACTGTACCTGAGTCCTGTTGTTGGACAGTTCTTTAATGGACGACTCTTGTTCAACATATTTGCATTACTCTCCATATTATTTAAAGACAAAGTCCGATTTTCACACAGCATATAGTAGCTAATGAGATGCCATATTTAAATTCACTGTTGCTTCCCCCCCCCCCCCTTTACTTCAAACACAATAAAGCACAATGAAGCTTTGTGTGAAAGACTCTCAAGTGGGGTTAGAATGCAATCAACTGTCAGTCCATGAATCCTGAACCTATAGCTTGCAGAGAGCATCAAGACTTTCAAAGATAGATTATTGACTTCTGTTGGAAAGTGCGTGATAGTTTATACTCTGTTGAGATCAAGAAGTTATTTCATGGATTATTTGGGTGGGGGCTGTATTTTTTTTAGGGAAATGGATTGTTAAAAGGCTCTTTGCCAAAAAACCATTATAAAATGAAAGTCTTCTTTATCGGCTCCTTGCATCCTAGTTTTTCCCCAAAGTGCAATTCTTTGCAACTTAGACACAGCAAATCCATAACTGCAGGGGATGGAAGGGTTAAATTACTAGCCCCCCCCCCCCCGAAAAAAAGAACCTGTTAATGGTCCTCTTTAGTTGCCTGTTGTGCTTTTGGGAAACCACAGATAGGGGTTAGCACCTGACTACTTCGTGTGTGTGTGTGTGTGTGTGTGTGTGTGATTCTTTCATTACCATCATCATTTTTTTCCAACAGAATAAATACCTTATGCTTTTGTTAAGCTTACATTTAATTAAAATGTACAGAATTTGTGCAGTAAACTCGAATGAAACAAATAAAACAAAGGCCCCCTCTCTTGAAGGCATACGTTGTGAATGAAAAATGTCATTACAGACTAAAAAAATTTTGCAGTAAACAGGGCCTACAGAGAGAAGTTTCCCTTGTAATGACATCCATAAAATACACAAATGGCACTTTTAGTACCATCCTGAATATGGCATTTTCTGTGCTCTACACACAATCTAAATGGTTTGATCATAGAGCATAATACTCCATTGGGTTTATAGAACAATCAATGTTCCATAAAATGATGTATTTATCCAATAGTAGGCTCAGCAGTTACTGGTGTATGACATTGTAGGACACTGGCTTTGTACTCTTCAGCAGCACACATGCTGGCTGTAAAACTTATCTAACACTACTTCAACAACTTCATCTCATCTGTGTCAAGTAATTTGTTGAAGCCTCAGCTTGGTTTAAAAAAACTTGTAATAAAAATTCATGGAATTTTCAAGAGAATGAAAGCCGATGACAATAGAAAGGTCACATTGTATCTCCACTAAAGGGGTCAAAGGTCATTAGCAGTTCTAAAACAGAAAGTAGATTTCATGCATCGTGTAGCAGATAAAGATGGCATTAAAGAGACTTGTCCTAGAGTGAAATCCATAATGTGTTAGGAAAGCCTATGCTAATAGTATATGTAAACGATTTTGTTTGTACTCACAGTCCTATATTTTAGATTTCTGAGCTTTTTCTGAAGTTATATTAAGTGTTTATAGATGACTAGATTAAGCCTCAGGTATCATTTGTATTTTGTTTTCTAAAGTCATTTGGTATGATGTACAGCCTAAGAATCTGGGATGGTTTAGTGTTATAATCAAAGTGCTTTACATATTGTATATTTTTTGAAAAATATGGCTCTTTTTCCATAAAATTTCTGCAGGCACTCATGACATGATTCTTAGTCACATATAATTTCTCTCAATTTCAATTTCGAGGTATAATTTTTAACAATGAACTAAAGAAATCATACTTAATGTCTATTAAAATGAAACAATATTAGCAGATTATGCTAATAAATTAGAGCCATATTTTAATGTCACCAAATCTTATAAGTTTCTCACGTGAAAGTAGGAAAATGACAAAATGAAATTCAATGAAATATAACCTTCTAGAAATTTCAAAGATGGGGAATAAATTAATTTTATAACAGCAGTTACCAATAGTTTAGCCAGTCAAATTGATATCAATAACTGCCCTGGTAACTTATTCATTTCTTAGACAATAACAATTACTTGGTATTTGTAAAGTATACCATATCATATAAGCTCATAGTTAAACACAGACTTAAATAGTTTAATGCACTCAATTGTAACACCTGCATATTAGGAATGCTCTTCTGATTCAAAGAATGTAACAGACAATACACACAACGATCCCCAGTTTCCAGAGAGAAAGACTAAAGCCCAGTGGTTACCTGAGCAACTTTTCTGAGATCATTGAATGTGTATTAGGCTGATATAATCATCATGGTTCCTATCTCTATATTCAGACAAGTAAATGATGCTTTTCACTCTCATTTTCAGAAGAACAAAGGTCAATCAGCGCTTCCTTTCTCTTCATCACTTTCAAGGACCATAAGCTGCATTTTAGCCAGGTTACATGTGGGTATTAGCATAAACCCACAATTTTTAGTCATCACTTGATACAAAACAAAGGTGTATTGTTTTCTGTCATTTGCTAAAGGTCAAATATAACTACACAACAAATTAGGCTACACAACTTTATTTCAGAATATTGACTAAATTTGAGCCCATTCAAACAATCAAGATCGTGTTATATGAATGGATATAGGCTACTGTGCTGTATTTGTTATCATTCAGTAATTTTAAAATACTTTCTAATATTTACTCTATGACACATATCTGCAGAGAGGAATTATATATAAAAACTATTTGGGCATCTTCTTCCAAATTTATGAACATGATTAAACATTATGAGAACAGGAAATTTTTTTTCACGAAAACATATTCATCCTAAATCATAGAGCTCTTTCACTGAAGTTCATCTGCACATGTGTAACAATGTATCAATGCATGATCAGCTCAAAATAGTACATCAATCTAAGGAACATGTTATTTTCTTTTCCCTTCATTGTCAACATTATTACATCACATCACATTATGATAATTAGCAATGATAATCAATAATAAAAAGATGTCTTACTGAATAGTAAATCGAACTAAGTTCAGACTCTAGATGGCAATTCAAAACTCTCTTCCATGATTCTCATTTTATCCTGACTCAGTATCCATGGGCCTATATATTTCAATGGTTACTGAAGAATGACAAAGAGATAAGGACAATATTTTAGCTTTAAAGTCACAAACCCTAAGATATTTTGTATTAAATCAGACCCCTAGGTATATATTTTCATTTTCATGCATGAAGATCTAACTGTAATAGAAGCTATGCTCACAGATCCTCATTCAGCAAGATACGAATATACCTTTTAAAGTTATCTTGACTTGGTTGGGTTCCCCCTGCTCCCCTTTGCCATCTCACTGCTGCTTTGGAGGCCTGAAGGCTACTTTAGCCCATTTTTAGCAGTAGCCAGAACTTTCCAACTGAATACTTACAACAAATTGTACTACTCTACTTAACAGTTGGTGATAAGAATGACATCATAAAGTTAGATTGTAAACTGTGCTTTGAAATCCTGGCATGGAAGATTCCTGGTATAAAGGATTCCTATCAATTTATCATGGTTTATTTTTTTTAAGGAACACCTAGTTTATTTGCTAGCAGACAACTATTTGAGGAATTGTAACAACTCCTGTAGTTTTGATATACCAAATAAGACCTACCTTGCATTAATATCCGCCCCCCCAAAAAAGAAGTGAACTTCAGGGTTTATTTCACAAATGAGGTAGACACACCCTGCCACCATCCCTTTTTTGTTTCCATATCAATGAAGGTCTAACATCCTAGGGCTTGGATCACTCAAAATAGTGTTAAATCTTAAGATGTTTCTCTACCAAGAGGAGGGGTGGGCTTTTAATTACAGGAAACTTTGTTAAATATTAAACAAAAAAAAAATCAAAAAGTCCTCAAGAGAATCCAAAACAAAACTATTAAAGCATTGTAAACTCTGGGCTAGGTGTTGGCCTGACAAAGACTTAAACAAAACAAAACAAAACATATAGTACCTCTCAGTAGACAGAATACTAGGCCCTGAGCTGGGAAGACCTGAGTTGAAACCTACTGTCAGAGATTTACTAGGCTGTCACTTAAACTTAGGCAAGTCACTAAAGCTTTGTCTGCCTCAATTTCCTCAACTGTAAAATAGAGATAACAATAGCACCTACCTTAGGGTCATTGTGAGGATCAAATGAGATATTTGTTTAAAAAAAAAGGCACTCAGCATAGTGCTTGGCATATAGTAGGTGCTTAATAAATGCTTATTCTCTTCCTTTCTGACTTCCCAGACCCTCAAAAAGCTTACAGTCTGATAGAGATAAAGTTGATTTTTGTTGTTGTTATTCAGTTGTGTCCAATTCTTCTTGACACCACTTGGGGTTTTATGGACCAAAAAACTGGAGTGCTTTGCCATTTCCTTCTCCAGCTCATTTTACAGATGAGGAAACTGAGGCAAACAAAGTTCAGTGACTTGCCCAGAATCTCCCAGTGTAAGTGTCTGGGGCCAGATTTGAATTTAGAAAGGAGTCTTTCTGATGCGAGGCCTGGTACTCTTATCCACTGAATCACCTAGCTGCCCATACAGAAAGTACATAAATATTTATTATTAAATATTTTATTTTAATATTTAAAATAATATTCTACAAGGTAGAATGTGACAAAGGCAAAGGAAAGATCTAGATAAAGTACTGAAAAAAAATTTCACCCTGTGGTGGTAGTAGGGAATATGGATCCAAGAAGATTTCATGGAGAATGTGACACTGGGCCTAGAAGGAAAAGAATTACAAAAGGCAGAGATGTAGAGGGCATACATTCCATTTATAAAGAATAGCTTGTAAGAATGCACACAGGCAGGAGGTGGCATGTTGTGATGGCTCAAAAGTAGAGTACATGAAAAGAAGGATTGTGAAATAAGGCTGAAAATAAAAGGAAATTGGAATCAGATTGTGGAGGGCCTTAAATGACAAAATAACGAATTTATTCCATAGGTAATAGGCAGCCACTAAAGGCTTTTGAGCACATAGTGACATGTTCAGATCCATGCACTGGAAGGTTCTTTAGGCAGCCATGTGAAGAACTGACTGGAGGGGAAATAATTCAGGCGAGGAGATTGGTTAAGAGGGCTATTCCAATCCTGTAGGTAACAGAGATATTCCAAACAATGGTGGCAATGGGAATAGAGACAAAACAGACCTGAGAGATGTGATGACAGAATAGATGACACTTTACAATTTGTTAGATACAGAAAGGGTGGGAGAGGAAAAACAAAGATGATGCTCAGGCTAAGAACCTGGGTGATTGGGATGATGCTATAAACAGAAGCAGGGAAGTGGTGAGGTGGAGATTTTTAGGGAAAACAAAATGAGTTCTGTCTTTGACATGCAGAGTTTAATGTCAGAATTTCAGGTGGAGCTACATATAGCAGAAATAAAAGATTGGGATTGGGACTGGGAGCTACATTTGTTACTGGTTGTGCTTCATTCTCAAAGAGGACCAAAATAACATAACTATACTAGAGTCAAGTTTCAGTGTGTCCTGACTGTGGCTAATCAGACCAAATGAGCTCGGAATGCTCTACCACAGGTTGGGCACAAATAGTCCGTGTGAACTTTTGGGGTAGAATCTCTACATACAGCAGAAATAATAAAAGCTTAGCATTGGGATTTAGGAGTTACTAATCAATCAACAAGTATATATTAATTGGCTACTACATGCCAGGCATATCTGAAGTAAAGATAATAACTGAAGCACTGGAGGTGGATGAGCATGCCAACTTTAGGGCAGAAGCTTAGGGAACACTCATATTTAAGACGGTAGGAGGAGGAGGGGGAAGATGAAGCAAGTTAAGAAGCCAGGAAAGCTGTCACAAACATAGGAAGAGAACTAATAGAGAGCAGTGTAACGGAATCTAGGAGAGGAGAAGAAAGTGTAAAAAAAGGAAAGAACGGTCAACAGTACCAGAAGGAGAGAACCCAGTAAGGATGAAGGCAGAATTTGGCAAGAAGAGGTCACTGGAAAATCTGGGGAGTACAGTTTTAGTGGACTGGTGGAAAACGAAGCCAAGAGGTTGAGGAATGAATGGGTAGTGAAGAAGTGTAAGCAGAAGTTTAGATTATTCTTTATAGAAGTTTAATGGTGAGGAGGAAAGACTCAATGAAAAATACATATATTTAATTCAGTTAACTAGGTTAGGTTTTTTTTTTTTGAGGGGGAGTAGGAGAAAGGAGATTCAAACTGATATTTACAATAGTGGAAGGCTGCCTATTCTATCTATTCATAAAGCTTCTTCTAAATCTAAATTTAAGGCAACCTTATAGACCTGTCCAGCCAAATACATTATAGTGGAAGAATAATTTTTTTCAAAAATGGAACATTATGTAAATATGCAAATAGATCATCTTAAAAGGGCATGGCTCTTCTTTGTTTCTCTCAAATATATCTATAGATACCCTGTTAGCAAGAAACATTACACTTGTCTCTCAGTTTTTCTAGTTAACCCTATAAAAATGATCACTTTTCACCTTTGTAGTCATGCTTGCCTTTCATTTATGTTATAGTATCTTCATATCTTTCTTGAAGAAATTAGAGGAAATAGCCATTTGTCTTCATTGTAGATACTTTTGTATGTATGGTAGAAAACAAACTGCTATTCAGTAACTGCACAGAGGCACCATTAAAATCAAATTTACAGTAAACAGAACCTGCAGCTGGGGTAAAACACTAACTGTTAGTATTTTAATTATCAGCAAAGCTTTTGGAGGTCTAACATCTGCTCATAGCCAAATGACAGCAGCTGCTTGTGTACACTTAAAACAATGTGAATTTCTTCTCTAAATATTAAAATGAAATCATATGTTCTGTGTTCATCACTGCTATTTTCCTATTAAGCTGGCAATGTCTATAAGGGCACGCTGAGCTTCTTATGGGTGGAAAAACTATAAAGGGCTGACCCCTTCAAAGGATGAGATCCAAAGACAGCAAACATACTTGAGTCTGTAAATTGAAAATGTTTAGAGACAGTACCAGAGGTCTCCAGGGGCCAAGATGTAACTAGTAAATGTGAACAAAACATCAGCAGTTAAGTTTTGATCACTGAGCTCTACAGCAGCTTCAAGGACAGGACTTCTCAGAATCTCAAAGTGCCAGGGGTCCAAGAGCTGGACAGTATTCTAATTCCATACCTCATCAAGCAAAGCAGATAGAAAGCAATTCAAAATGCCATCAAATTAACCAAAATGTTCTGTTTCAAGTCTATTTAAAAAGAGTATTGAATAGTGATGGTCACAAGATAACCCTAATTCAGGTTAGGACATTCATTGTTTTCTGGCATAATTTAAAAACATTCTGGGGCAAGCATTTTATACTGTTACCTGGAGCCTCAGTTTCTAAACATGTAAAAGTGAATACTCTGAAAGGACAGATGTTAAGAATACCCAGGGGATCTTTGAAGGAGATAATGGTAACAATGAAAACACCGACTTTTTTGTCCTTCACTGACTTCCTGACTTTAATCCTATGCTTTACATAGATGCCTGCCAAAATCAGCCTTCTCTCTCCTGGCCCCCCAACCTCTCACACCCTGCTTTTTTAAAAGAGGGAAATCCTTGGAAAGTACATTTTTTTTTTCCCAAGAAAGCCAAGCTTTCATCCCAAGGCAATACATGTGACTCTGTCACACCTGGCCCATTTATGGGCGCATTTGTAATTGCACATGCAGTGGAGGAGTGGTGGGGACAATTATTCTGTTTGCACATGCCTGTTTGCAGGTGGAAATGGCAAGTTTTCAGATGCACCTGTTAGGTCTAGAGACAACATTTTGGGCTGTTATGCTATAGCTTCTAAGTGTTCCATGTATCAAAAGGGGCAGCAGACTTTTGATATATGAATTTTAAAACAGGGTAATAAGTCAGATGGAGTAATACTACTTGGGCCATTATTAGGTATGGTTCAACTGCATAAAATTCCATACTGCCAACTGAGATTAGAAAATTACAGTGATTTTTTAAAAAATCACTAAACAATTTAAGCCTTTCTCAAACAGAGAGTGCTAATTTACTTTTTCTTAAGCAAATATACAAGAGAGGGTTAGATCTTACCCTCAGGAAGAGGAGGACAGAGCTGATTAAAATGTAAAATCAAATACAGCACAGGTATGATGGACACTGCTCTGGCTTGCTCTCTAAATTATGTGTCACCACAAAGATAAAGAAAGAGAGAGTTCAGAACTTTGCACCAATTTTTCAAGCAGTGTTGGTAAGCAACAGAAATAAAGTAAAGAATACCAAGTCTGGGGGCAAAAATATTAGGCTCAAATTTCATATACATTCCGTGCTTTGGCGATCTGTGCTCACTTGATTAGAAAGCCGGGCCAACTAATAGCAGTATTAATTTTCCAGCCACAGGTAAACAAAGAGTATGGACTCTTCTAAGAAAAACAATTATGTTCGAAAGAGGATGGTTAGTAAGCATATATCAATGATTGACTGCTTGAGATAGTCTTTAACCAACCTACAGAAATAATTAGACCAAGTTTTAAAAGAGGCAATTTATTTACTATAACCATGTAGCTTTAGATCTACCATCCTGTGGCTGTGGCTAGTCAGTCAATTAAAAAAACAAAAACAATAACAAACCCCCCCAACCCCCGACAAAAACCCCATGGCTTGCTATATTAGGCCAACCCAGATTCACACTTCATATGGTGTAGTGAACAGGGCCCTGAACTCGAAGTCAGGAAGACCAGGGTTCAAATCCTATCTCCATGCCTCAGTTTTCTCATCTATAAAATGAAGGGACTGGACTCAATGACCTCTAAGGTCTCTTCCAGCTCTAAGTCTATGATCTTATGCTCCTATAAAATGATCTACTTGAATTTTTTTTTGGGGGGGCCATCTCCTGGACCACCCTCCTCATACTGTTCCCTTTATCCCCTCTATTCCATTTCTTGCTCTGGGAAGAATATCAAAATAAATATTATATCTTAGATGAGTAATGAAGTAACACTGTATATCAAGATGATATATTCATATAAGGAAATCCATGAACTATAGCCAGGAACTATGGTAGAGGCATTTGGATGAAGGTCACTGGAGAAAGAAACAGAAACACTATTGTAGTGGGAGTATACTGTAAAGCACTGGGACAGGAGGAAGAACTATGTAAGGAATTGAGGGAACAGACCACAAACTTCTCATAGGAGAATGAAATAATAGTCATGGAAGACTTCATCTATCTAGATACCTTGCTTGAGTTCTCTCTCCACTAAAAGTAGAACAGAGGATAAATTCTTGACTTTCTTCTTCCTTCTTCTAAATGAGCAAAACTGATATTATGAAACCAATAAATAAGGAGGAGCTGGTTACCAAAATACAAATGATGGGGAGTTAAGGAAGTTACTACTCCATCTTAGAGTTCGTAAAATATAAAGAGGATAAAGCTTACACGAACCCTTGATTCTGAGAGACCAAATTTCAAATAATTCCAATTAAGACTAGATAGGATCCTATGGCTTAGATATTTTATTAGATAAACTACCCCAATAGGGATATGATATTTATTTTCAAGTATGAAATACTGATGATACAAAAAAAATTTGATGAGGAAGTGAATGGGAAACTATTGTAAGAATTCAAATAGATGCACAAAAAAATTATTTACTTAGATTTTAAAGACATATGCAGACAAATGCCAGAAAAGGAAGGCAAGTGAGGATGAATACAGAGGAGTATCATGGTCCCATAAGAATAATGTCAGGAATGCTAATGCTGAGAAGGAACTAGGGCTAGTGGGGAATGCTAAAGATAACAAAAAAAAATGTTACGGACTAGAGAAAAATCAAAGAAGAAATAGAAACACCCTTTAAAGAGGATGAGACAATGATAAAGGATGATGGAGAGAATGCAGATTTACTCAACTCTTACTCTGCTTCTGTTTTCTATAACAATTTGGACTGGTGATGAAAGAACAAAAATAGCTAACATAATTAAAACATAAGGTAAAGGAGACTATTGGAAGAGAACAATTAGGACTTTTTAAATCAGTTCTTTAAAGTATTCCTTCGGTGGTCTGATTGTACACTACTATATCTAATGGGCCCTTGACCACTGATTGTGCTTTACTCCTGCCATTTTCCTGCCCTGATGTCTTGCTAACGTGGCACCTCTGAACTAGACCTCCAGAGACCATACTCTGGAGGAGTTTTGGTCCACTCAGTTTTGGAACTTCCAATCTACTGTTGTATTGTTCTCATCCCTGAGAGCCTCATATATCTAGCTTTGGCCAGATTCCCAGCTGCTCTTCATGAATCCAGCCATATTGCTGCTATGTTGGTCCCCGTGCCTCAAGTCACTCCTCAGTCCAATACACTTTCCGCTCAGTTGTCAGAGTGATAACAAAGTGATGACTCTCTGCTTGATAAACTCTAGTAGCTCCCTACTACCTCAAGGATCAAATAAAATACTTTGTTTGGCATTTGAATACCTTTACAACCTGGATCTTTCCTATCTTACCAGTCTTCTTTCTATTCTATTCTTCTCTACAAACATTATGACAACGGCATATTCTGTGCCTGGCTGCCCCCATGACTGGAATGCAGTTGTTCCTGATAGCAGTCTACAGATTTCCCTGACTTCCTTCAAGATTTCCTTCAAATTTCCTTCAAATTTCATTTTCTGCAGGAGGCTTTAATGTATCTTTGCCCATCTCCCAACTCAATGCCTTCACCTCAGATTAATTCTATTGCACATTATTTGCATGTTCTCCATCATTAGAAAGTAAGGTCCTTGAGGGCAGGAACTGTGTTTTTGCTTTCTTTGTATTCTGCACTTAGCTTAGTCCCAGGCACATAGTAAGAACTTATTAATATTTGTCAACTGATTTATACTCCCCTTTCTTCACTCCTGCCCCCCCCCAACACTTGTAGCTGTGGGAACAGTAAGTGAATCAATATTACCATTACCTCTGGAAAGGTCATGTCAATAATTTACACTATCCCTTTGACCATCCCTGTGACTTCTCAGACCAAAAACATCCTTCCCTAGCCACCACTCCTCTAAGTTTTATCTTCCCTTATCCTTACTAGAAGGAATATATCTCTTTTGTATTTGTAAACCCAGCACTTAGTACAGTGCCAGGCACATAGCAAGATATTAACAATTTCTTTTTCTCTCTTCATTCACTAACTTTTTTTCAACAAGTTCAAGTTACCAGTCATTAACCAATTATAGTTTAGGATACCAAAAGAATTTATGAATGTGGTTACTGAGCAGCTGTCAGTGATCTTTGAAAAATCATTGAGAAAATTATAGGTACAACAGGCCCATAGATAATCATACATTCTGATTTTAAAAAAATAAAAGAAAGTGGATTCTTCAAAGTACAGCTTAGTAAGCTTGTCTTGTGTTCCTGATACTAAAAAAGTATGGTTTGTTAGCATTTAGAAAGGGAAGAAGTGATCATTAAAAAAAGTCAACAGAAGTTTATCATGCTAGTTGAAATCAATTTCCTTTTTTGACAGGGTTACTTAATTAGTCTGGCATGATTCTCCCTGCCCACGCCCTCCCAATCCATGTTGGTTTTATAGGTTTATTTGGAACTGACTGAATGACTAGATCCAAACATTCATGACAAATTAATCAATGTCAATTTGGAGAGAGGTCTCTATTAGAGTGTCCCAGTGAACTGTTCTTGGGTTTGTCTGACATTTGTATCAGTGATCTGAATGAAGGCATGGTGGCATGTTTATGACATTTGCAGATGACACAAAATTTAAAGAAATAACTAATACTCTGGAAATCAGAATCAGGATCTAAGAAGATCTTGACAGGTTAGAACAATGGGCCAAATAAAAATGAAATTTAATAGGGACAAATGTTCTACATTGATTTAGAAAAATCAGCTTTACAAGCACATGATGGCTAGGTAACAGTTTGTGAGCAAAAGGGGCTTTTAAAAAACTTAAAGTTCAATATGAATCACCCTTGACATGGTAGCCAAAAAAGCTAAGGGGATCTTAGCTTTAATTGAAGGATGAAGTCACAAGTGCACAGGAAGAGAGATGTGATAGTCCTATATTTTGTTCTGTTCAGATCCCACCTAAATTATTTTTAAAAACTCTATGTGGCACATTTTAAGAAAGACAAGTTGCAGCATTCCAGAGGAGGACGTCCAGTATGAGGAAGGGGCAGAGACTAGATAAGCGAGAATCTTTCAAAGGAGTTAGGGATATTTAGCTTTTGGTGAGGATGACATTTAAAAGAGAAGACTTAGGGAGGTCAGTTTGGTCATTTTAGGGTATTTGAATGGTTGTCAAATGTTTGAAGGATTGGGTTAGTTCAGCTGGCCCCAAAGGGCAGAACTACTAACAATGGGTAGAAATCAAAAGGAAGAAATCCTTCTAAGCCTCCCCAATCGATTTTCTATCCCCACTCACTATAGTGGCTATTCCAACTGTCTTCTTTTCTCCTCAAACATCTCATCCTCTCAGGTAAGGACCCTGCCTCACATCATTTGCTTCAAGTTCACTCTACCTGCCTTTTCATCTCATATCTGCCTGACATCAATCCCTATTATCTCTAATGAAAAGGAAGTTCTTCCAGCTATATCCAATCCTTTTACATGTACCCATTAAAAAAAAAAAGCGATCACTTACTTAATGATAAGGCAAAAGAAATAATAATCTTATAGACACTAACATATTAAGGCAACGCATAAATAAAAAGCACACTGCAATATACATATAAATCACATCATAACATACAATAAAATCACATTACTCCACTAACGCATTCAGCAGCTATAGGGAAGAGTGGGCACACATTTAAGAGGAATCTGGCACTGTGTATACCTTTGTTCCCCATCCACTCTGATCTTTTCCAGAAGACAGTTCCTACTACCACTTCAACTCTCTCTAATCTTCAATCTCTCTCCATCTACTAATTCCTTCCCTGCTGGCTACAAACATGTACAAGTGTCCCCTATCCTCTGAAAAAAAAAATCCATTATCTTCCCATCTCCACTAGCTATCACCCCATATTTCTCCTCTTATTCTTTGCAAAACTCCTTGAAATAAACCAACTCCACCCTGTGACTCCACTTTCTTTCCTCTTTCTCTTCTAAATCCCCTGCAACCTGGATTCAGGCCTTATCACTCAACAAAATGCTTTCTCCAGAGTTACCAATGATCTCTTAATTGCCAAATCCAACGACCTTTTCACAATCCTCATCTTTCTTGACCTTTCCAGTATCTGACACTGATGACCACATTATTCTGCACTCTCTTTCCTCTTTGGGTTTTCATTTCTTCTCATATCTGTCTTACTATCCCTTAGTCTCAACCACATTACAACCACTATGAGTATGCTCCAAGACTTTGATCTGTGCCTTTGTTTCTTTTTTCTCTCTATCCTCTTATTTAGTGGTCTCGACTTCTCCCATTGGTACAATTTTCATCTCTATTTATATGATTCTCAGATTACTTTATCAAGCCCTATTTTCTCCTGCATTTTAGTTCCACATCACTAACCTCCTATGAGGTGTTCTGACTAGTAGGCATCTTAAACTCCGTATTGTCTAGCAGAGGTGGGGAACCTGCAGCCTCAAGGCCACAAGTGCTAGGTCCTCAAGTGCAGCCCTTTGACTGAATACAAATTTCACATTTGTTCTATGAAGTTTGGATTCAGTCAGAAAGTCCACACTTGATCTATGTGTACATGTTGTCTTTTCCATTAGAAGGTAAGCTCCTCAGGCCCAGGAACTGTTTTCTCTTTGTCTTTGCATCCAAATGCTTACAATGGTGCCTGGCACACAGCAAGTGTTTAATAAATTATTTTAATCAACTGCTTGATAAATATTTCAATTCATTGTAAAGAAAGATTTTTTAACTATGGGAGCTGTCTAAAAGTTAAATGGACTTGCTTGGGATGTAGGGAAATCCCCATCACCGGATGTTTGCAGTTAAGAAAGCTGAATCACCACTTGTAGGAATATTAAAGAACGATTTTTATTCAGTGATAGGTAACCTTTGATGCTTCTTTCTACTTCAAGATTCTGTGATTCTGCATGGAAAAGCTCCAAGTTCTTTCATATTTACTCAGAAAATAATATTAGAATGCTCAAGTGCATGGGATTTGATATTTTTTCTCATTTTTTTCATATTTTCTGTTTAGACAACGGTTTGCCTCTAACCAGTTTTCAATTTTTAGCTGTTTTTCGTTACCATCATCTTCATCATCAAAGAGCATTTATAAAGTGTCTGCATGTGTTACCAGTGTGAAACCTGTACCAAAAAAGAGATTTAATTTAATCTCACTCAGGCATTTCAGCTGAGTCAGGCCAATTTGGAAATGGCTAAGAATCAGTTAGCTTGAATAACTAATGGTGTCAACATGAATAATTATGGGAAAGGAAAAAATAAAACCTAAGTCTTTAAAAACTAATGATCTAAATATCTGATGTAGAAGAGTGTATAAATTGTCAAAGGATAGGGATTCATAGAATCACATATGGTTAGAACTAGAAGACACCTGACTTATCTTCTAAACACTAAACATCAAGAGTTTAATCATGAAAAAAATTGGGCTTAAAGAGGTAAAAGTTGTCCTTAAGTGGTCCGTCCTCAGAGTCACTCAGTTAGTAAGGATCAGAGCTAAGATTTGAACTCAGGTCTGACTTTAAGATCAGTGTTCTTTCTAACACCACCAAGATGTCTCCGGATGTAATTAAAAAATAAAAATAAAAAATGATAATTTGCTATCACCACAATGTCCAAGTTCACTGAAATTTAGGTAAAGGATTCAAAGATACAATGAATGATAAGAAATTTCAGATGCACAAGTGAGGTGAATTAACTTCACATTTGTAACAGAAATCTCTGTGGCCCTCACTCCCACTTCTGCACACTACAGTTAATGCTACTGTCACTATGAAACAAGGAGATAGTCTTTTCTAGCAATCATGCAATTAACTTGTACCACTAGTGCACTTTTGAAGAGAGGCATACCCAGGGGCCCAACAGTTGACTGCTTTTACTTTACTTGGCAAAGAACCCAGGCCAGTGGCCAAACAGTTAGAATAGAACTCCTCTTTAAAGGTTGGATGGTGGTATAGTCTTTGTTATAGATTTTCCGTGTTTTTATTCATTTGTCTTCTCTTAAGGTTTTAAAAGAGCAGAAGATTTAAGGAGGTATAAGTCTCTGTTTCAAGCTAGTAAAAGTCCAGAGTCCATCATACATAGACTAATAATTGTAGCTATACTTGTAAATGAGTGTATTCAATCCAGAAAATAAAGTCAGAATGCTCAAGTGCATGGGATTTGACAAATCAGTACTCAGTCTCACGCAATCACTTTAATTATTAGACAATCAGTTCTCAAAAATCAATTGACATACATTACTGAGCACCTTTGGTTGTCCAGTATGCATCCAATAGATATATAAGACATAGTAAATGTCCTCAGTCTCACAAAAAGAAGAAACTCCACAGATATCTCTGTTGAAGGATCTGAATACGACTCCATGTAATCTATTTCTCATTCTTATAACCTATGGTGGTGAAACCAATTTCCCTCTGCCACAGCTAATTAATTTACTTTTGATTTTGTTCATTCTTTTGACACTCGTGTGCCAAACATAGGTTTGGCACAATTATGGGAATCTCATTAGGCATCCCTGCCATAGGAAAAAGCATGGTGTTGGCAGCTGTGAGAGGTCTTATGGGAAAACAAGGCTTCATTTTTAAAAAAATGTATATGACACTCATACACATTCCACAAATATAAGTTAAAAAAGCATAGTTCCTGTTTGGATAAATGTGCAATGCTGTAAAAGAACTAATTAAGGGTAAGTGAGGTTTTTCCTCCCTTCACCCCTCTTAAGGTCCTATTAAGTATTTTATAATTAGAAAATTAGATACTTAATGCAAAACCACAGAATTTCTGAGTTGGAAGAGACCCCAGGAGCCAACTAGTTCAAGCCAGAACACTTGAAAAATAATTCCACTGTAATATACTTGACAAATGGCCACATAGCCTTCGTTTGAAGACCTCTGATGAAAAGGAAACCATGATCTACACAGGTGCCCATTCTACTTTAGACAGCTGTGTTATTAGGAATTTTCCCCTTAAATTTGTCTCTTTGTGACTTTTCCCTATTGTTCTTAGTTGTCTCTTCTGGGGCCAAACAGAACACGTTTAATAGCTCTTCCACAAGACAACTTTTCATATACTTCAAGATACTGGTTTCCCTACTCCAACTCCCCACCCCCACTGCTTTGCAACTTCTCTCTCCAGCTACACATTCTTGTTTTCTTCAACCCATTCTCATATAGCATAATCTCACAGTCCTCCAACATCTTCTTTACCTTTGTGTGAACATGTTCAAGCTTGTCAACATCCATCCTAAAAGGTGATACTCAGTACAGTGCACGATACTCTAGATATGGTCTGAACAGAGTAGAATACAGTGGGACCATCACTTTCTTATTCCTAGAAGGCATACCTCCCTTAAAGAAGCCTAAGGTGGCGTTAGCTTGGCTGCCATATTCCACTGGTGACTTATACTGAGCTTGCGTAGTCCACCAAAGCCCTCAGGTAGTTTTCATATAAACTTCTGAATAGCCAAGAGTCACCCATTTTGTATTCTTGAAATTGATTTGGAAACTCAAGTATAAGACTTTTCACTGCTCCTTTAACATTTTCACCTTATCAGATTCAGTACAATGTTCAAATCTATTAAGATCTTTTTGAATGCTGACTCCATCACTCAGTTTGTGAACTGCCCTTCTCAGCTTCATGTCTATTGCAATTAGACAAGCATGCAGTCTTTTGCCTTTATCCAAGTCATTGATAAAAATGTCAAATACAGTGGGCCAAGCACAGATCCCTGGGGCACTTCACTAGTGACCGCCTTCCAAGCTGACATCAAGCTATTAATTAATATTCTATCTGATTAACAGTAGTATCCTCTAACTCATATCTCATATCTATCATATTTTTTTCATTATAATAGTAAAAAAAAAACCCACGACTTATCAATTGCTTTGCTAAATCCAGATAAACTGTATTTATAGCTTCCTCTGGACTATTTAATCTGATCATAAGTCTACCACAAAAGGAATTTAGGGTTCAAACATTCTAGAAAGGAATTTGGAATTCTGTTAAGGAAGTAACCAAAAGATCCCCCTGCTAGGCATATATACTAAGGAAGTCAAGGGCAAAGAGAAAGATCCCATGTACACCAAAATATTAATAATAGTATTTTTTTTTGTGAAAACAAAGGACTGGAAACAAAGTAGATACCCATAGATTGAGGAAAGGCTAAAAAAATTATGACACATAAATGTTTTCCACAAGAAATAATGAATATAAAGAATTCAGAGAAACGTGGGAAGATTTATACGAACAGGCTGAGTTAAGCAGAATTAGGAGAATAACATGCATAATGACCACAACAATGTAAATGAAAAGAGCAAAGAACTTAAAATTGAAAGCAATGTAATTATAATGACCAAGCCTGGCTTGGAAAAAGTGAGATGAGAATGTGCATTTTTCCCTTTTTTGCAAAAGTGGGAGGCTATGTGTATGGAATACTTCATGTACAATTAGACTTGTTTAAAGTATTGGTTAATTTTGCTGAACTACCTTCTTTTCTCTTTTTTCTTGTTACAAGTGGTGGATTGCTGGATAGGGAAATGAGAAAGGACACATTTGCAAATAAACGTGATGTAAAAAAAATCAATAAAATTTTAAAAATGCAAATCTTTCAAAAAATAAGATTAGTTTGACATAGTCTCTTCTTAATGAATTCTGGATTGTTCTAACCATTGTTTGTTGTTGTTGCTGTTGTTTAGTTTAGTTTTTTTAAATTAAAATTTTTTTTTAGATCTTCACTTACCATCCCTTTAATAATACATTTTAAAATGTTGCAGGAATCAGATCAAGTTTACAGGCCTATTACTGCTAACTCCTTTTTTGAAAATTGGAATATTTTCCCTTTTCCAACCTAGAAATACCTGTTCTGCTTTCAACAAACTTACAAAAAAGCAGTAACATGGGCATATCAAACATATTTGGTTGGATGTACCAAACAAATATTTCTGATTTTCCAAATCTGCATAAGCAAAGTGGAGTCCAGAGTCAGACATCTCTTTATTCCCCATTGGCTCAATTTTGTTGGACTTTTGGACTTTCTTGATTTCTCCACGAATAAACTCAACATTAGGAAATCTCATCATCCTGCCAACTGAATCAGCCTTGTTATTCATATCTCATCTGTACCCTCTGCTTCTCTGATTAGAGGGTGAAGTCTTATATTTCTCCATTGAAGAAGAGGGGATTGGACAGATATATTCTCAGACATCTCATTTCAAACCACACCATGCTTGTTTTTTACTTCTCTACTATACCCTGAGACTTTCTTTTTTGTACAATATCTACCATACACTAGACACTTAAACAAAAGTTTATTGACTACTGACATAACGTGATGAGACTTCTTAGTCCTCATCTTCCTCTACCTCTCTATGGCATCTGACACTGTTTACTACCCTCCCCCCACAGTAAAACTGATTTAATTTACTTAAGGCATGATTTATAGAATAAAATCATTAATGTTAAAGAAAGCTTTCAATGCATGAATAAAAATACCTCCATTAGGTATCTGCTGAGTGCAAAGCACTGGAAATACAAATACTAAGGAGTAATGGTCCATGCCTTCAAGGGACCTCCATTCAAATGTGGAAGATAAAGCCTGTAGCAGAACTGTGGCCAGGGAGAGGGGTTTGGGCCTGGGAAGTCATAGCAGTGGTGTGTAGTGCATATTGAAATGCCCATTCCAGAAACAGCAGACATGTTGATTTGATTAGTGTTTCCAGTCCAAGAGGTAGAAAGTAGAGGGAGATAAGGTGGCAATGTTTGGTGGTAGGGCAGACAGCAAGAAGAAAGCTGGGGTGAAGCATGGTCAGGTATAGGACTGGAAGAAATTAGTTCAGAGGGCGATCCTGAGAAACACATGGCCATGGACCCTTCTCAATTCTCATCCTCCTTTACCTTTCTTCAGCATTTGTGGACCACATACTTCTTCCTTGATAATCTCTCTCCTCTAGGTTTTCTTTTGATCTCTTCTGGCTTTCTTCCTACCTGTCTGACCCCTTCTTCTAAGGCTTCCATTGTTGGTTCATCATCCAAGTCATGACCACTAAATGTGAGTATATCCAAAGGCTTCATCTTAGGCCCTTTACAAAATCTATATTCCCTCTTACCTACCAAGATATACATAAGAACTATATGAATACAGCTATAAACCCTGTTTACAGAATTGAAAACCTAAATTAAAGACCTAAAAAATTAATTGCTCATGGGTAAGATGAGATAATGTAACAAAATGACAATACTACATAAGTTAATTTATTCTATGTCATACTAAATTACCAATGGATTGTTTTACAGAACTAGAAAAAAAATAATAAAATTCACATGGAGGCAAGCAAGGTCAAGAATCTAAAGGGATATAATGAAAAAAGGGGGGTAGGATAAAGGAGGTCTAGTAGTGCCAGATATCAAACTATATTACAAAGCAGTAATTCTCAAAACAATTTGGTACTGATAAATAAGAGAAATCAATCAGTGGAACAGATTAGGTACACAATAGAGTGAAATATATGAATGTTTCAGTATGGATGTGATAAACACAAACCCCAACTACTAGGATAAAGAGTCAATATTTTACAAAAATTACTGGGAAAATTGGACAACAGCATGAAAGAAATTAGGTTTAGAACAACACTAAAAAAAGTTCTGAATGAATGTGACCTAGATGTAAAAAGTCACATCATAGAAAAAATCAGTAAAACCTGTGAAAAATGACCAGATCTATTGACAGAAGAAAAGTTCATGGCCATACACAGGATGGAAAGGATCACAGAAGATAAAATCCATGATTTTGCCTACATAACATTTAAAAGTTTCTGTGTAAACAGATCCAATAAAGCTAAGATTAAAAGTGATACAATTAATTGGGAAAAATCTTTGCTGCAAATTTCACTGATAAAGGTCTCTGATTCAAATTCATAAGAATAAGAGGTATTCCCCAACTGATAAATGTTATAAACATATGAACAGGTAAATCACTACAAATTAAAAAAATGAAAATTGAAGCAATTTTGAGATTCATAACCATCAGACTGACAAAGATGACAAAAGAGGGAAATGACAGATGGTATGGAAAACAAGCACTGTGGTTGGTGGACCTGTAAATGGGTACAACCACTCTAGAAAGCAATATGGAATTATACACAAAGTTTCTAAGCAGTATATGCCTTTGTTTCAGCTATACTACCACTTCTAGGTACATAACCAAAAGAAACCAAAGAAATAGGAAAAGGTCCTGTGTGTATAAAAATATAGCAACTTTTTTTGTGGTTACCAAAAAACTGGAAACTAAAGGGATGATAATCAATTAAGGAATGGTTGAATAAAGTGGAATAAATGAATGTCATAGAATGAATACTTTTTTTGCTATAGGATATTAGGAAATAGATGATTTCAAAGAGACACAAAAAACTTCAATGAATTGATACAGGATGAAATGAGCAGAACTAGAACAATTTATACCATAACTTCAGTATTATAAAAATGAATAATTTTGAAGACTTTAATCAACTGATGAAGAATAAAATAAGGAGAACCAGGGCAACAATTTAGGTCATAACAACAACAACCAACGGCCATACACAGGATGGAAAGGATTTTTATTTACCTTTCTTCTATGATGCGTGTCAAAAAGACAAACAACTTTATGGTAAAAACCATCATCAATACAATGATCATTCACAATTCCAAAGAACTGATAACGAAATGTGCTAGTTGCCTCTGCCAGGGAGGCGATGGGGTTTAATGTGTAGAATGAAAACTATATATTTCTGAACACAGCCTACAAAGGAATTCATTTTGCTTCACCATGCATTTTTGTTGCAAGGAATTTGTTTTTCTTTTCTCTCTTTTTTTTTCAATGGAGTAGGAGGTGGGAGGTAGAAAAAATACATTTCCGTTAATTTTTTTTAAGAACAACTTTTTGAAAAAAAAAAAAAGGAAATACAGAAGAGAAACTGTCTAGGAGGAGAGGGTAGCCAATAGTGTCAAATACAGAAAGTTCAAAAAAGGTGAGGGCTGAGAAAAAGCCATTGGATTTGACAACTAAAAGATCATAGTTAATTTTGTAAAGAGCAGTTTTTGTTGAGTGATTATATTAGAAGTCAGATTTGAAGAGACTGATAAATGAGTGGGAAGTGGCAAAGTAGGAGCAACTGTCTGGATTGGGGAAAAGAGGCAGTGTTTTTAATGACTCACTTTTCTTAAATCATAGGCCTATCTATCTTTGATATTGAATAGTTGCATGACCATAGGTGAGTTATTTAATCTCTTTAGGCCTCAGTTTAATCATCTCTAAAATGGGGATAATAATACCTTTACTGGGTTTTTCACAGGGTTATTATAGGGCTCAAATGAGATAATGTATAAGACACTTCACACACTTTATAAAGGTTTATGTCAGGTATCATCATAATTATGACCATCATCATTATCAATGTTCTTCTGATCTTTTTTCAATGGAGTTCACATAGAAAAAGTTCTGGGACAAGTTGTTATCTTGTGATTATTCTTTTAGATTTAATGTTCTACATAAAATTGCACAGAGGGATAAAATGACTGCTTGTTATAATTGAATATAAGTATTATGAGAGAGGTTAATTGCTATTAGTAGAGGTAGTAATACGTAAACATCAATATTCTTCTAGTAAGAAAAAAAAAATAGAAATAGACTTTCCCTGTCGGCTCAGACAGAAGGATTAGACCAATGGATTGAAGCTGTGAAGAAGTAGGTTTAGGCTTGACTTTGGAGAAAAAAAAATTCTAACAGTTAAAACTACCCCAAAGTAGTACCCCAAAAGATGGCTGTGGAAGGTAGTGGGATCCCTCTAGCTACCTGTCTTTTAGCAAAGGCTGAATGATTACTCACCAGATATATTGTAGAGAAGATTCTTTTCAGATATATGTTGGACTATATGGTTGTTAAAATCCATTCCAATTCTGTAATTCTGTGGTTCTCATCCCTAAGGCCCTTCTAAGTTCTAAGTCTATTATCTGTACATCTGTGGTTTCAATCTTTAGAAATTATTCTATGGGGGGTGGGGGGCAGCATGGGAATCACATTCATTGAATTATCTGGCTAATTTAAAAGGACATCATAACTTTTCCAGAAAAGCTGATCTTTTGACCTTCAGTAGTTTGGTTGTCATTTATTCCAAATCACTTCTTTTTTATGTTTGCTATGACTAATCAAATAATTTGACACTAAAACTTAGATTGAGAGGACCTAAATAACCTGTATACTTAATCAGTACTTTTTTTTAAGAGGAAGAGATAAATTATAACAAAATGAGTGATCATGGGAATTTTTTAAAGGAAATGGAAAGAAGAAGTACAAGAACAACTTTTAAGGATATGTTCTGGGATAAGTGAGCATTTAACTGAAATACTTAAAATGATGACCTCAAATTTCTGAATAAAGAAAGATTTGGTTATAACCAGTATACTCTACCTACTAAGTCAGGTAATTAATTTCAAAAAGGTTTTCTTTGACAAAGTTTGAAATAAAAACAAAAAAAAATTCTGGCAAATATTCAATTAATAAACAAAATCAATAAACCTCATTCTCTAAGCATTATTGTCTACTGGGATTTTTTTACATTTCATGGAATGTTTACTTTATTTAAATTTATTCTATGATGCATGTCAGAAAATTATTCAGGTATTCCAAGTCCATAAATTAATCCTCATTTTCCTACTTACAAATTAGAAGGTCTCTAAAGGGAAAGTTATCACTGCAGTGCAACAATGTGTCACAGATATTTTTTCCTACAATTATAATTATTAACAAAATGTTACGTTTTACATTAAAATCTGAGAAAAATATTACCTATTTCATTAACAGAAGGAAAACAGGAATGTTTTTAAATTTTATTAAAGCGACGTCTATGAAAATAAAAAAAATAAGGACAGTACAATATTTAGAAAGAGACTTAGCAAGTTTTCTCAAGTACTTTTATTTATTTACATCTATTGCTTTTCTTAAATAGAAATGCCTCACTGCTTGCCTGGAGTACAAGAATCAAGATTTGCAAAAGGGAAAAACGAAGACAGGAATACACTATACATAGGACCCTTTTTGAGTGTCCATTTGATTATGGCCACATGAGTCATATTATTCTGATAGGTTGTTCTTTTACCTTATTTAAAGTGTGCAAAGGTTGCTAATAAAAAGATTATTATGCTTGACTGTTATTAGTAGGAGAGCTGGAATTCTTAACAGAAATTCTGTTAAGTCCATAGCATAGTATATATTAACTGAAAAAGAAAGCACTATTTAAACTTCCAGCAAAGAATTATTTGCTATCATTCAGTTATTTTCAGTCATATCTGACTCTCTGTGACCCCATTTGGGGTTTTCTTGGTAGAGATACTGGAGTAGTTTACTACTTCCTTCTCCGGCCCATTTTATAGATGAGAAACTGAGGCA
Organism: Phascolarctos cinereus; assembly: GCF_003287225.1. NCBI lineage: Eukaryota > Metazoa > Chordata > Mammalia > Diprotodontia > Phascolarctidae > Phascolarctos > Phascolarctos cinereus. The sequence goes on along the minus strand of NW_027555847.1, from coordinate 538,455,900 downwards.
AATAGGGTTAAGTGACTTGCTCAGGGTCACACAGCTAGTAAGTGTCTAAGGCCAGATTTGAACTTAGGAAGATGAGTCTTTCTCACTCTTGGCCTGGCACTCTATCCACTGTGCCACCTAGTTGCCCATAAAGACTTATTACCTAAACTATTTTTAAAAAATGAAATGTTAGGGGAGTGGATGGAGGTTTACCTAAGCCAGGGTGCTAACAACCAATAGCTTATCCTTTAATATAAGCCTGAAACATGCTGGGTGAGCTAGAGAACTGGATCTAACTCAATATTCTCTTTGAAACACGAGGACTTTGGTAAGGATATCAATCACTCAAACAGCATTTAATAGGTACCTACTAAGTGTCAGGACTGTGTTAAGTAAACACTTGGGATAAAAAACACATGAAATATTCTAGCAGGGTAGACAACATGTAAGGAAGCAGGGATTTGGTCCCTGCCCTCTCTTCCCCCCCAACTCCTTCCCAGCTGATGTACAATAGTAACATAAAGCAAAGAGTAGATAATAGAAGAGATTAACACTATGATCTCTTGATGAAATGTGAACAATTTTTTTTTCTGAGGGAATTCAAGAAAGCTACCTCATGAGCAAAAACTGGCACACCTTCGCAGGGCTTTAACTTGCTAAGTAAGCACTGGACAAGTCTGACGATTCTGGGGAGTACAGCTCAGGAGCTATATAGAAGAGAGCCTATAGACAAGAGAGCCTTAAGGAGCCAGAGAGGATGAGGAGATTTTTCCAATCATGGCAATACAGGTACTCACCCAGAGGACCATACCTCATCCAAGGGTTGGAAAGTCAGTCTGAAAGAGTTTAAGGCACAATTCAAAGAGCAGAGACACATAATCTAGACAGAGGTAACTACAGAGAAGGAAATGGTAGAAAAGAGAGTCAGAGACAGCTATCTCTAGCAATCCAAAGTACAGCCAAGGCGGCCTGGGAGAGCTCAGTGGAGGAACCCAAGCTGCCCCACGCCTGTGGGAAAGAGTGAGGACTCCCCTTGGAGACAGGACAGATTCCCCAGACCCTTGATATAGGTGTGGTGAGTAGCCTTGGCCATGAGTTCCCTACATGCACCTCATTATCACAGTACTCTTAGGTTTGAGCCCATTCTTTCCATGGAAATGTCGTGTAATTGTGGGAGAGTATTCTAGGGTTTCATGGGTTTTATGAGGGGTGTATTTAGTAGCTGCTGTTCTGATTATGACATATAAATGAATGCCTTTGCAAAGAGCTAATTTGTTATCTAGTCGCTGATTATTAATGGGAAGTTCCCTGATAGGGGGGCTTGTGTTGTTGAGTAGCAGCCACCTCTGGGATCCCAGCCAGCAAGTGCAAGTCAGGGGAGTATCCCTGAGGGAACGCCATATACTGAATGTGTGTGTGTTTGTATGTGTGTGTGTGTGTGTGTCCACATGGACACACACATACACACAGATACATACATACTCCAAAATAATTCCAGGAGGGATAGCGCTAACAGTTAAAGGAATGAGGAAAAGTTCTTAAGCAAACTTCTCCCCAGTTCCTTCTCTCTGCTGAGTAAACATATACTAATTAGATAGACATATGGGATATATCTTTGCCTTCATTTTTAGCACCTGACTGTATAAGAGGCAAGCATCATATGTGTGGGTCAGGATCATAGTCACAAAACTGGCAATAGACCATGGAGGTTACATAATCAAGACTCCATTTTACACATGAAGAAAGTGAGGCTTAGAGGGTATGACTTGCCTAAGGATACACAAGCAGTAAGGGGCGAAGTTAGAAAAAGAACCCAGGTCCTTGGATTCTAAATCTAGAGCTCTTTTCAGTGCACCTTGGTGACTTCCACAGCAAGTAACTAAAGGGTTGAGGTAATGACAAGGGAAGCAGCATGGCACAGTGGAATAGATACTGGATTTGGAATAGGAGTACCTGGGTTTGAATCATGACTGCTAGTTACTACCTGTGGGGTCTTGGGCAAGTCAATTAACTTCTTTATTTCTGAAGTTAGGGGGTTGGATTAGATGAGTTGTCTTCTAGCTCTTAATCTATGAACCTGTCCCCTGAGTCTCAACATGATCTTTTGATGTTTTTATTATTTGACCTGGATTCTCGGGTTTTGTTGTCCTGCATTTGCTCTGTGTGTGTGTGTGTGTGTGTGTGTGTGTGTGTGTGTAAGCTGGCTTAGGATAGTCTCAATCAGTTAAAGAAAAGATAAATTTGGTTAATCTGGAATGGGCAACATGGTTTCCCAAATACACAAAGATACTTCCCAATTCTATCGTCTTGTGATTATATTGAATTTCAAGGCAGTCAAATCACTGATCAAGGATACTGTAGGAAATAGGGAAAGAAACGGATGTTTGGGCTACAAATCATATATTGTTCTCAGTCCCAAACTGCACAGAACATTTCTAACACTTGTCTGAAAGGCTTTTAACAGCTTTAACTACAATGTCACCTAACAGATCAAATTGAGAAGAATCTTGACTCTTAGGACTGTTTGAAAAAAGTAAGAGAAACACAAAGCTATGTGGATGGGGCTCCTAATGGGACAGTAGTACACAGACTGGTCTTTCTCTTTATTATGGCAGGTGACTTGAGTGGCTGTAAAGTATAATGGAAAGAGCAAAGTACTGGTAGCGTGGGCTCTGTTGTGGCCCACTGACTAGCTGTAGAAACTTGGGTCAATTAAAAAAAAAACAACTCTTTGTGCCTCAGTTTAAATTGAAGAGGTTGAATTAAATGATCTCTAAGATTCCTTCCAGTTTTAAAATCCTCTAAGTTATATGAAACCACTTAATCTCTCAGCAATAAGGTAAGCATTCTAATCATAGCGTTTGTTATTGGTCCATGAAAATGTTACCTGTAGACACAGAAGTCCAAATTAAAAAGGACAAGAAATTCTTATGGCAGTACAGGGGACAGAGTTGTAGACTCAGGAAGACCTGAGTTAAAATCCCATCTCAAAGCACTTTACAAGCATTAAAGTGCTATATAAATGCTATTTGCAGTAATGTCAGTTATTTTCTCCAATTGATCTTTCCAATGCAGCTGTCATTTATTAATGAGAGTGTGGCATTTCCCTATCACTATCCTTTGCCGGCATTTTAGTAATGAAATGGGTCCTTACAGGGTCACACCAAAATTCTCCCCAAATAAACCAGCCAAACATTACATTGTAGATCTGGAGATTAATGGGCTGATCTCATAGGTATTGCAGTTCAAATGGATTTACAGCTACCACATTTAGCCCAGTGTGATTTCAAACAGAATTACTTCTGATGAATTTGAATGGAAATTCAGAAACCATTAAAACAAACCGTGTTTAAACTAGTTGGTTCATCAGAGGCAAATATTGTGCATTAAGATGGGAATACCCATTCATGGAAATAATGAAAAGTGACATCAATATAATAAAATCATTACAGGTTTATGGATTCTGGGACTTAAACAAGCAGTAGTCTTGCTTCTTTTAACTGATTAAATGTGCCCACTCTCCCCCCACCCCATTTATTTTTTGATCTGCAATTCAAAAATATCTTCGCTAGGCTTTTTAGCCTGGAAACCTTATAAAATTGTTCCAGATTCTGGACATTAAAGCTTGCCTTTCTAAGAGGAATAGGGGTACAGGGGTGATAAGTATTATAGCAGAGAACAAGCAGTGTAGCAAAGGAACTAGTTGGATCAATCGATGCTCACAGACTCTAGCATTCATAAAACAGTCACATGAATAGCACTGTGGAGAACAAAAGGCAATGATGATAAAATTGGGAGCTTTTGTTTTATAAGCCTGGCACAGATGGGCCTGGCATGCTGCACACTTCATTTCATGAAACCTCAGCCACATTCCCATTGCATCGTGTTTGCAGACAAGGGGTCTAAGTGCAGGAGGGCAATGACTTGCCAATTGTTTAGCTGAATGCCCCAACTTGAGCCAGAAAAATGAATTTAAACCAGTCCCATCAGATATATGGAGTGCCTGGAGTCCTCTTTAAACAATGTATATTGAGTGGTTCTGCTATTAACCTGCATTGTTTAATTACAATGAATAACTTTTCATTTCCATCCAGATGACACACAATTCTACTTGGAAACTTTCTGGTGAGACTGTCATATCTGTACATTACATTCATTCCCCCCCCCCCAAACATGTTCAAAACAACATTACATTCTCAATTCAGGCACATAATGCTGACAGTGTACTCTTTTGCTTTACAATAATATACTAGAAGAAAGTATTTACATTGACTGCAGCTGTGGAAAGAGTGAATACCCAGAAAACATTCTGATGTTAAAAATCCATCTTGAGTTTAATATTTAGGATTAGATTTCTGGTCAACTCTAGTAGGAAATAAATAAAACATACACATGACAATGACAATGTCACACACATATACATATGCATTAAATATTTAACAAATTTCTTTCTTAGAACTTGTTGACAACATAGCTTTTTAAATGAATTTTTTTATTGTGACTAGTTCATAATTTTGTAATATTTCAAATAGTACATCATTAGGGGTTCATAGTCTAGTGATCTGAGTTCTGACAGTTGAGAGGCAGTACTAGAGAGACTACTGGATCTGGAGTCGGTAGTAGTCTGAGGTCAAATTTTATCTCTGACATTTACTTAGTTCTCTGATCTTGGACTAAATTCCTATGGTATGCCCTCAGCTTCAGTTTTCTAATCTGTAAAATGGGGATGATATCTATGGCACTTACTTCAAAGCGTAGTTGTGAGGAATATGTGATATATGCAGAATGCTTTGCAAACCTTAAAATGATCTACCAATAATAGCTATTTTTAATATTCTGGTCTGGTTCACAGACTAGGGTTGTTCTGAATACAGGAAGAAAGCTGAAGGTGTCAAAATTCCATTGTTAATTTCTGGCCAAAGCTTATATAGTTTTCATGAACTCTCAAAGGACTGAAAACAGTATTGAGGGTCCTTACTCTTTGAAAATTTCCTGTGGAAAATATATTATTCTCTTACGTGCATTCAAACTCACATAAAGTCGTAAACAAGCTCATTTCCTGTACCTGTTCACAGGCCAAAGGCTATAAAGGAAACTCCCACTTGTTTTTTAATGTTATATGCCCCTAAAAAAAGCAGCAGCCCACTTATTGGGTAAGTCCTGTTTCACTTAGTAGTAGAACTGAGGGAAAGAATATCTGAAGGAAGGAAGGAAAGGCATGGGAATCCTCAATGTGGTTTTTCTTTGTACAAAGGCTGTGTTTTGCTGGTGTGAAGTGCCTACCTGAGGAGGACAGTAATCCACATTCCCCATAGCTGTCAGAGCAGCTCTCAGTAAGTAAAAAAGCAAGCTAGTCATTTGGAAATTTGTTAATATTGCTACTGATTAGCAGATCAGCTGGTTCCCTGGTGAATATTTTCTAAGTACTGACATTAGTCATTCAAGGCTCTGTCAAAATAGTTGTCACAATACATTAACTACCAATTAGAGAAATTAAACAATTAACTAGTAGTACATTGAACAGATAAAGAACTAGGAAATTCTTCCTCAAAATGAAGTTTCCTCACTAGCAAGGTCTTTAGTGGCAATCCAAAGGGCTCTATCCCTTGCTTTGTTCCACTCAACAATTTGTGCCATTGAGTTAAGAGGGAGAGGGCAGATGCAAGAATCCACAGTCAAAAAAGATCTCAAAAGAAAGAGGGATGGGCAGAAACAAAATAAGATTTAACAGGGATAAAATTAGGGGAGTGATATAGGAGCTAGTTATCAGCAGTTTGCTTAGAAAAACCTGTTGATTTCACTGACCACAAGCTAAAGACAACAATTCTATACGGCATAATGAAATGGAGGGGATTCTTTATGTGAGGTAGAAGGTTGAAATAGATGACCCTCCCAAATCAAAAACTTTGACTTCCCTTTGTTCCATACAGACAGTATAGCACTGTGGACAGGGTAGTACTCAGTTTGGAGGGAGAAGACCTAGGTGGGCTCTAATGCCATTTATGTTACTCACGAGTTATACAACTTTGAGCAAAACACTTCAAGTCTCTAAGGCTTACCTTCTTCTTTTATAAAATGTGGGGCCTTATTCCTTGCTCTACTACTTGTAAACTATAGAGTTCAATGCAAATGTATGGAATCCTATTATTCTTATCTAACTACTAACTCAATAACACTTCAAGACATGAGAATCCCTTAAGCCGTTCTAAGTATTTATATTCATTTTCCAGAAACACAGAAAACCCTGTGGCTCACACAAATTGAAAATCTAACATATTCATGGGTTTTAGGTATCAAAGTAATTAGGTTAACTAGTTCATTTATCCTGAGCCTTGGATTCTTCATCTGTAAAATGGGGCTAATAGTACCTATTTTATGGGTTACTGTGAGGTTCAAATGAGACAATATATGGAAAACATTTTGTAAACTTTAAAGCTCCAGGTCATTTATTGTTATTATTACATGTTTTTACTGACACGAAGATCAAATGAAGAAGACTGGAGAAGGTAAGTAAGTATATGTGCTAATGTCAAAGATCTGTGATTAAATAAGGTTTATTAAATATACCTTAGAGAGTTGCCAGAGACTCAAGAGAGTTTAACTGACTCCCAGTGAGTTTAACTGACTTCCCAATGGTCAAACAGCTTCAGCAGTGCCAGAGAACGGATTGAATTCAGGTCTTCCTGACTAACTTCAGCATTCTTTTCACTATGTCAACCTACTTCTCTATGTAAGATATAACATACATCCTAAAGGTTAAAAGATAAAAGTACAAATACGTAGCCCAAGATAAGTTTTTTTGCATCTGTTCTAATATCCATATCCCTGGGAGATAGAGGGAGATTATGTTACCACCATTCTATGCTAACCTTATTTTATTTAGCTAGATAGGTAATTTCTCTCCCAAAAGAATATGGTCTGAGATAATATTGGGCCATGGATTAGCTAATGGTTAACTTTGTATCAAATGCCTATTGGATGGTTAAAACTTTTGTCATTTTTTAAAGTTTTTTTATTCATCTTTAACTTAAAGTCAACTTGATTTTTTTTTGTTGTGGATTTCTCCTTTTTGCACATCATGGTATTATGATAACTTCATGAGAATCATTTTAAACCACTTCAAACTTGCTAGGATGGATTTTTGGTGTGTTTTTCCCTCTTGGTTCTACTCTTAACTTTCCCTACTTTGAAGTCATACTTCAATTGCTGTCTCATTCAGGCAACTGAAGCCTCCATTAACCACCCCTTTATAGCTCCCTTTTGGGTGCTATCTTCACCCACTGGAATATAAGCCCATTTAGGACAGGGACCATCTTTTTTTGCTTGTATATGTGCAATATATATAAAATACGATATGATATGATATGTGATATATGGTATAATATAATATGATATAATATAATATAATATGATATGATATGATATGATATGATATGATATGATATGATATAATATAATATAATATAATATAATATAATATAATATAATATAATATAATATAATACATTATCCCAAGGAGTTAGTACAGTGCTTGGCTCTTAGTAAGCACTTAAGATCTTCCTTGCTTCCTTTTCCAGCTCCCTTATGACTGAAGAAGAAAAAAAAACCCCACCAAATAAACTTTATTTTTTACCTCCATCTGTTTCTTACTTGTTAGATTCAATATTATTCATCAAGAATGAAAAACAGAATAATGGCTTCAGTTGCCATCTTTTTCTTCATAAGTTAGCTTTGGCCAGACCATCACCAGTATAGACCCTTTGTTTATCCCTAATCCAAGTTCTACCCCAAACAACTTAATTTCAATACCTGTGTCCCATGAGTGGAACATAAAACTGATTACAATGTTGGCATATCATATAGAAGGCTGGAGTTGGAGTCAGGAAGACCTAACTATTCAAATTCTGCCTCAAACACTTACTACTAGCTTTGTGACCTTGGGAAAGTCACCTAACCTCTCAGCTTTATTTCCTTACCTATAAAGTGGAGATAATAGCATCTACTTCAAAGGGTTATAATGAGGACTAAATGATTTAACATATGTAAAGTGCTTTGGAAACCTTAACCATCATGTAAATGTTAGGTACTGTTATTATTGTTATTATTTTGATTATACTGACTGTATGATATTCTCTTCTCTCTAGGTTTCTGGGGTACCATCTCTCCTGGTTATCCTCCTACCTTTCAGATTGTTCCTTCTCAGTCTCCTTTGCTGGATCCTCAACCAGATTATGCCCTCTACCCAAAGATGTTCCCCTGGATTCTTTTCCAGGCCCTCTTTTCCCTCTACATATTTTCACTTGGTGATCACTTCCCATGGATTTAACTGCCATCTCTATGCTGATAACTCTCAAATCTACCTATCCTATTTCAACTTCTCTGCTGACCTCACATATCCACTTGCCTTTCCAATATCTCAAACTGGCTGTCCAGTAGACATCTTAAATTAAACATGTCCAAAGCAGAGCTCCTTATCTTTCCCTTTAAATCCTTCCTCCTCACCTCACCCGACCCCCATACTTCCTTATTACTGTAGAAGGTAACACCATCTTCCCAGTACCTTGTTCTCAATCTAGGAATTATCCTGGACTCCTCACTATCTCTCACCACTCCCTTCCTCCCCTCAAACCAAGCTATTGTCAGGCCTGTCAATGTCACCTCTACAACATCTTTTGTATCTGCCCTCTTCTCTCCTCTGGCACCACTACCACTCTAGTACATGCCCTCATGCCTAGACTACTGCAACAGCCTGCTGGTGAGTCTGCCTGCCTCAAGTATCTCCCCAATTCCAAACCATCTTCCATTCATTCGCCAAAGTAATTTTTTTAAACCAGAGGTCCAATCACGTCATTTTAACATTCAATAAACTCATGTGGCTTCCTATTGCATCTGGTCAAACACAAAATGCTGTTTGGTTTTTAAAAGCCTTTCATAACCTAGTTCCCTCCTACCCTTCCAGTCTTCTTACACCTTACTCCTTGCCAATATTCTTTAATTCAGCGACCCTGGCCTTCTGGCCATTCCATGAACAAAATACTTCATCTCACAGCTCCAGGCATTTTCTCTGGCTGTCGCCCATGTCTGGAATGCTTTCCCTCCTCAGTTTTTACCTATCGACCTCCCTGGCTTCCTTTGGGTCCCAACTAAAATGCCATCTTTTTTTTTTTTTTAAGTGAGGCAATTGGGATTAAGTGACTTGCCCAGAGTCACATAGCTAGTGAGTGTTATGTGTCTGAGGCTAGATTTGAACTCAGGTCCTCCTGACTCCAGGGCCGGTGCTCTATCCACTGCACCACCTAGCTGCCTCTAAAATGCCATCTTTTACAGGAAGCCTTTCGCAACCCCTCTTAATTCTAGTGTCTTCCCTCCATTAAGTATTTCCTATTTATCTTGTATGTAGCTTGCTTTGTATATATTTGTTTGCATCTTGTCTCCTCCATTAGATTGCAAGCTCCTTGAGAGCAAGCACTATCTTTTGGCCTCTTTTTGTATCCCCAACACTTAGAATAGTTCCTGGTACATGGTAGATACTTAACAAATATTTATTAATTGATTGATTATGACCCCTGCAAGTCACTTAACTTCTCAGTGCTCTAGGTTGTAAAGAAGGCAATCTAGTAGAGGGAGTTTCCTCACCTGAAGGTCCCTTATACCACTGAGATCGCACGTCCAGTACCTGGCAGCTACGTGGTACAATGGATAAGAAGGCTGGGCCTAGAGACAGGAAAACCTCAGTTCAAATCTACCTCAGTTACTTACTATCTGTGTGACCCTGGGCAAGTCACTTAATCTATCTCAGCCTCAGTTTTTTCATCTATAAAATGAGGATAATAATAGCATCTACATCCCAAGGTTATTGTGAGTATAAAATGAGATATTTGTGAAGTGTTTTGCAAACGTTAAAGCACTATACAAATGACAGTCATTACTATCACCACCATCCCTCTTATGTAATTATGAAATATTTTTCTTGAATTTATAAAATATTTTCTTGAACTGGATCTGTGATTTCATCAAGGTAGGTAACTCTTAATGAGAAAGCTTCTCCTACCAAGATAGAGTTGCAACCTAAACTCTTAGTGAGTTGCCTGGTATAATAAATGGTTAAAGTGATTTGCCCAGGGTCACACAGCTGGTATGCATCACAGGCAAGACTTGAATGCAGGTCTTCCTGATTCTGAGACTAGCTCAAAATGCTAAACTATAACACTTTTTAAATACCACACCTACTATGGTATATTCAAAACTGGTATTTGTACATTAGAATTGTATTTTGAAGACATAATGATGCTGATCTCTTGGTAAGAGAAGGTACCTGGCCTTCTGTACAGCTTCTATATTTGTTAGCTGTGAGCAGTATATGTTATTTAGGGAAATGGCCACATAGAGTGGCAGCTTTGTTTTATGACTGGCAGAAGAGGGGTCTACTTATAGTCTCTCAGATAAACATACTCAGCAACTGTATCAACAGCTCATAATACTTCAGTATGTGATTATCCAGTGATAACCACACCTTGCGTGGAATCTAATTGCACAGTTAACTCCTGACACTAGCCACCAGGGTAGTGTGCAAAGACCTCCTGCAAACCCTTAGTAGCTGAAGGAAGTGGTTTAAAAAAAGAAAAAGTCAAGCAGAAATTCTCACATCTACATAAATTTCTGCCTTTTAGAAAGAGAACAGTTTAAACAAAGGGTTCACTAAACTTAACAGGTGAACTGGAAATCTTGGATTTACAAAAAAGGTTGATTATTTTCCCCTTATTTATCTCATTTTTACCCATCATATCACAAGAAAAAAAAAGAGACAAAGACAATCTTCCAAGAAATCCTGAACACAGAATGCTTATAGTCACGTATTTCCGAGAATTGTTGTGGTTCTTTTAATGTGTCTTCCCTCTTCCCCCTCTCTGCCTGATCTATCACCCTTCATTAGTGTGAGCAGAAAAGGTAGAGCAGCATCCTAAGCTCTTAGATGATCTTTGTGGCTACCAAAGGAATGCATGCTGCATGTACGAAGGCATTTTATCCAAGTTCCCGTGAGCTACCTGTCGGGTAAAATAGGGAAATTTGGGAAGGGAACAGATTCTAGCCATATGAAAGGCCAACCACTTACAGAAAATTAAAGGCAAAAAGGAAAGACTGTACATTTCTAAAATGTTCTCATTGTAACAGCCATTGAGAAAAGACTAATATTTTACCTCTCAACATGTCAAAATGCTTATTGTTTTGCCTTTATGTTTGGCAAATCCAAATCCAACTGTACACAGCTCATTTACTACAGCCTGAAAACCCAACTGATTAAAAATAGAAATTTAAACAACAAAGTTCCCTCTGGGGAAATACAGAAAATGGGGACTCGTCTTCATGCCTGTAATTTTGAAACTGTAACTTGTACCAACTCAAATTACTATCTGATTTTCTGAAATCAAATGTCAAGAAAGAATCTCTCTGTTAAGGATTGAAAAAAAAAAACATACACAGCCCACAACATCTTGGCACCTCTGTTTGGTAATTGGTTAAGAGATAATGTGCAAAACTCCAAACTTTCAAGCATTCCTAAGATATAAAAAAAATCATTTTAAAACAAATGATTTGACAGCTGCAAATGCAGGATAACACCTAGTTGCATTATAGAAACAGTGTGGATAATTACTTTTTTTCAAAAGGAAGGGCTCTGTGGACCAAGGTCCTGTCTGAATTTCCCTGCAGCACAGTTAATGTGCAATAATACAAATCCTGTTGTCACATCAGCCTAAGTCTCTTTATCATCTGCACATCAGCAAGAATGATGAGAGACGTCCCATGATTCTCGCAGTCTTCCTTTGAAGGATCCACACGTTAATTACTGCACTAATTATGGTTTTTGAATAACCAAATGAAGTAAGCAGTCTATGGGAGGTACAGGCATAAACCTAAGATTGAGAAAATACTAGTTACTGAAGTCATCAGTGTACACTGACATATTGAACGTGCTTAAAAGAAGTAAAAGGAGTAGATTTTTAAAAGACAAGCATCTTAAATAATTAGAGCTCCATGCAGGAAAAAGAAATGTTATTTCTCAATGGCAAGTGAATTTAAACTGTTATCTAAAGATCTGAAGGTAAGCCTGCTTAAACCACTGCTTCTTCTTTTGTTATTAGGAAAACATAATTGTTCCAAATAATTAGCACCAGAGTACATCACAAGCTGACAACAAAATTATAGAAATCTTCATATTCAGATCCGTCTAGCTGGCTATTAGGAACAGTTTCTGATCATAACCCATTAGTTGAAGTGCTGTGAGTTCCTGATTGCCACCAAATAACCTCAGATATCTGCCTAAGTTAACAGCCCCTATTTATTCAGAGTTTTCTTGACAGTAAAAATTGCTTAGGATTTTTACAGCTGCCACACAAAGGAACAGTATTCTATGTGTGCACTTGGAAGATTAGGTGATATAATAATTGAATTGTGGATTTTAGACATGCTTTTAACTTGGAACTTTCTAAATGAAAACCTACAAAGGCATTTTTCAGTTTGTTACAATGGCACCATCATATTTATTAAAAATTAAAATGAACCCATTTCATATCTTGTGATATCCGTGTTAATTAAAGATTTTTTTTTCTTTTGCATAACCACCTCTTTTAGTTCTCTTTCATGCTTAACGTGGATGGATCAAAGAGTTTTCGATTTGTATCTTGCTGTCTAAAGCTTCATTTTAAAAACAATATTCCCTTTTGGATGAACAATGCCAATGTACTTTGTAGCCTGAGACTAATTCATTTTAAACTAGCTAACTAGCACTCTATGCACCATAGGAAAAGAGACAAAAGAAGCACAGTGAATTTTAAAAGACAGTGAACAAAATTACCCACTTGACAGAGCTCCCTGTATTAACCTCCCAAGAAAAAAAGCCCAGACATAGTGGGGGAAAGCTGCTGTTCTGTTAGTTACTTATCCAACTGTCAGGAGTGGATTATTGATAATGTAACATGGTGAAACTGGAAATTTGCTTAAATAATCTAATAATTTAGTAATCTGCAATGCTATTTGAAGTTACTTTGAACATTTCTGCGTGATAACAGCTTAGTTTGTGAACCCTCAAAGCTTTGTGTTGTATCCCACGAGGGATAACTTTGATTACTCTAGTAATTAATGATGTTAGATAGTAATATGGATTTTCTGTTCAGATTTGAGTTTGAAGTTAATTAATCTTCACGTTATGATTTGCTGATTAATTATGGATATTTAGTTATAAAGAGGGATGTTAATTATTAATATCAAAAAATCATCTAGTGTAATTAACTAAAACTTTGACGTCAGTTAAAATTCCCAGTTGAGCATAACTTCCAAGATTATCAATTGCAAGGGGGAGAAAAGCATTCTGCTGCAAAGGGACATGTTCTTTGAGCACACAGGGAGCAAATTTTATTCTTACTTTGTTAGTGGATGGCACTTGCTACAATGTAAGCAAAGAAACTGAACTGTTGTCAAGGTATAGATCTCAGTCTTCCATAGAATATTCTCACAGTGGGAGAATCTTATCTCAGAAAAAAATGTGCTATAAAAGAAATTCCGGTATGAGTCTTAACTTGGTGTACTGTTGAAATAATGTCTTAACCTTAGAGCTGTAATGTTCTCTTGTGATTGATGGGCTTTGTCAGTTCTCATGTTAAACTCTGGAATGAACCTCAGAGTTGCTACAGATATCTTTATTTTCAGCAGCTGCAGCAGCAGCAGCAACAGCATTTAGAAATATCAAGGCAATATTACAGCACAAGTACTAATTAGTGTTCTAATTCACATATCTTAAAAATCACCTTTCTGGTTAAAAACACATACAAACAAACGTGCAGAACCATTTCCCCCTCCTATTTTTCTCCTAATCTGTCAGAAGACCCATCTTACTGTCATCAGAAAGGGGAGGGAGGGATCACATGATTAAGAAAAAGGGTTAAACCCCAAAGCATCATCAGTACATCAATGTCCTGGAATTTACTCGGGTAACACAGACTCTGAACAGGGATCTGTTTACATTATCTCTAGATCATCTTGACAATATTTATTCTCTATTTACCTAAATGAGGCAATATGATGATATTTATTGCTCAGAATGGCTAAATATAGACTTTTCTTGAGCACTCAGTACCATAGTGGGAGGTTTTGCTCTAATCTACATCTTTAAACTGACAAGCTGGAGAATTCCTAATGAATGCCTCTTTTCATCTGGATGTCTGTGTGTATTTGACAGTATAAATATTTAGCAATATCGGAGTCAGCTTGTGATTTTACCCAGATGGACTGATTGATGCCTTGGCTTGACGTTGCCAAAGACAATCCATGTAGTTATATAAGCAATTTCCCTCTTACTTCCTAAGAAGCAATTAGGTGGCCAAAGGCAGCAAACCAAAAATAGTGGAAATACTTCTGGTATCAGCTGACAACTCTGAGGGATAAATAAAATATGGTACTTAAATTATTACCACTTTACTTTCATGAATCATGGGATTAAAGCCTTCACTTCTAAAGTACATATAAATTGCAGGGTTTCTTATGTCTGTAATTTGCAAGAATCTAAGTTAAAATACCAGCTAATCAGTCAACTCACATTCACCTTGGGAAAAGTACCACCCTTTCTTGTCATTTTTGTAAATTGCATGCCTAAGCACCAATGTTATTTTGAGAGGAAAGACGCTTGTTGTCAATAACATATATTGCAGTCTAGTTAAAACAACATTTGTTAAGGTTTAATCACAAATGTAATCCACTTTTAAAGTTTAGACAGAACACTCAGAGAAATTCAAGGAACAGATAATAAATCATTTTCTCTATCCTGGGTGTGAACAAGGTAGATCTGATTCATCCAGGTATATTGTTTTTATCAACAAATGATGTAAATTCTTGCTTTGAGAACTGTAGAAAGCTAAGTCAGAAATCAGAAATTGGTATTTCCCCCCAGCCTCACAAAGGTTATTATAGATTACATTATTTGCTCTTATGCAAATCATAATCAAAATGCAAAGAAGTCTAATGCATTTATAGTCTCCCCCATATCAATCCATCCATAAGGCAGTTCCTCACAAAGTTTTTGCTACAACACATAAGAATGGCTTTTGGGGAATACTCAATGTCAGCTTTATATTAGCTATGCACTGTTTAGCCTCCTCAGTTTTACATGGTGAAAATGCCTACAATGATTATGTCATGTGCTTTTATGCATGCTACTGCTTTGGGGGAAAACCATTCTCTTATTTTTGGTAATGGTAAAATTCACATACTTCAGCCATGTTGTTGATCTCCTCTCCTTTTACTTTTGTTGGTTTCTATTAACTCATCTCACTCTTTGTATAACCCATGCAATAACCCAGGAAAAAGGGCAAGCAAGACATTATTCTTCTTGACACTAATACCTATAGATCCTATTCTACAGTGATCCCTCTTCCTATCACAAGATATCTCAGCTAACAAAATTCTCAAAACTCGAGAACTGGCACTTGCAATATATTCCAGAGGCAAATGGGATGCAATGCCCAGTGGTAATCAGACACACACACAACAAGGTTTCAATGGGACTCACTGTCTAGTTGTAACGTATAGTAGCTTTAACTACAGTACACATTAGCCCGTTTATTTGTGGCCATGACAGTTTCCAACACTTTATCATCATCATCATCATCACCATCATTATCATCACCACCATCATCATTCTATGACCTGCTAACTGCCAAATAAAAATAAATGTACTTGTTTTCTATGGATCAGGTCTGATTAGTAATAAACTTGTTCTTGACCAGCCATAGAGTGCCAGGGCCTGGAGCACAATTCAGTAGTTTCTCCTCACTCCATCATTAGATGCTGCACTTCAATCATGCAGCACAGAATCACTGTGTGCTTTTGGTCTGATGGTTTCCATGGTTTGAGGGGTGGGGGGTTTCTAATGAAAATGGTGAGAGAATGAAAGATGATCACTTTCCTTAAGCTAACAGACAACAAGGGCTTTGACATGTGTTGGAAGAAGCTGTGTGTACAAATAAGCCTGATGATTAAGCACTATGTACATGGTTCAGTCTGGTGCATAGGTTGTAGCGAGAAATGACTGGATGAAATGGGCAAAGTTTTGAATAAACTGCATTGTTTTACCAAATATGTCACCAGAAAAAAATGTATTAACTCTAATCAGCCAAAATGGTGTGATTCATTGCTTAATTTCAGGGTACCAGGCTATAAATTATATCAGGCCTGCCACAACTAATTTTTGCAGTGCTGTGCCAGATGACAAATGAAATGTCCAAGTGGCTACAAGTGAAAAGCTTCCATCTTTCTTCCATGGCTGAATATTACTTACTCTAATGATGTATAATAGCCTGCAACTACACTTAACCTGCCCATTAAATGGCAGCACAAACTGTTTACCCAGAGTTATGAAGAAGAAAACAGCAAATCAAGCCAAGAAACCTAAAGTGTGTACATTAACCTCCCACATGCCAACATAATTTCCCCTACAGATGATGTATAGCCATGTCTCTAAATTGTTCCCCCCCACACAATAGCGTATGCTTCAAGTATCTAAAGTGTCAAAGTATGTATGATAAATTGATGCCAAAATGTACCTAATTAATAAATCTGATGGTGTTTAGAGCTAAACAAATTCCAGTTATGTTAATGAAACTTCAGCTATTAAAAATAGCCATACTCTCCATCTACTGATATGAGTCTAATTTTTAAAAATCCATAAAGAAAGCAACATACAAGCAAAATAAATGAAAAATGTTTATAAATGTCTTCTATACCACTTTTCATGTATGTACAAAGACTTAGTATGAATTAAATATGTAGTTAAATTGCATTTGCTAAACACTTAGACTTGCTTTGTGTTTACCTTCTATAGGATTACAAACATTTTACACTCAAAATCCCAGGAGATATATATGAATTTAAGATCTAAGAATACCAAGATCTAAATATTAAGATGTAAAAATATCAATATCCGAAAGTAAAGCTATTTCAAAAGTTCTCAAGTATTCAAAGATAATCTTTGATTATCAAAAGTATGGGAATTATGACATATCTAGTAGTTAAAGCTCCTATCATCAGATAATATTAGATAAATACAGGGAGAATATAATAATAATGCTATTTTTCACCATACATACTAAACATAATAAAGTTTAATGTTGTTATTTTGGGAGTGGGGCCAGAGGAAAAGTAGAGGGTATTAATTCTTATTGCTCTCTTTCTCTTAAACATGATATATCCCAGAGGAATCCATTGACAGAAAAACTGAAGACAGAAAATTCTATCCTTCTAAAGCAAGTTTTGGAGAATCTGATTAGGTCTCAGGCTGCAATGCTAGGTATTCCATTTTTGCCAAAGGGCCAGCTATTATTATTAACGTCATTTGTCTGAATCATTACTCTGCACCTTGGTTCAGCAAACACTATGAAGATGGCATGGTAATAAATGACCGCGGGATTCTTTCCTGCTTTGGCCTGTTTTTATCTGCCACCTCTCCACCGTCAGCTCCATCCTTCTGAACCTCTCTGAATCCCCAAAAGGGACGGGGCATCTATTTGTTTTCCACTAGGTTACCACTCTGTCTATTGTTGTTTGCACTAAAGGGTACGAATTCAATTCATTCTTGTGACATAAAAGCACTGATACAGTAAATTTTTTGCCCAAGAGAAAACAAAAACAAAGTTGCTGAATATGGGATAAGATGTGAAGCACTAGCATATATATGTGAAGGAGCTTTCTGAAGCAGTCTTAGTTATTCAATGCTATTTTTCTCCCTGATATCTAGTCTAGACAATGAACCTCACTGTTCTAAACTTGTATTAACCTTTTCAAATTGCTGTTTAGTGAGAAAACTGTGATTGTGTAGGAGGGGTTAAACAGCCAGCCCCGGTACACGGCACTCCTAAGTGTCAGGAGAGGAAACGTAAGGTAAAAACCCAATTTGTGATAAAAAGCAAACTTTTGAAAGAAAAGGGTGATAACATTAGGCAGTTTGAAGGAGAATTAGATAGGAGGTGATAATGGTATGCAGTTAATAAGTTAGACTATAAACATGTTAATAAGAAAAAAGAGAACTTAAATTAGAATAAGGGCATAAGAATACTCACTAAATTTAGTTCTCTTGTTGCTGAATTTCATACTAATTCATTTAATTTTCTTTATTCCTTAATATGGAAAAATAATTAGTTTATAACCCAATGAGTCAATCAAAACTGAGGATAGGTCCAATTTTCATATGCCACACAACTCCTATTACTAGTTTAGTTTGTGTATAATTATTTAGAAAGTGTTGCAAACAGTATTTCACATAAATTATGTAGCATGAGTGCCTTTCTGATTTAAAAAAATGTTTTAGGCAATTTCAAAGTCTTTTAGAGTAGTATATAACTAGAAGGGTGAAAATTTAGCATTTAAGAGCTTCCTCTCAACCCGTGATAGTTTGGGTAAGAATTTCATTCTATCTTAATATTATGATACACACTTATATTCAGTCCTCCCTTTACAACATTCAATTTCAATGCCCTAAAATATGTAAACACTTCGTACTGTGGGGAATTTAAATTATGTAAATGTAGCCATGGAGCTTACTTAGCAGTAACTTTTCATTGCCAAAGGCAACATGTTTTCCTAGATACGCTTCTAAAAAGTGCCAAACTCTGAACCCCAACAATATTGCCAAATACTTTTTCATTCTCAGTCCAAGTCTTCATAAAAAAAAAAGCCTTAACACAAAATGAATCTAAAATCCTATAATTGTCCATAATTCCTGGAACATTACCTTATGTACAACTTTCTTTGTTATCAAAATGTTCTATAATCCTCCCAGAAGTTAAGAAGTTATCGCTTGAAAATCACTGGCTAATCTAGCCACTAAGATGGATTTTTAATGAAAGTTTAATGAATGATAAATACTCGTTTCTTGATAAATGTTTAATTATGCCAATAATTACCAACTGCTGAAAACTACTGTTGTGTTAATAATGGCATTTTAGTACACAAGCAGTTTCATGAGTCATGGTGCTGTTAAAGATCAGAACTCCATCTGTCTAACGCAAACTAGCAAAACAAAAGTCTAATTAATATTTTGATCAATTTTCTCCACACCCTAAGACTATCTATGTCCTTGGGGGTTGGGGTAGGGGTTGTGGATTCTTGTTATTTTCTCCTTTATCAGGAATAAGGGTGGAAGGAAGGGAAAAAAAACCCGAGTCATTACAACATTTCGATTATAGCTAAACCAAGGAATAAAAATAAATAAAATATTGTTCAAATGAATATGATTCAGTAATGTTACTACATTAATTTTATTTATTTACTATTTAACACCACATTTTAAAATAGCATCCAGCATGTAATCCTATTGGTCAACAGAATCAATTGGAATGGAAGAGTATATTTCCTTTAGGATTTTTGCTTCTTCTTTGCAGGTCAGTAATCCACAAACTAGGGACATACTTCTATCATCTCAAGACCATACCCCAAGAAGTATAAAATACTATTTGTAGAATGACATCATATCTCTCAGGTCAGACTCCACTGACAAATGAAGACACATGTAAGTTTAACTTATGTTAAGGAGTTAATGCCATTGCTACTTGTGGAAAGGGAAACAAGCAAATGATTGGAATTATAGGAGGCAATTCTTCATTCAGATATCCTAGGACACCATAAACTCTGTCACAAAAAAAAGTGTCATTTTCTATTCATAAGGCTAAGAGACAGGACATGAAGAAGAAAACTGCTGGATTTGGAGTAAGGAGAAATACAAGTTCCAATTCTACAACTTCTATTTCTATCGTGTGGGACTGGTAATCAATCAGTCAATCAACAAACATCTACTATGTGCCTGGTGCTGTGCTAGGCATTGGGGAAACAAATACAAAAATGAAAGTCTCTGCCCTGAAGGAGTGTATATTCTATGGGGAAAGACAACATGCACAAATATAAGTATACATAAAATCTAAGACAACTTAGGGGAAGAGAGGAGGCACTAACCCAAATGAGTTGGGTTTTGAAAGAAACAAAGGCTTCTAACAGACAGAGATGAGGTGGGACTGCGTTCCAGGCATGGAAGACAAAAGGCCAAGGCAATGAGGTGGGAGATAGAATGTAGTATGTGAGGAACAGGCCAGTTAGGTTGGGCCATGGGATTAGCAAAGGGGAAGTAATACATAACAAGGTTAAGAAGGTAGTCTGGGGTAAAGTTGTGAGGGTTTTGAAAGCAAATCAGAGGAGTTTATGGTTGATCCTAAAGACAATACAGAATTAGTGAAGTTTACTGAGCAGGAGAGTGATATGGTCAGATAAGCTTTCAGAAAATAATAAGCAGCTATGTAGTTGATGATGAGGCAACAAACTGAGGCAGAGAGCCCAATCAGGAGTCTATAGCAATAGTCTAGGAAAGAGGTGATGATGGCCTGAACCAGGGTGGTAGCCATATGAATTGGGAGAAGCAGATAGATGTGAGAGATACTGTATGGACAAAAACATAAAGGTAAAATTTGGCAAATGATTAATAGATATTAATACCTGTAGTACCTACCTAACAATGCTGTTATGAGGATCACCTGGGATAATGTATGCAAAAGGCTTTGCCAACCTTAAAAGGGCTATATATAAATGTCAGTTATTAAAATAATCAGTCTCATTAAAATGGAAATGCTAGTCTCTCAAAGTTGCTGTTGAGATTGCTCAATGGAGGTCAGTGCACATTTGTTCCTTTCATTTGTATGACTCCCAAATTCTCTCTCATCCAATCTACACAATAGGTGGGAAATCCTTACTTTAGTCTGAAATTTTAGCTGTCAATGTAGCATGGCATCATTTATGTTGTTGCAATAGTTGAAAATCATGTTGATTAATGAATTTAAGGAAATTATTAGAAAGCAAGTACATCACTATTATTTCATGCATATGCCAGCAAAATCAAAGAACTGAAAAGTTGGAATGAACCTCAGAGATAAGCTAACCTTAAGAAACCCTTCTATAACATTGATAAGCTGTTATCCAACCTCTGCTTTAAAAATTTTCTGTGAGAGGGACTCACTACATTCTGAGGTGGTCTACTTCACTTTTGAATAACTAATGATGGGTTGGAAGTTTTTCACAGCAAAAAAAAAGAAAGATGAAATCTGCATCTCAAATGTCTACCTACTGATCTCACTTCTGACCTCTAGGAGAAGGACAGGCTTCTCTTCTCCACATGATAACAGTTCAAATACTTACAGAAAGTTATCATGCCCAGCCCCTGCTCCCAGGTTTACTCTTTGTCAGGCTAAAACATCCTCCTATGGCTTGCTTTTGAGCAAATAATCTATAGCAATTAGACCATGACACTAAAATTATAGCAACAACATGCAAGTTTTTGCACTTACCAGACAATTTGTGAAAATATTTAATTCATTACATGATTTTGAAAGATACTATTTCCTCCTCTAGATAATGTATACATTGTGAGTAGAATAAATTGGGGAAAATGTATAAAATATCTAGAATAGATAATAAATCAAATGATTATGTTTTCAAATGGTATTTACACAGCATATGTAAAATATTTCTATATAAGGCTGGTTTTTAGTTCATATATTGCTTATTTGTTTCCCTTTTTTTCCTAAGAAATTTTAACTGTTGAGTGCTTAGTATTTTCTGGCTACATGAAAATCAGGGATGGTATTTCCCAGGCTTAATCTCTTGGTACTTTAGACCAGAGGTGTCAAAGTAGAGGCCCACAAAACTCCCCAGTGCAGGCCAAAGTAGATTAAAATGTAATTGGGAACCGTTCAACAAAAATAAATTAAAATACAATGAAATATAGAAAACTAAGTGAATATGTAGCCTGCAGGTTCATGTTTCTATTTGATTTTGACACTGCTGCTTTTGACAATTTTCTAAAACTTTACATTGTAGGGAAGGTACCAAAATATTTTGGTAAAAGGTGATCCCTATATCAGTTAAATCATAGGTCCAGTCCCCTTCCCTATACATAAAAAATGTAGTGATATTGCATAGAAACAAAAACAGAAGTAGTATTAATATACTGAATTCTGTTGGAAAATTAGTAATTGTCTTATTATGGATTGTCACTGACAGCCATTTCTTAGAACTCATCCTTCTCAACTTTTTTGCAGCATCCATCTTGCTCTGCTGATCATTTCCCCTGGATACTGGATATTTCCTTCTTGTTTTTTGGGACATTGCTGCCTCCTGCTTCTTCTACCTGCCTGATGGCTCTTTTTTTAGTTTGTTTTTGTTCACTCATTGTCCATGGTCAACTATCCCTGGATGTGGGTGTCTCCAATGCTCTGTCCCAGGCCTTTTTTTTTTTTTAATACATCTCTGCATAAACTTCTCAAGTACCATGTATTCAATTATCATTTCTATTTAATAAGAATTTATTAGATGCCAGCTCTGTGCCAGGCAATCTGCCTCATCTTTATGTAGATGAGTCCCAGGCCTATATATCCAGCTATATTTTTCCCCTAAGGTCCAACCTTGCATCACCAACTGCTTATTGAACAACTCTACATGCATGTTCTGTTGGCATTTAAAAGCAAAAAATATATTTTAATGTCTTGTAACCTAAAGCTACCCCTCCTCCAAGCTTCCCTATTTCTGTTGAGTTTACCACCATCCTTCCAGTCACTCAGTCATCCTTTCCTCTTTCCATTATTTCAGCTCACATATTTACTCAGTTTCCAAAACTTGTCAATTCGACCTCCATGACATTATAAACCTTGGTTTCTCTCCAGTCAGACCTCACTCTATGTCAAACTCTTATCACTTTTTAATCTGCCTTTTTTAAGTCTTTAAGCTTTCAGTTTCCTTTACACAACTGCCAAAATAATCTTCCTAAATGACATGCCACTCTCTTGTTCAAGAACCTAATAGTTTTCTATGGCCTTGAGGATAAAATATAAATTTCTCAACTTGGCATTTAAAGCCTTGGCATCTAACTCTTTCTGGCCCTAGCTGACCTTCCCAGGTTTACTGCCCATTACTCTTCTTATGCCAGATGGAGTTCTGAGTTCAGGAAAGAGTACATAGTCCAATTTAGCTGAAATGTGAAGCACAGTCAGTCCTCCAGGACTGGAACCAACAAATCAATTAATCAACAAATATTTTTAAAATGTCTATAATGTGCCAAGGCACTGTACTAGGCATTGGGATAAAAGTACCAAGAACCAAACTATCTCTTCTTACAAGATTCCTTTCCAATGGAAGAGATAATAATAAATATAAGTATATATAGCATAAATACAAAGTGAATAGATACACATAAACATTAAAGGTGGGTTACTAGCAGTAGAGAGGCATTAGGAAAGAGTTCATGCAGAAGATAGTACTTAAACTGTCTATTAAAGGAAGAGAGAGACTCTATGAATAGATGTAAGGAGAGAGGGCATTCCAGGCATGTGTGAAGATGTGGAGATAGGAGATGGGATATTGAGTGTAAGGAACATAGAGAAGGCCAGGTTGACTGGAAATCACTTTAGAAGGAAGAGTACTATTGATAGAAGCTAGAAAGAGGTTGAAGTCAAGTGGTTCAAGGCATTGTACCTAAACAGTTGTAAACTAAACAGGGAAGCTTATGTTTGATTCTTAAGGAAATAGAAACCACTTAACGTTGATTAAGTAAAGAAGTCACATGATCAGAACCGTATTTTAAGAAAATTACTTTCACAGAAGCATGTAGGATGGAAGTGGTGAGATACTTGTGAAAGGGAGAGCAATTAGGAGACTGCTGCAATAATTTAGCTCAACTTAACATGCGTTTATTAAGAATCTACTATGAGCTAGACACTGCTAAGTGCTGGAGATACAAAGAAAAGGCTGAAACAGTTTCTGCCCCCAAAGGAATTTGTATTCCAATGGGGAAACAACATGCAAACAATTAAGGAGGGGGAGAGTGAGAGACAGACAGAGAGAGAGAGAGAGAGAGAGAGAGAGAGAGAGAGAGAGAGAGAGAGAGAGAGAGAGAGAGAGAGAGAGAGAAAAGGGTCTAGGTTAGAACCTCACAATTAGGATCTGTGACATTAATGATGAGAAGAAATCAGGAAGGTAAAAGGAAAACCAAAAGATGTTATGTTATTCTGGAAAAGGAAGGGATCAAGAAGAAGTGTTGGCATTGGCAAGGAGAAGGACCATCTGGTCTTGGGGAATAAAGCAAGTGAGAGATGATGTCAAGGTGCTTTGATATGAAGGGAGCTTAACTTGAATGAGCTTGATTTTTTTTGAGTAAAGTAAGAAGCAAGGTTTTCAGCTGAGAGAACAGGGATAAGGGAAAGTTATGAGAGGGATGAGGAGGGGAGAGAAGGTCTGGAGTACCTTCTATGGGGAGAGAAATCAGGGAGGAATAAAAGGATTGCATTTGCTGCAGTGAGAGCCTAGCTGAGATTGAATAACATGAATTTGTAATGCACTTAGTGGTGAGATTTCTTCCAGCTGCATTCAGTGGCTCATGACCCAGGGTAAATCACTTAACCTATTTGCTTCAGTTCCCTCATCTGTAAAATGGGGATAATAATAGTATCTATCTCCCAGGGTTGTTGTGAGGATGAGATAATAATTGAAAAGCACTTACCACAGTGCTTGACATATAGTAGGTGTTATATAAATATTAGCTGATGTTATAGATGGAAGTAGAGGAGGCCGACGGTGGTATTAATACCAGGATGAATTCTGGCAAAAAAGGAGCAATGACAGGAAAGCAGAGCAAGGAATTCAAGAGCAGAGGACATTGTAGAGTTGTTCAGTCATGTCCAATTCTCCACGACCCCATGGACTATATTTATGGGGTTTTCTTGGCAAAGGTACTGGAGTAATTTGCCATTTCCTTCTCTAGTGTGTCCCCATTTTAAAGATGCAGAACTGAGGCAAATAGGTATTGAGTGGATTGCCCAGGGTCACACAGCTAATAAATGTTTGAGGCTGAATTTGAACTCAGATCTTCCTGACTCTAGTCCTGTCACTGCATTCAGGCCTGGTCACTGGTTCACTGCGCTAGTAGGCTGCCCATATTGTAGAGTAGAAATGGCTTATTACTGGGTTGATATTAGAAAGAGATAGAAGTGAAATCTGAGAAAGTATTGAGGGGACTGGAGGTTCAAGAATAGGTTTAGGAGGCGTGAAACATAACAAGGGGTGAAATGATACAAGGTTATAATGAGATAGGGAGATGTCAGGGTTCGTAATTAGGGAAGGGGAACATAGGTAATGATGAAATCTACAGTAAGATCATCAATTATGTCTTGCTGAGGTGGGGCAAAGGAGTAGGTCATGGATTTTAAAAGACTGAGGAACTGGGAGGTCAGAGGGTCTGAGGGGACATCTTTGTCAAGGTTTCTTATATCACAGGGTTTTTTGTATCATAGATCCTTTTGGAAGTCTGGTGAAGCTGATGGACACCTTAGAATAATGATGTTTTTAAAAGCATAAATTAAAATGCATGAGATTGCAAAAGAAACCATCAATATAGAAATAATTATCAAAATAATTTTAAAAAACATATTTTTGAATCCCAGGTTAAAAATCCTTGATCTATGTCCCAAGATATCAGTACAGGAGATGGGGAGAAGAAGATGGTGAAATTCCTTCCTCATCTCTGACTCTGAGAAGGCTCAGTTCCTTTGTTGCCTGTGATGATCCCCCTAGTTTTTAATGTCCTCTCCTTCCTTCTCAAATACACAAACTTATTTTATATGTTATAGTTATTAAATTGAATATAAGCTCACTGAAGGCAGGGACTATTTCATTGTTTTGTTATTGACTCCCTAGCACCTAATCTAGTGTCTTACATACAGAAGTCACTTAAAAATAGTTTTTGAATTGGAGTGGATACTTTTCACGTCAGAATATGAAATTAATTGTGCCTTACATTGTTATAGGCTAGACTACATGGTTACATGGTTAGAACCATGGTAAAATGTTATAGCTCCAATCTGAAAAGTCATTGTACCTTTACAGGAATGAACTCATTGTAATCATATTATTGAGACCATCTCTTCTCTAAATATCATGTCTTCCAAAGGAAGAGACCATGTGATTTTTAAAACTTTCTCCCAGAAATATTTCTTGTTAATACCTAATTAACTTGACACAGGATATCTATTTTGGTTAAATTTTTGTTTTTGAAATTTGTATTGTTGACATTTGTTTACACTTAGTTATTATTATTCTTACACATGTTTTAAAAATATGAACCAAAAGTAACAGTGTTATCCTCATTACTTGGCTATCACTCACATTTTTTTCTTAGTACTCCTCCCAAAAAGGACCTTTATTGTAAAAATGTATCCTTAACTTTTATATTTTATTGAGTTTTGATTTTGAAGCTATTTCTTGTTGCTAAAATTGCAGCTGTTTGACATCTTTAAGTAATTGCTCACTATCCTCAAGCAGGTCGGCAACAGTTCACACAAGAAAGCATCAGACCACATAAACAGGCAATAAACCACATGCTGAAGCAAGCAAACATAGGCATAGAATGAGGGTACTTAAGGAATGGAACCCTCCTCCCTATGGGGAGAGAGAAAAGCTGCCCTACTACATTACCACGGTGAGTTTGTTAGTATATGCCATTCACAGGGCAGTATAAACATCTGTGAAGTGAAACAGAAAACACACTCTCTCTTGACAAACGGATAGAGCTAATCGCAGTTCCACTGTGGTATTACCTAAAGAGAATGAAGAACAAATCCAAGGGTATAATAACAAAACAAATACTGTATTGACAACTTTCTTCCCTCAACTATATTGCAGCATGCCACTTGCCCTCAGGTGTTGCATTTTAAGTTATATTCACCCCATGGAAAAAGGATAATAGTTTGAGTATTTGAGGTAAAGTAGTACAACGCTCTATAATTTTTACCTTCTAAGTCAGGGGTTATTAACTATTTTTGTGTGTAGAGACCCCTTTGGCAGTCTGGTGAAGCTTACTGACTCCTCAGAAAAAATGTTTATAAATGCATAAAATAAAAACATGGGATTATAAGGGAAATCAACTGCATTTCAATAAAGACGCATTGTTTCCCCTAAATTCACAGACCCTTCCCCTCTAAAATTTATTCATAGTCCTTTTAGGGGAAAATGAATCCCTGTTCTAAGCCAGTTTTCAAAGGAAGAAATCCAAGTTATCAACAGTCTTATGAAAAGAAAAAGCTTCTAATCACTAATAATCAGAGAAATTACAATTAAAGTAACTCTAAGGTTCCACTTCACACCCAGCAGACTGACAAAGTTGACAAGGTAGGAGGTTACCTGATGTTGATCTCCAAATAATTCATTACTCTAGCCATTTTGTAAAGGTACCCAATTTGATGTGTACTATGAGAAGCTGGCATGGATGAAATTCTAGTAATGACATTCAGGGATAAGAATGCAAAGAAAATTATATAATGTGAATTTAAACTAAAGGTGTTACTTTTGAGTATCTAAGGCACGAACCAACTTATTTTACTAATGACAATAAACAATAAGCTGAAAATAAATCTGTAGGAATAAATGAATGATTTTCTTAGAATTTTCCAAAATTCTACCATGAAAACATTTGGAGTTTCCATAGGTCACAGAATTTGGAGCTAGAAGGAAACTTAGAGACCACCAAAGACAGCTCTTTCATTTTGCAGATGAAGAAACTAAGGCGCTGAGGTTAAGTGATTTGCATAAGATTGTACAGGAAGTAGGGATCAGAGTCAGGATTCAGACCCTCACCCTTTGAATCCACATGCAGTGCTTTTGCCTCCAAACCATTTTGCCTTCTTTGATTAAAACAACAACAACAACAACAAAACAAAAAACAATAAAACACCACAACCCCTCCCCCAAATCCTCAGTGTTCTAGAAGGAAAATCTACTATAAGTCTAGTGCTCATAAAATAAGAATCCTATTTTAATATAAGTAAAACATTTCTCCTCATATATGAATTGCTCCTTTTCCCTATTTTGGGAATGCTGACGGATATCAAGTTATGTTCCCAAGGCCTTCAGATCTCATCTCCTGATTAAGTCCATTCCAGTGCTATGGTACAGATGTACATTGTACTACTACTAATCTGTACTCTTCTGGCCCCATATAGGGAATAAAGCTCTCTATGTTCTTACCCAGATTCCTGTTCTGTTTCATCCAAATTGATCCACACTCACTAGGCTTGTCTCTGATGTATACCTATTTTCATGCCTTGTTCCATCTCAGTCCCACTGGTCCTCCACTGCAATCTCCCTCTTTCTACCTCCCTCTTTCCATTCTACCCTTTCAGAACTTCCTCCATATTGTTAAGAAACTTCACTATGTCACGGATCTCTTCCTCTTCTAACAGTTTTTTCATCCTGTTTGCACTAAGTAAAGACAGATCTTCCTTTGAAGAAACAATATCCTGTGTGAGGTGGTCTCTAAACTAGCAAGAGGCTTTCTTTCACACATCTCAACTCGGGCCCTGTAGAAGATATCTGCATCCTCTAACCTTTCAACTGCCACTTTTAGACACCTCTCCATCCTTACACTCAACAACTTCTCCTCCTTTTTAAGTTCACACTACCTAAAATAGTCTTTCCCTAATTCTTGACATTATGGTCTATTCACCTTCAGGAAACTCCATTTCCCACCTTTCGCAATGGTTTTAGCATTTGACCTCTTCCTATCCCTTGACATAATTCCCAGCAACTTCAATATACACACTGATCATCTCCAACCCTCTGGCCTCTCAGGTCCTTAATTATCTTACCTCTCACGATTGCTCTATCTCTAATCTACTTTTTCCATTCACCTGGATGGTCACACTTAAGACCTTATGATTACTTAAAAATGCTCAACCTCCAAAAACTCCCTCTGACCATAATTTCTTTTCCTTCTACTTTTTTCCTCCATGTTCGCTCCTCATATACCTGTGACCTCCAGGGCTTTGATCTCTTCTTGGTACTGGTGTCACTCATGCTTCACTTCTCAGTCTTTACAGAGTTGACCCTATGGTCAATCATTCCAATGAGATATTATCCATCATCCTTGAATCTCTTACATTCTTGACTTATTTGCTAATCCCCAATCCTAGGGACCCTCCACTATTAGCCTTCTATGTTCATACTCCAGAAGCACTGAGTGTTGCTGAAGGGATTCATAAAGCCTTGATTTGGTCTATGACAAGCTTGTGCTTGCTACACAAGGATTCTTTTTCTCATTTCTTATGAACTGCCTAACGCAATATGTGTAGCAGCTATTTCTAAATCTTTTCTGTCAAGTCCACAACTCTTCCTTAGAGTAGCTAGATGGCATGGTGGATAGACCACTGGGACTGGAGTCTAGAAGACCTGAATTCAAATCCAGCCTCAGATACTTGTTAGCTATATGATCTTGGGCAAATCATTTAACCTCTTTCTGTCTCAGTTTCCTTAACTGTACTATGGGGATAATAATGGCATCTACCTCATAGGGTTGAGATCATATTTATAAAGTACATAGCAATGCCTGGCACACAGTAGGCTCTTAAAGAAAGGATTATTTCCTCCCTCTCTAATTTCTTACAATGTTCCCTCTCAGCAGACAACCTCACAGTTAAATGAAGAGAATGAAGCTCTCTGATGTAAATTTCCTTTCTATGTATTTCAAAATTTTGTAGAAACTTCTAGCCTCTTGTTCTTTTGGGTCTCAGAGGATGAGGTAGACCTCCTCCACACTGAATCCCTATAAGTAAATCCCATCTCCTCATATTTACTGTGGTACCTCTCTCCTCTTTTTCAATCTTTCCCTCTCAACAGATTGACCTCTGTTGGCCTACAAGAATGCTCAAGTCTCCTCTATCTTAAAAATCCCTTCTCTAGACCATACTTTCACCTCAAGCTATTGTCTTGTCTTCCTCCTCCCCTCCAACAATAAACTTCTAGATCAGCTACCCTGCTTCCGCATTTATTCCTCTACCTCCTGAAATCTGGTTTCTGTCACACTCCACTGTAATTATCTGCTCTCTCTACACTTTCTCCCTTGGCAAGCTCATTTCTTCCTAATGAAATAGCATACTCGGTCTCTCCCCTTTCCAATCCACCTTCACACAACATCTAAGATAATCTTTATTCAATGTATTAGTGAGAGAGACCATGGACTCTCCTCTCCTTAGAAAATCCTTAAAGATGGGAAAGATTTCCCTTTTCATGGGCTGAGTTAGTTGTTGTTCTGCATGAAGGCAAGACAAGTAGAATATCAACCTCCCAAGGTTCTATGATTCTATAAGGAAATGGATATATTCATCATGAGGGTAATTATGTATATCACTAAAAACCATATGAGTCATGACATACAGTACTACTAATGTTCGGTTTTTATGGGATGAATTTAGTAGGGCTGGGAATGATTTTTTAAATGAAAATTTTTAGACATCTGTGGTATATTACAATATATTAATACATGCACTTTGCTGTGTCTTTCCTTAACAGAATGTTGCCATGTTTTCAGTTAGGGCAAGACAGAATTGCTCATCTTCTACTCACAGCCCATCTGGTTTTGCCCAAGCTGCTTGTGAAACAGCACTTTAAAGAGAAAGACATGTTATTAGAAGTAGATGTTAATACACTTAACACTGACTGTGTTATTTACAATGCATACCCAAAGTTACACATGGCAAATTATTGAGCACTTAAGAAAAAAATCTAACTAAAAAATGAATTCAAAGAATGTGTAATTTTGCTAACTCATCATTTAGCAGTTCAAATGTGAACAAATATAGGTAGTAACATAATTACTATGATACTCCATGGATTTAAAAAAAATGCAAAAGACATATTAAATTGCCCATATTGTAAGACAGTTATTTTTGTTGATTCCTTTTTGGGCTTTTTTTATATCAAAGAAATCCTATGAAAGAGTTTCTTGGCATTATAAAAAAAACCTATGCTTTAGTAAAAATATTTTTAAGAGGGGGGAGGGAACAAGAGAGCAAAACAGATAGTTCTATATGTTTCACAGATGTGCTTCTTGAAAATCAACATGGTGCACACACCATGTGAACTGTCACATTAATAACCCTATGCTGATATTCAAATTTTCTGTCTTAAGCTAAAGAAAGATTGAATACCCTGCTGTTGTGTGGCCAAGATTGAAGAGGTGTCTCACTGACATTGTTCAAAGTTTATGAAAATATATGAATGCTCAAATGTCATTGGCTTTGCGCCTCCAACAGACTGTGGTTTTATGAGAAATCAGTCTTTTAATCAAAATGATTGAATACCTTAAGGTCGAATCCAAAGATATCAGTTAATATCTAGAAACGTGCTATTTCTGCAAATTTTGCCAAGCTGTACATATTGTGGTGCATTTTAAAGTGTTAATTTGTGCATTCCATATTGAAAATTGATCTTGAGTTTTAGCTTTTTGTCAAGCAAAAACATATGGTTCTAAGCTCTATGCATTTTACGTGACGGCTGTTGTAGCTGTCACATGTGCAAACTTGATAACCGATGTGACACATACGCAAATAATTTGCTTGTTTAGTAACAATTCAAAGATTCATTATTCATGCAAAAACACATTTTTTAAATGATCAGATGGAAATAGTCTTCATTTTGCACAACCTACTCTCGTTGGTGTGCAAACTCTGATAAAATAAAGCTGGGAACTAAGTGGTATTAAAACAAATCCAAGAATATGGGTATTTTCAGATAATTATTGAACCAGATGGTGTTTTTTGTTAATTCTGCCATCAGTCTGAGAACTTGATGTCTTACATCTGCACTTGGTAAAATAAATTTTGCCACTGACATTATTTCAGTTTTCTTAAAATATTTCAATCAGTTTTACACCAAGATTTGCAAACATCTGCCACAGTAAAGGCCTGTAAGATGAAATTGTTACCGAAAATTCCTTTAAAAATATATAACATGATAATAAACTTTACCTTTTATTTATTAACATTGTTGCTAAAATTTCTGAATTGAAAGTGTATATGGGTGTTCACTTAATAACAATTAAAAACAATTCTAGTCTTACAGCACTGGAGCAAGTGACATGCCAAGAGGATAAGTGGCCCTCCTCCACACCAAATCTCACCCTTATATTTAGATCCTATCTCTTCATATCTCCTCTGGGAGTTTTCTCTCTCTCAAACCTTGTGAAATGACAAATTAAGGGAAAGAAGTCACCATAAGCATTGTTGAGATAATGTGGGGGTGTTACAATGGAAGTTCATAATACATTATTTCATTTTCTCAGCATAACATTGAGAATTCAATTTCTACTGAATAAAAATTTAAAAATAACCTAAGTATTCTCTTTCCCCAAAATTTCATGATGCATGTAGGAATGATAATAATATGTTATAAATCAAATAAAAAATTATGGCCCTACAGGTCAATTAATCAGCAACTTTATCAGACCATATGAAATTCTTCATAAATGATTTGGCTTCAGTGCTGTACTATATAAAACATATTCATGGTCTCATATTCGTATCTCAAAATAGTATATGGGCTATAGATATTCCATTTAAATGAACTAAATCAGAACAGTCTTTTTTTTTTTTCCCCTTTCGGAGGCAATGGGGATTAAGTGACTTGCCCAGGGTCACACAGCTAGCTAGTAAGTATCTGAGGCCGAATTTGAACTCAGGTCCTCCTGACTCCAGGGCTGGTGCTCTATCCACTGTGCCATCTAGCTGGCCCCCAGAATAGTCTTTAAGGGTGAAACTTGGATAGATCATAAGGACTGGTTACCAGGTTATGTCTGATCATTAATTTTTTCCCCTCCTCTGAAAAAAATCTATTTTGTATGAGTAATTCTTAAGTAACATTCATCAGCTTGGTATCAATGGCCTCTCTTCAACTAGCTTATAATAATACTGAGAGCAGGAATGATGTTTTCTCATTCTATGATATACTCTACAACTTTTTGCATACCAAAATTCACAACTGGGAATTACTCTTTCAAAAAAAATTTTTTTGTGCTGATGTTGTTGCTATATCAAATTAATTTTCAAATTTATTTCCCCTCCCTAGTGAGCCAAGGTATTCCCGGGGAGGAGCAGTCCAGAAAAAGCAAGTGCCATATCAACCATGTCTGAAAGCACCCAGGGTTCCTTCTGTCCCTCAACTCTGCTATCAATGGAGAGAGGTACATTTTATCAACATTTCTCTGGGCCAAGTCATTATAATTATACAACATTCAGTTTTATTTTACTTTCTTTCTGTTTATGTTCTATAGTCATTGTATATATTGTTTTCTTGGTTCTGCTTACTTCACTTTGTATCAGTTCATGTCTTCCCTTGTTTCTCCAAATCACTATATTCATTAATTTCTTGTAGTTTAGTTTAGTAATATTCCATTACATCCACATACCAAAATTTCATTAGCCATTCCCCAATCATGGATTTATAGGACCATAGTAGATTTAGAGTTAGAAGCATCCTTAAAGGTCATCTAGTCCAATCTCCTCATATTATAGACAAAGAAACTGAGGTCCAGAGAAATGAAGGTAGTTAGTGTGAGAAGAGATTGAAAGTCAATTCCTCTGATTCCAAATCCAGCTTTCTATTCAATATGATGTCTTCCTTTAATTATTAATGGACACCAATTGGTTTCTTTCTCCCTATCACATGTACACATCCCACTTAACAATTAATGCTATTTCCTATAGCGAATAGGAAAAAAGGGAATGGGGAAAGGGAAAAAAGGAGGGAACAACAGCTTCATGGAAACACATTATTGTCATTCGACCCCTCTAAATAGTCTTTTGGGTCACTCACCTACTGGGGACTACTACTACTACTACTACTACTACTACTACTACTGCTGCTGCTGCTGCTACTACTACTAGTACTACTACTACTAGGGAAGGAGAGAAACACATCCCCAGTTTATTTCAATGCCTACTCTCTGGCCTTCTGTCTACTAGGTGATATATTTCTAGCTGCTTGCTCATCCCTGGGCCACTTCCCTGACCTTTACTCCATTTGGAGACATATTTGCTGTCTTCTGTGTCTACTTCTAGATACCTCTTTTGCTCTCACTTATAACACTTTGTAGAGAAGTCCTTCTGACAACGTCGGTATAATTTTTCAGCTAGTTCACTGACATTAATACAATAACATTCACAAAAAGTGATGAAAACACAGAATATTAGAGCTGGAAGGACCTTACTTAGGGAATATAGAACCCAACCTTTCCTATTCCCTAGATGAGGAAACACAGTCTCAGAGGGAAAGTGACTTAGCCAGTTATACAAGGAGGAAGCAGCTGAGTCAGGACTCAAATCCAGATTTTCTGAGTCTTTTTTTATTGCAAGTTCAGTGCTTATTTCCACCCTGCTCTGCCTCCTCCAAGACTGGAAGAAATCTCTACAAAGAGTTACTAGCAATAGCTATAGCTAAAAAGTAGCATAATGCTGGCCTGGCCTAGGCAGGGGTGAGGGTGGGGAGGAAGTGCTCACTACGTGCAAGAAACTATGCTGGACAAGGCAGCAGCAGAAGTGAGAGGGTCCCTGCCTTCAGAGAACTTGTAGCCAGGAGCGGAGGCAAGGCAAAGAATGTAAATGCATAAACGGTATGAAAAACTTGCAAAGAAAAAATCATAGGAAGGCAAACTCATTTCCACTTGGAAGAATTACAACAGTAGAAGAAGACCAGCAACAAGCTAGCAGACAATGAATCCCTGTATTACAAATACAAACTCCCCAAACATCCTCGAGAATTTAACAGATAAATTACACTATGAGTAGAAGCATCATCACAGGTAAAACTATTGTCCACAATCATCAAGATATAACATTGACCCATAAAAATAGAAAAAACAAAGGTTTGTTTTTTTAAAGATTGTTGTCATACCAAATACACACAATCTCCAAACTGTGTAGAATGAAAAGTTCTCAGAATGTAGAGAATTAGCCAAAAAAAAAATCACCCGTGAGCAGGATAAAGTACATCTCCTCTGTGTTGCTTTGTTGGCTACTAGAGTTGTTCTGAAGATGTGTTCAGTGAGCCTACAGATGACCTTACCACCCAATATTTGTATTCAGTCACAAAAAGTAATCATTTTTATCTACCTCTGTAATAGTTTGCTGAGCATTAAACATAAAAGAATGATAGTATAAAAACCACCTGTCCCAGAACCATTTCTATCTAAACTCCATCAAACATAAGATGAGAACAAAAACAATAATAATTGGCATTATTTATATGATGCTCATAGCAGGAAGTAACATTTAATTTGAACCTTTAAGGATAAGCAGAATTTCAAGAGCAGGGAGGGAAGATTTCAGGTACAGAAAATGTTGTGAGCAAAGGCACGGAGGTAGGAAAGCATAGGAAATATTCGTGCTGAGTAGTTCAGTGTAAAAGACACAAAGGATACGTGTGGAAAGAGTTGGAAAGATAAGTTTGAGTCAAATTGTGAAAGGCCTTGAATGCCAGGCTAAGGAATTATTTCTTTAACAGTGGGAACCATATAGCTTTGAAGATTGGAACAATGTAATCATAAATGCATTAAGAAGATTAATTTGTCTGCAGTACATAAGATGGAGGGATTGGTTTTAGATAGCTCTTATAATAGTCTAAATGAGATGAAATATGTCCCTGAGATAACAGTGACAATTGGAACAGCAGCGATGGGAAAAATAGAATAGATTCTACAGGGATAAATTTGATATTGTATGACTTCATGTGGGCTTTCAGGTAGTGAGAAGATTCAAAGATAACTCTGAGCTTAGGGTCATGAATAAGGAGGTAAACAGTGCTGCCATTAACAAAACTAAAAAAAAACAACATAAACGAGAGGAGCATAATTCATAGGGAACATGGTAAATTCAGTTTTAGACTAAAAAATAATAGCTTATTCATATGTTTTACAATTTAAACAGTATTTTAGGAGCATTACCTAATTTGATTCTCCTAACAACTTGTGAGACCAATAATGTTAGTGTTATTCTCATTTTTACAGAGAGAAAAATTAAGGCTTAGGGAAGACTTGCCTAGGATTACATAGTTGGTGCAGTTGGGATTCAAACCCAGGTCATCTGATTGTAGAGCCAGTGTTCTTACCACAGCCTTCCACAGTGGCCTCTTTACATTACCTTGAGATGCTTAACATCTAAGTACAATTGTTTAGTAAATGCAGTTAAGTGACTGCTGAGGAAGGGAAGATAGGAAGAATGGAGTCAAAGGTACAGTTGTTAGCTATGGCCAGCAGGAGATCAGGGACAGTATGGAAAGGAAAAAAAGACCAGAGGAGTTTTGAGGTATGAAGAAGCAGAACCTCAAGAACTCATGTCAGATGACCTTGAAATTCTTAGTAAAGGGGCATGATCAGGAAGAACATTAGAATTTTTCCCATTTAAGGAAATGAGAAAACTGAGGCTCAGGATAGCAAAGCAGCTAAGCCAGGAAGAGATCTTATTTCCTAACTCAGAGTCCAGGGCCCTATCCAAATAATACTTTTTTATGAGAGAAATGAACAAAATTTTTGGTTGACTAATATTTATAAATAATACAAATGGTATTTTGTATATGCTTTTACAATGTGATTCATTGGCACTTTTTTGAATTAATAAAACAAAAATGAGTTGGTGATTATTAAATTAGTACAGTTCAATACTGTTTCTCTCCATTATCAGATGATTTTAAAAAAAGAGATTCAAAAAGGCCTTTTAAAAACATTTGGTCAAGACCATCAGTTTATGACCTGTTTCATTTCTTGCCAGTAGACAGCATTAAAAATTGTAAAACTAAAACAATTGCTTTCATTTATATATCTTTCCGATTACTCTGATAGCTGAAATGTCTGAAGTTCAAAATCTGTAAAGCCTGTCACATTATAGAAACATGTCTCTTTAAACTAAATGTGAAATTCCAGTAATTGAAGTGATAAATCTACTGTTTTTGCTAGGATACTTTTGATGAGAACTATAGTAGTAAATTAGAAATTATTCTCTGCTGTTATATCATGGTAAAAGCCTTTCCATTATCTGTTGTCAGTCACTAGGGATGGGCAAATAACTCAGTTGTCAATCTGGCTAGGAAACCGAAAGTTCTGTGAATGATCAATAAAGGAGAAAATATAAACTCTCCATTATCTTCATATAATTCTTTAGACAACTCTATGTTGTTTTTCCTCCCTTTATTTCAGCACATCTCATTTATTCACAGATATATTGGAGATCTTAGAATATTTCATTTTTTATAGCTAGTTATATGTCACCTTGTTTTCAGATGGTATATGAGTGTTACATTTCAATAAGAATAAGCATCTATACATTGTTTGCTGAGCACAATTTTACACATGATACAGACTTAATTAAATTACTAATAACTACCACCTACATTTTATTATTGATTTTTCAGCTATAGTATTTATTGCCTTATATTTCTCCTTTAAAAGTCTATTTTTTCCCCTTTCCTTAGCACTGCAGAAAAATAATCTGCAAGCTATAACTCTCCCCCACCCTCCATTCTGATTAAGTGGCAAACCGGAAATCAGCATCACTGCTACACTCCCAAAGTACTAAGTCTGTAAAAGACAAAAGGGCATGGAATATATATAGACCAAAATCCCAATCAGGACAATCCAATCAGACTTCATCAAACATGAGATAAACTATATACATTAGGATGTTTGCCTCGATTATTGAAACTGGGTAATAGGAAGCATGTTTCTTAAATTACCATTGTATTTCCAACTCACTGGTATGGAATAGTTATTATTATAGGTACATGGCATTACTGAACTGACTTTCCATTCATATTCAGATCTTTAGGCATTATAAAAGAGTAAAAAACAGTTTTATATACAGAAGTAATTTTCAAAGTTTACTTTTGACCTTTCAGCATTACAGCAGGAGAGGTGAAGAAAACAAATGCGGGGGGGGGGAGGAGAGGGGATATTTGAAACTTCTATGGAAAAAAGGAGGGAAATTTAGGTTAACATAAGCAAAGAAGAATACATTTGTAAGAATACCTGTTTAACACACATTTCTTTGCTGTTTTTTCTCCTAACCATTTAAAAACATTCAAAAGAAATAAAGGTCTGGCCCCTTTAAAAAAACAAGCAATAAAATGGGAGGGTACGACTCACTGGGCTCTCTGGAGGGCTGCTTATATTAAGAAGAAATGTAGAATTTACAGAATGACAAAATGTTAGAACTCAAAGTGTCCTTAAAAATCATCTAGTCCAACCCATTGTTTTATAGATAAGGAAACTAAGGTCCTGAATGAAAAAACTTTACTTATTTGGCAAAGCAAGGACTTATGGTTTAGGGTGATCTAATTCTTTTTATTTTAAATGCAATCTGAATCTTTAGATTTTAAGCCAGGCAATATTTTCTACTATAATATAAATAGCAGAGTTATGTTAAGGAGGTAATAAACATCTGTATTCTAAACAGCAATTTTGAGAGCTTGGAAAGAATAGAACCAGATCCTACAAAGTGTCTAGGGAAGTCTATAGGTAGGATAAAGATCAATAAGCAAATATTTAAGAAATCCTAGCTCATAATAGTTAAAAGACAAGTAACTTCAATTGTTCTTTGAAGATTTTATTCTAGCCTTGTTGCATTTCATGATTTATGATCAGAAGCTAGTATTAGAATGATAATTACAAAGCAAAAATGAACAATCTAGGGGAAGGAAACGAATATTTACGTAGTGCTACCAAGTTCCGAGCACTGTGCTAAGTCCTTTACACAAACACCTCATTTGATCCTCGCAACAACCTTGTGAGGTAGGTGACTATTTCACAGTGGAGGAAACTGAGGCAAATAGTGGTTAAATGACTTGCCCATGGTCACACAGTTGGTAGGTGCGTAAGGCTAGATGTGAACTCAGGTCTTCCTGACTCTTGGTCCAGCGCTCTATCCACTGCCACCTGGCTGCCCTTGTGTGAAGGGAAGACACATGTTATAAATCTAAAAAGGTAAGCAAGTTAGATTGTGAAGACCTTTAAAGGAAAAAAAAATTGAAGGGTTTGAATTTGGTCTTAGAAGCAAATCTTTTTGAGTAGAAGAGTAACATGTAGACAGCTGCCTCTGAGCTTTAGTAGCTATTATTTAAAAATGGAGGGATATATTAAATGGTATAGCCCTGCCTCTATCAGTTACATACACCTTAAGTAAACTAGGTATATACTGCTTTAAATGAATACCATTTCTTGCTTTGTTGTAGCTATGGAAGTGTGGACATAATTATTGAATTTCAGAGCTAGAAGGATCCTCATAAACCCTCTAGTCTAACTTGCATCTGTACAGTACCTTTTACAATATTCCAGGCAAATGGTCATCTCAGCCTTTATCAGAAAACTTTCATTAATAGGGAGCCCACGACTTCCTCTAGTGATCTATTATACTTCTGGGCCACTCTAATGGTGAGGAAAATTTTCCTTATGTTAGTTAAGCTTTAACTACTTTGGTAAAATCTCTACCCTTTGATACTAGCTGTTCTGCCTTCTAGGCAAGTCTACTCCCTTTCATATGATAGCCTTTCAAATTCTTGAAGAAAATGATGATATTCTCCCCTAAACATTCTCTTCTCCAGGTAGAATAGCTCTCATTTCTTCAACTAATGCTCATCTAGCAATGTCCCTAGACCTCTTATTTTGGGCTTGGAGACCCACAAAAAGGGATAGAGAGAGAGATTAACTTTATGGTTGCATTGATATGGGGAACTCCTGATGTCCAAACTCCCTCTACCAATGTAAGTCTATACCTTCTTTGTAACTTAGGGAGTTGTCTAGCACTGGGAAGTTATGATTTGCTCCGGGTCACAACCAGTATCTGTCAGAAGTGGGACTGGATCCAGTTCTTCCTGGATCCTAAGCCTGCTTTGAGTTCCACTTAAAAGTAACAATAATATAAAACAAAACAAAAAGCAAACTCTCTAAAGGACTTGCTCTACAAGTTCAAATCCTTTTTGGTGATAGAAATGCCACAGCATTGCACAATTATCCAGAAGAACTGAAGAAAAATAGAAATAGAGTTTATTACATTGCCAGTACTAAGACCAAACTATTCCTACTAATATCCTGGAAGTTATCTCACTATCTTATAAAGGTAAGAAAAATTCCACCCTGCATCTGTAATATGCAAAGCATTATGCTAAGTACTGAAAGTCAAGAAAACTGGTTAGAGGGAGAGAAAGGTGAAATGGAAGAGATAGATGAAGTACACATTGAATTTGTTTAATATATTTAAATTTTCAAAAAACAGGACTCATTCTGACAATGCTGTTGCATGTGCATTTTAGATTGATCCTAACTCCTCAGGGATGAACTTAAGACTGCTAGGGTACAGTTTTTCTGTCACTTTCACAGAATAAATTATGCTTCCTTTTATCATGACTCCAATCCACTCAAATTCACACACATTTCACTCAATGTGAATGCTTTTGTTTTTCACCTTGCTTTATGGGCACAGATCCAGAAAACATTTCTGTTGGCTTTCCTTCCCCCAGTAACTAAGCCACATTTCTTTTCTTTGAGACAAAAAAAACTGTTTAGGGGCTTTTATTAGAGATGGACAGAGGAGGAAATTAAAGAGAGTGCGTAGTAGGGATTCTTTTCTCTGCTGCCACTTGGATCTGTCTTTGAGAAGGAAAAGGGGTGGGGGGGGGAGGAAAGCAACTACTCATCACTTAGTAAATATGGATCTATGAAAATTCCTGTTGTGAAACATCTAGCATTCTCTAGGAAGGAGAAAACAAGTCTTCCCCAAATCCTTTATTTGAATTTGCATGGAATATACTTTCCTAAAATTGCCCACATGTCGATGCATCTATTTTTCTTTTTAAATCAGGCATTAAATA
The DNA here is from genome assembly GCF_003287225.1 of Phascolarctos cinereus. Taxonomy (NCBI): domain Eukaryota; kingdom Metazoa; phylum Chordata; class Mammalia; order Diprotodontia; family Phascolarctidae; genus Phascolarctos; species Phascolarctos cinereus. The sequence continues at coordinate 538,415,169 of NW_027555847.1, read as the reverse complement.
TGCATCCTGACTCGCACATAGATGATCTGAAGCATAGGCAAAATGCCTGTGTATTCAATTACAGACAAAATTAATAGAACTGAACATTGAGAAATAAAAAGTATCAAATACTATTTGTATTTATGAACCCTTTCTTCTCTTACTTTTAGAAGTTACGGTCCTAATAACAAGTTAGTAAACTTTTCTAAAAGAAGAAAATGACATTAAAATAGAGGTTTTGTTTTTCAGAAACTCTAATGCAGACTAGAGAATTAGGTGTTCTGTTCCTATTACTTTAGTAATCAGTAGTTCTATACCTGATTATCATTGTACCATCTTAAAAAGGTATCCCTACTGAATTTAGAGATATTAAAACAATTTGCAAAACTTCTCTAAGAATCTACAAAGTGAATTTAGAAAAAATATACAGGTCTAACTTTAATAGGAAAAATGCCATTCTTGGAAATTATCTCTATTTTCTGATTCTCTACCAACAAATTAAAGATGAATTAAAATGACCAGATAAATTCTCTAATAAACTGAAAAGGCAGTACTTAACCCTACCATGTCATTCTCTTCAGTTCACTTAAGATGTTTTAGGCCAGTTGTACTCTAATAAGACATAATATGTTACTGTATTACTTGAGCATAATTGATTAAACTACAAGAAAATAATTCTAACCTTGTTGATATGATTGCCTTAAATCTAGTACTCAGCACAGTGTCTGGCACATAGTAGGGGCTTAATAAATGTTTATTGATTAATAATTGAAATCAGATTTTAAAAAATTAATAGTGGGAGGTAGGAGAGGAGACATTTAAAAAAATCTTTTCATTAGATGTTTTTTAGAAAGTAACGAAAATAAAAAGGCAGATTTGGCAGGAAAAGTGTACACTGATTGATTAATCACTATTAACCATGAGTTTTCTTCAACGATTTTGTTTCTGGTAATGTGGGAAGGTGTGCTATGATAATATATGTAATATGTGTAAAGTGTTTTATAAAATTCAATATTGTAATAAATGGGAGTTGTTTTATTATTATTCCTTTTAAAGTGATCCTCAAATCAGCTGAGTATGAACTAAAATCCAATAGGCTGAAAATATTGTTAATAGAAAGTATTGATAGGATGTTGACCACTGGAGTGGCAGGCAACCTGTTAACCAACCAAAATAGAGTTTTAAAGTTTTATAGGTGTAATTGATCACCTAAGCAGTCAGGTAACACCTTGTTTTCCTAGATTAAACTGACTGAAACACAGATGTAAATGTATTTACGCAAACAAATATGAATAATACATACCTTTACAAATGCCATTATATGTGTAGAGATTCTAACTAGATCCCATACAGTTCAAAGTTAGGATTAAATGCACATTAATCTATTTATGTTTTTATTAAACTCTTATTTTCCATAAGAGAAGAAATTAAGCTCTGGGAAGAATTATTTAAATGTAAATGTGAATTGATCACTAATAAAGCAATAATTTACATAACACACTTTTACAAATCTTTTCAAAAGCTGCTCCTGATAGAAATCTGAGACAGTTTGTACAACTGTTGCCATTAAAATAAATACTATTTTATATTTTTAGTGATTATAAATCAAAATAAAAATAAATTCTATATTTATTCAACAAAGCCTGGAGTAAATATTTGCTGTGCATATTTGCTAAGCAGCTGTGGGAAATCAGACTAAGCTTTTTTGTTGACACCTGATTTCTGCTATAGCTGTGTGACTTTAACGCTGCCAGGAGGTAGGTGTTGCTCTGAGTTCTTCTATAGAACAGTGAAATCTTCCTCATCACTTTATTCATCTTTCTCATCCTGACAGCTTTCACCAATTCCCCCTGTTCCATATCATCCATGCAAATACAAAACACCCAAAATATCACACTCTTCAGGTGCTGCTGGCACCCAACAACTGGTACAATACAGCTCCAGCCTTTACCAAGTGGGTCTTTAACGTAGAGAGGAAAAGCAGTGAAGTGAGAAAACAGATCAACTAATTTATCCTCATACATTATCATCAAACAAAAACTAATAAAAATGTTAAGGACTCCAGCTCTAGTTAGCTGTGATCATCCCATACAATTTCTGTGACAGTCTTGACCCTCAGGATTACAAATATTGTTATAAAATGGCACAGGATGATAGTTCAGTATATTCAAATTAATGTTTCTGCAAGCATCCTAATCATTATGTTTGTAATTGGATTGTGCTTTTATTTCATTTTATTTTTTTAAAATTATTTAATATTAGGGCAGCTACGTGGCACAGTGGATAGAGCACCAGCCCCCGATTCAGGACCTGAGTTCAAATCCGGCCTCAGACACATAACACTTACTAGCTGTGTGACCCTGGGCAGGTCACTTAACCCTATGGCCTAGCCCCCCCCAAAAAAAATTTTTTTTAAACTATGTAATATTTTATTTTCCCCCAATTACATGTAAAAACAATTTTTAAGATTTTTTTTAAATTTTGAGTTCCAAATTCTCTCATTCCCCCCTTCTCCCTCACTGAGAAGGCAAGCAATTTTATATAGGTGTGCAGTCATGCAAAACATATTTCCATATTAGTCATGTTGTGAAAGAAAACAGACCAAAAAGAAGGAAAGAAAGAAAAAAATATGCTTCAATCTATATTCAAACTCCATCAGTTCTTTCTGTGGAGCTGTATGGCATTTTTCATCATAAGCCTTTTGGAATTGTCTCGGATCATTGTATTGCTGAGAAAAGTCATTCACAGCTGAACATTTTACAATATTGCTGTTACTGTGTACACTGTTATCCTGGTACTGCTCACTTCACTTTGCATCACTTCATGTAAGTCTTTCCAGGTTTCCTGAGAGCAAACTGTTCATCATTTCTTATAATAGCAAAACTGTATTCTCTCACAATCATGTACCATAACCTGGTCAGCCATTCCCCACTGCTGTGCATCCCTCAATTTCCAATTCTTTGCCACCACTAAAAGAGTTGCTCTATTTTGTTGTACACATAGGTCCTTTTCCTTTTTGTTTTTTATCTCTTGGGGGTGATAGACTTAATAGTGGTATTGCTGGGTCCAAGGGTTTGTATGGCTTTATAGCCCTTTGGGCATAGTTTGGATTGTGATTTTAAACTAGTTTGCCAGAATAGATTATTCATTGACTATTAAACTCTTGATTTTTACAGGAAAAATATTATTATTGCCAAATCTAAGAAAGAAAAAAGAGCAATGCAAATAATATTTTTAGTGGCAGAATGAATCAGATTGAAACTTTTATTCAAGTGGTCAGTTTGGTTCATTTATATAACATTGGGATTAGCAGAGAGCTAGATGCTCTGATCATTAACACTTTCTTCATGCTATTCCTCTGCTCCACATCTGCTTAAAAATTTCAAGGGTTCTCCGGGCTAGAAATTTTAGAGAGAATCTTCATAATCTTGCCTCACCATTTCTATTCAAGCTTTTATCCTATTACTCCCCCAATCCAAACGGAGATAAGGACACTTCTGCTTGAAAATGCCATTATCCGTCTTCCTTTTGTGTCTTTGTTGTGACTACTCTCAGAGCCACAAAGAGAATTCAAATCCCAATCCTCCATGAAATCTTCCCTGTCCACTCCAGTTTACAATGAATTTTTTCTTCTATCTAACAATCTTTCCTTTCTGAAAACATCTTGATTGTCTATTGTCCATACCACTCAGACATTTCATCATGTACATATTTCTACTAATTGAGTGATTGAAACTTTAAGCTATTTGACGTCAAGGATCAAGTCTTAAACTTTTCTGGCATCCCCCACAGCACTTTGTGCAGTACAGAGTAAATACGAGGTGTTCAATAAATGCTTAACAACTCTTTTTTCTCACATATTTATAACGCTTTAGAGTTTACTCAAGTGCTTTCCCATAAAAGTGTAGCATAGGTGTGTCCTTATGTACGAATAGGCAGAGACTTTGAAAGTTTACATGTTTTGCCCACAATCACATAGCTAGTGTCAGTGTTGGAAGTCCAAATTTCTTGGTTCGAAGGCCAGAAGCAGTGTGGTATAATGAAAAGGGCTTTGGCCTGGAAATCTAGACATATGCTCACAAAGAAAATTGGTTTATCTCCTTAGCTTCACCCTGTTATACACCTCCAAGGCAACAAGGCTCTGTCTACAAGTACTGATTAAGAAAGCAGGATTCTCAACTTAAGGCACTGGGCTAGCTAGGATACCAACACAAAACCAATGAACTTTCTGATGTTAACGCTTTTTCTATGTTCAAACTAGATAGTATTTATTTGTGGAAAAGTACGTAGTATATTCCAAGTAGAATGTAAATTTTAGGTTTTGTATCCCCAGAGCTTAGCACTGAGCCTGAATACAATAGATGCTTGATAAATGTTTGTTGAATTAACATCTGTGAAGCACAATCCTAGGACTTAGGCTGAACCCATTCTCCCTGCAGCTCCATGAAATCTTCACTAGATCCTAGGACTAAAATCACTTGAACTATGTTTCTGATATCCAGCCAAGGCATGGGTAGCATAATTCAGTGGAAAGGGCAATAGTCTGGAAGTCAGGATCCTTGCTTTTAGACATGAGCCTGTTACTAAATAAAGAGCAAGCCAATTCTCCTTCTTGGGCCTCAGTTTACTTATCTGTAAAATAAGAAGACTGAAAGACAATTTCCAAGATATCTTCCAGCCCTAAAATTTCTGTTTCTAAATTGCTGCTTTCCTCTAGCTCAAGCCCTGGATTAACCCTAAATCTCTTCAATTTTTAACATTAAATCTCATCAAATTGTTTTGTTTTCTCTCAATCTGGTTTACACTTCCTGTGCAAACAGGGCCATATCAACACCAAGGGTTCTTTCCAACTGTTATTCTGTCCAAGTTAATTTTTTGCCCAGAACAACATTAGCATTCCAAAGCCCTGATTTGTATCACGTGTATGTAATAATACTTTACATTTATAATGGTGCTTTATAGCTGACAAAGGCTTTCTTGTACACTATCTTATTTGGATCACAGAAACAGAGTTTCAGAGTTGAAAGGGAAAAACGCCTAGTTTTACACACAAGGAAACTGAGGCTTAGGGAGGTTAGGTGATTGCCCAAGGAACACATGGTAGTAAGAAGCAGAGTTAAGAATCAAATTCAGGTTCTCCAACTCTTAAGTTTAATGCTTTTTCCACTGTATCAACTTATACATCAGTAGATATGTTAAAAACCTCTAAGATGCTGATGCAAAAAAAAACCCCTCTTTAATTCCATCAGAATGGGGCAAAGTGGAATGAATACACATAAAACTTCTAAAACAAGGATGCATGTTGTAAGTAGAGAGGACATTAGATTAAGAATCAGGAAATCTAGGTTTTAAATCCAGCTCTAGGCACTTAATACATGTTTACTGACTGACTAACTGATTGTCACTAACCAGTTTAATTTCCTTAAGGAAGTTATTAGTCTTTCTTTTTGCTTCAGTTTCCTCATGTGTAAAATGAAAGGCTATATTTAATAATATCTAAGGACCCCTTACAGACCTTAACATCCTATGGTTCTATAATTCCTGTTCTCCAAAGGGAATTTGTAAAAGGAAAAGTCCAAACTCTGTTTACCTTGGAATTATCCAAAGGTAGAGAGTGCACTGGCATTCAGGATATGCCATTTGCTGGCTGTGACCTTGGTCCAAGAATTAAACCCCTTTGGGCCTCAGTTTCATCATTTGTAAAATGAAGGGACTAAACTACATTCTGTAAACTCCCTTTACAGCTCTAAATCTGATACTACAAGAGGGTAAGGAGGATTTTTTCTGAATTTCTTTTACTGATACCCCAGAATTTATGCTCATAGAATGGTAGCAAATGGGAAAGAGCAAAATAAATTAGAACAAAAATCTAGGGTGAATTGGTTTAAAGTAAGAATCAACCTATAACAGGCACAATCCTCTCCTGACATTATGGAAGGAGAGAGAAAGCATGGTTTGGCAAAGTCATTCTTGATGATGTAAAACTCCAACCACAATGCTTAGGGAGGTTAGGTGATACTTATAGCAATACTTATAGCCTCCTATACTTCAACTATATTTCCCAGCCTAGTCCTGTATTCAGTGGTGTGTATTCTGAAGCAGCAAGACATCCTGAGGGAGAGACAGGAGATGGCATGTACCAGGAAAATAAAACCAGTATCACTACTTCAACCAATATTTTTCTTCAGACCTCATGGAAACAGCCCAGGACCCTGGACACAAGAGCCTTGGGAACAGCGATGTCCCCGACATAATCATTCCTCCTTTAAGCCTGGCCTCCACAATGAATGCTGAGGGGACCACTCAGTGTGGGGAAGGGTCCACCTTCCTCTAAACCAACAATACCAACTATGGACAAATTGCCACTGATAAGCAGATAGTCCCAAGAATCCTGGTAACGGCAGTACCACCCAGACCACTGGTCCTGCTTTTAACCCAGTCTTTATAGCCATCATCTTAAGTAGCAACTTCCACAGAGATGGGATAGCCATTCCTACTAACTGAAAAGCAAATGCCATCTGTAGGATGTGCAAGCCAGAATAGATGAAGTATCAAAAGCCTCGGGAGTAGCAGTACTTTGCAAAGCCTTCTCATTCTAGAAGATAACCCCATCTCATTCGCCTCTTCCTCAAATTGGTCAGTACTTTCCAGTACCAGACCAGCCATGTTTACTTCTTTAGCTCTACTCTCTAGGACTTCTTCCTCCATTATGCCATGTTCCCCAACCAACACAGGCACCTTCTCTTCCCCCCTTTGTTTCTCAAGACACAAACCTAGAGGAGAATGTTATTCCAACACAATGACAAAATCTCAAAGAAAAATGCATTCTTGGCAAAAGTCCAACCAGAATTCCTGGAAGAAATAAAACAAAAATTAAAAAAACAAACAAACAAACCCTCTAACTCTATGATCCTGTAATGTAAGTGAAAGAAAAATGAGAACGCAAATTAATACAAAAACCAGGTGTTTAATAAGGGTTTGCTAAATTGAACTGAAATGACAGGAAGAAAAGAGGAAATTACTTATAAAATTAAGATGGAAGAGGCATTAACAGAGCTAGATGTACACAGCTAAAATAAAGTGGTGTATTCTACCACAAGCTACCTACTCGAAATCTACCCTAATGGCTGTCTCTTCATTTCAGACTAAGAACTGACCTTATATAGCCCCCTGCATCAACTCTTTAAGACATTTAGTCAGACTGGCTGAAGTATAAACTTAAGAGCTACGATTTTAATGTCAGCTTTATTAGACTTTTGTTTTTAGCAAATTAAGAGGCTATACCTTGTTAGGACAAATCATGCTTTGTAAAATAATTTATACTCAGAATTCAATATATATAAGACAAATGAATAGTTTCATTCTTTTTTGAATCTGTGGTAGATAGCAAACAGGCCATCCTACCAAACCTAGATTAGTAGAGATACAGAAAAGGGGTGAAAAAAGTGGGTTTTGTTTGTTTGTTTTTGAGGGGCAAGATAGGGGAGAGCTTGATGATTTGAGAACGGGGAAATTTGAGTTTGGAGGAGGAAGGGAATGGTAAGAAACCTGTTCAAAAAAAGAGAGAGGTCTACCAAGACAATCTCACTATAAATAATCGATAAGATTCTTCTAGGGTATTTTACATCTCTTAGATAAATCAAATCAGCAGTTTTCAACTACAAGTACCCAGGCCAAAGGGTGGTATCTTAGAGAAGGCCTAGCCACTGCCACTGCCACCCATTTTCAGGTGGCCACTTACAGTGCTCTGCCTTCTGTCATATCAAGATTCTGGTTCCTTCCCTGGATCCATGGAAGTTATAACAAATATGAGCAGAAGCTCTGTGTTCAGTTCTGGTTATCAGTATCTTAGAAAGAGCATTGGTAAATATCAAGAAGAGGATGAATGGCATAATGAATGCCTCAAGGTCATGCCATATCAGGATCTGTTTAAGGAAGTGGATGGGATGTTTAGTTTGGAGAAAAAAGACTGGAGAGTGGGGGTATGGAGGAGGAGGGCAAAAGCATTTTAAGAATTGTCAAGTACTTTAAAAGGGATTAGATTTTTTCCCATAAATCCTCAAAAACTTACTAACAAACAGAGCTATACAAAAGTGCAATGGATTTCTAGAAGAGATAGTGGGTTCCTTTTCACTGAAGGTCTTCAAACAAAGGCTGGATAATCTCTTGATGAACAGGTTGTAGAGGTGAATCTTATTCATAAGAATAAGGTTGGGCTAAATCACTTTTGAGGTCTCTTCCAACACTGGTATTCTGTGATATACAAGGCAAATCTCATGGCCAAACAAGTGAAAAGAATTTCTCAAGACATGCACACTAATTCCACTGAACTAACATAACCACTAAAAAAGACCCCACATTGAGAAGTACATTACATCTTTTAGGCTCCCAGAAAATCATTTCACAAACTATGTAAGTCAGAATACTAATCACAACTTTAATGTCCTGAAAAAGTTAATGTGTTTTCTTCAGTTTCCAACTTACTCCAGGCTTCTAATCTATACTTTGAATTTAACCTAAATCATTTAAAAGTTTTGTTTTATGTTTCTGGTTTGCCAGAAGAGTGACAAGGACAACTTTTTAATTGTTTTCTCAAACAGAGATGAGGGTGTCTAAATATTCAAAAATAATAGATGAATAAACAATATAGATAAACCCATAGACACAGTCCATAAACAATCTAGTCAGGTTTTAAACATTTCTTCCCAACAAACCTCCCATTATATATATATGTGTGTGTGTGTGTGTGTGTGTGTGTGTGTGTGTGTGTGTATATATATATATATATATATGCATATTCATTTTAAGAATAGCAAAGTTTGGGAAAGGTCTGGGCTGATGCAGATTGTTCAGCTGCAACTCAACAGAAAACCTCACAAAAAACAATAGCTCTGATGCAAATGGCAAGGCCTTTTGTCTTAAAGACCAGAAATGCAACAGAAACAAAATATAATAAAAAATGAAATTCAGGTACAGGAATTATGCATTTCATACTGAATAATTATTTCTGTACTGCCCGTAAATCCTCTCTGGTAAGCTGTGCATCTAAAACTCATCGAACTGCCAAGGGGTAAACGCAGCTCCATCCATCACGCAGCCACTTGACAAATACATTCCATAATAGAAGTTTATTTTTATGGGAGGCTGAATCAAGGACTTTCCCATGCATACAAAAACTTGTCAAAATTATTTATGAGTCTTGCTGAGACACACAATATGTCATATCAAACTCCTATTTTCCTTCCAAGCACAGACTGTCAATATCTCTGCTACTATCAATAATGTGGAACACCGCTGCTATAGGCCCTCAGGATTTTGAGGTCATTTGCCCATCCCAGACTGCTGCCAGGAGCTGCCTCTAACTGCAATGCAGCTGAGAAGAGGTGTATTTACAACCTCTATGAGGTGTAGTTAAGGTAAACACTTGCGACTACATTCAAAGGTTTTGCCAACACAAAATAAACTGGAAACATATGTCTGAAAATTATAGTTGATTATCTTTCAAGTTAAGAAAATAAATAATTTTTTAAAATTTTCCCTCCATTTAGGAAAGAGCAAAACTTAACCAGTGGTATGCAGTTTGATTAAACAAATCATCAAAATCGATGAAAATGCCCAACCCAGATAAAAATGTTAATACTGATAGATTAGTTAACAGGAAGATAAGACTGTCCTGGATAAATGAAATTTGGTTAGAGTTACTAACAAGAGTGGCCCTTATGAATTATTCCAAAAGTGGAATGACATGGGGGTAATTTGGGGAAACTGGAAATATTATTTTGAAGCTACATCCAAAGTAACTAATACTCCTGTTTGTGTGTGGTAATATTAATGGGCAGAGAAATATTGACTTTTTAAGAATCTATTTGCAAAAACTAATAAAATGTTAAGTTTTTTGGAGGCTAAGCTAGACTCTTAAAGAAGACTAGCTACAAAATGGCTATATTCTAATGTTGGAAGGAAGGGATGAAAAGGAGTGCCAAATAATTACCTTAGTTTCTCCTTAATAAAAACAGACATGAATGAATATCTGTATCATTTGCTCAGTAACTTTACTGCTATTGGAGTATATTATATTTATTGATCCACTTGCTACCTCTGTGCCTCTTGGCAAATCATTTAACTTTCCTGCACCATAGTTTCTTCATTTGTAAAATTAAGGAGTTGAAATAAATGGCTTCAAATATCCTTTCTATGTCTAAATTTATGATCCTAAAATGCAGATTCTTTCAGTGGATAGCAGCAACTTGGGTAAATGCATGTTGCCTTAGCTGCCTAAGCCTCTCATACTGAAGAGGGCGCTGTTCAGAGCCCTAGGGCAGTATTGTGCTAAGTGAAATCCTATCATGAGTTTATGTAGCTTCTAAAGAGTTAAATGCACATTCGAGTGACAGTTTACCCAGTAAAATGCATCCAGAAGATGACAATTCCTTTTAAAGTCCCATTTATTTCCAATAGGGCCCTCTGATCCAGTTTAAGTCTGTTTTACTTTTTTGAGTGCCAAAAGAAAGAACAGATTGAGCTATAGACGTATAATTCTTCTCTCTAGTAGCTCAGAACTGGATACTACTCCACTCAATTCAATCCACACACACACACAAAAAAAAACCAACCCACAACATTTATGTATCTATCATGTAATAAGTCATTGTGATAGGCACTACAGATACAAACATACAAGTAGTCCTTGCCCTCAAAAAGCTTACATTCTACTGTCTGGTGTGATGGTAACTGTATATATAAGTGAAAGGAGTGAAAGAGGAAGAGATCCTGACAGTGATCTGGAGAGCAGAGAGGAATACTTTTGGCCAAAGGGAAAGCTATAAGCAGGAGAAGTGGCATTTCATATGAACCTTGAATAAATATAAAGTTCCCTCAGATATGAGGAGGGTGTGCATTCCAGACATGAGAAAAAGGCAGCTTACAAATGGGAGACAGAACATTCAATTCAGATAATAGTAGGCTGTCTAGTTTTGTCGGAATGTTGTATGCACTAAGGGGAAATAAAGTTGGACAGGAATGTTGGAACAAGACTTCAGAGAACTTTAAATATTAGGCTAAGATAGTGTCCTATCTTAGAGGCAATGGGGAGTAAGTGAAGGTTTTTGAGCAGGGAGATGACATGGTCCAACCTGTGCCTTAGAAAGGTTAAATCTAAATATATTTTAAAGGGAGAATCACAAAAGAGTCAGGATGGGAATGTTTATGTTCATGCCATAGAAAAACAGATAAATCAGTTTGTATATTTTTCTTCTCATACATACTTCAGATTAAAAAACAAATGGTGAATACTATGCAGAACCATATCCAAGGGCACAAGAACTTGTCCAAGTGATGCAAACGAATCCCTATCATTAATAATGTAAAAATAGACTCTTTCAAGGGTAGAGGGAAGGCCATGGAACTATTCAGCAAATTCTGACTTTAGTCCAAAGCTGTCAAACAAATCCAGTCAAAGTGGTACATTTCAAGTGTACTCTGGGTATGATTCAAATTCAAGAAACAGACCTTCGAACACTAGCCAGAAAGTGTATTTCTTTAATGCGATGCTATAAGAAAAGAAATGTCTTTCGACTTTAAAATAATTATTTGAAATATTTTTTGATTAGTATTCAGATGTTTTGGTCAAGAAAGGTATCAGCTTATGCTAGAAGTGATGGTGCCTAACAATACTTATCTCCATTTCTATCTTCTGTGACAAACAAAAGAGTTACCAGCAATTTGCCAACATTTATGCTTTCTGATAAAAGAATAAAAGAAGCAATAACTTAACGCCGTAATGCTAAGCTGATGAATGTAGATTTCAGACCAAACTACTTAATGTGAGAGAACAAGGGCAAATATTGTTCCATTAACTATCCACTGGTACCTCTAGGGGAGCAAAATAGGAAAAGAAAGTATGGAAGAAGAGGAGTAAAAAAAGGAGAAATATTGATGATAGCATTATCACATTAGAAAAATGGCTACATCTGCACTGGTTTATAAACCTCTAATTAGCATATTTCTTAATTGTAACATTCTGATTATAAGAGTCTGCTAGGCAAATTATGCAAACTATACATAGGAGAATAGATCCACATTTTAAATTGAAGGGTATTTAGTTAACTGAAAATTTGGAACTATAGTAGTGATTCTTTATATTACCTGATGGGGATTAATTTTTTATTTGACTCCTTTCTCTTTAATCATCCTAATCACGGACTTTAAGGTCTTCCTTATTTTCTTTCCATACTGCTATACATTAATTTGTGATCTCTTTCCTTGTTGTACAAATTTCTACTTACAAAATTTGTCACCTTTGTTGCCATTGCCATCAGAGCCTGATTATGGTAATGGGAGGCAGCAGCAAAAGTACTTGGGGGCTATAGGAAATTGAAATATCACCCAAATTTTGCATGCAAGTCAATGCAAAACTAGAGTTCATTGATTTTATTTTATGGACAGCATGGGGGGAAATCAAGCTATATTGTACCTTCTCTTGAATAGTTTAACTTGTGTTTATCCTGTTCCACTTCAAGAAGAACTTTGACAAGCTGGAACACTTTCATAGGAGGAAAGTCAAGATGGTGAAGTGACTAGAAACCATACCACACAATAATCAGTTAAAGAAAATTGGGATGTTTAAAGCCTGAAGGGAAAACTTAGGGTATATGGAAAGGTTGTCATGGAGAAGTGGAGATAGATTTCTGCTTGGCCTCAGAGGGTAGAACTAGGAGTAATACTTCAAAATTAAAGAAACACTGAGTGTGGCTTCATGTAAGAAAAAAAAATCATAACGACAGATAGCCATAAACGGAATTAGCTGCCTTGGCAGGAAATGGGGTTCCAAATCACAAGAGATTTTCAAGGAGAGCTGAAGAACCACTTGTTGGTGATGTTACAGAGGGAATTTGTTCAGGTACTGGCTCAACTAGAGAGAATTTATTCAGGTATTGACTGAACAGAATAATTCTGAGGTCTCCTTTATTTATGACCCTATATCTGCCATTTATTAGTTCTTCAAGAACAGATGTTCTTAACCCTATTTGTGTTGTGGAGACTTTGGCAGTCTGGTGAAACTCAGACTTTGTTTCAGAACGTTACTTTTAATCTTCCTAGAAGAGTGCTCTGTGCTCCACGATTACTAGCCGACTATTTGACTAACTGCTGATCTATATTCAAACAACAGACTTCTGATTAACAGCTGTTACCATGTCATATTTTTTTTTAGTTCAAAAACTAATAATAATTCTCTACCATTTTTGCTACCTTGACTGGCTTTGGAGAACCTTCATAAAGCCGATTAAATCCTTGCTATATCTCACCTTTAGAATTTTATTTCCCATTGCTCCCCAACATGTGTTTAATCAGAGAAGTGATTTTGTTCCTTGAAAACAATGTGCTCACTCTTCTCTCTGAGCGTCTGCTCGTGATATTCTTTCGTTGTGTTCACAAATAGTTACAGACGGTGAGAATAATAATCAAAGACTGAAATCGTAGAGGTTCTCACAGGAACTCAGATCTGATATCTTTCACTGGCAGGTTCACAGGACAGGAGAATTGAAAAATTCCCAGTTGGCTGGACCACAGGCCACAAATGAAGTCTCCATGATTTGCCATGGCCAAAAAAAAAAAAAATTTTTTTCATCACCTGGTAAGCCAACCTTCTGGTGATAAGCCTCTGTCCAAAATTAGGCAAGTCCTCAGATAAAAGAAATAGTCAATTGCTGGCTTTGTTCCTGAAACTCTCTTCAACCTGAAAGGGTATATCAAAACCTGTGCTTAATTCACTCAGCTTTCGAGAATCCAGAACCAATTCTAGGGCACAAGGAAGCATTGGAGCAGTACTTTAGTTCAGAAGACTCTGAAAGCCTAAATTTTGGGTAGGTGACAGGTATAGAGAGAGCCAGAAAAACAGACTGTGCTCTGGTTGAGTTCTTCAATTTGCCAATCCTGATGAATGACGGCAGTTGCCATTGCTGAAATGAATTTGTATGGCAATCCCTAATTATAATTAAGAGGGCCAAATAATCAAAAGGGGGTAGTGTTGAAATCTAGTCATCTGAGCTAAAAAAGACAGAAATGTTACTAAAGGGTTGAACTACAGCAATTGACATGAAAACAAATTTATTCAGATTTTAATCTTCAAGAATAGAAATAGAATTAAAATCATATTGTCAAAAGGTTTAAAAAAGCTCCAAGATGAAGGACTTTATTTTCTTGGTAGGTAATGGGAAACCATGGTGTACATTCTTGAATGGGGAGGGACAGTAAAACCAAAGTGCTATAGACATTGACAAGATAATGGTGTACAGGATAGTTTGGGAAGGGGAAAGGTACAGGTAGGGGCCAGTTACTAAGTTATTGCTTTAGTCTAGTTGTAAAGAGGAAGGAAAGGAGTATTTATTAAGCTCTTACTATGAGCCAAGTACTATACCAAGGACTGCAGATATAAATAGAAGCAAAAAAACAGTCCCATCCCTCAAGGACCCAATATTCTAATGGGATAAAATAATACATTAAAAGGAGTTAAAAAGCACAGGGGGTGGAAAGGTGTAAATAAAGGTACTTGATATGGAAGCAAGGTTTTGAATCCCAGAAAGTCAAGGAATAAGGCCAGGAAAGGAATGAAGGCATTTGCTTTTGTATCCCTTAATAAATATATGCTTAGTGATTAAAAAAGACAAATAAACCACTGATTCAGTGGATAAAAGGTCTGTGAAATGGGGGATAATAATATTTGTAATATTTTGATTTCATGAGGTAGCTGTGAACAAAGAAAGTACTTCAAAAATTGTGCACTATTCTTACAAAGGGTGTTTCAAAAATCTTACTGCAATTTTAAAGCTAGCTTAAAACTTGTAAAGTTCTTTGCAACTCTAGAGTACTATATGGATTGCTAGATATTTAAACTAGCTTAAAACTGCATCAGGACTTTTTGAAATGCCCTGTATAGCTGTAATAAAGCACAGTAGGTAGCCACAGCATGGATCATTACAAAGTTTAAGAAGGGATTACAAATTTTGACTGGGGCTGACTCCATCTTGAAAGGCAATAAAGCATCACTTCATAGGTACTACTCATCTCAGGATTCCAGATGTAGCACCAATATGAAGAAGCTGCTTAGGAGAGCAGATAGGTCTCCACCATTCATAAAATAAGGGGGCGATAATTAATGGGGTCATGACTATGACTTTACTGAAGAACTAGGCATCTCTTGGGTTAGAATTAATTATGTGTTCCTATCGGGGAAGGAAGGAAACTGATAACATCTAGGCTACAACTTTTCCAAGGTTTTGGGGTAGTGCTACTAATAAAAGCAACAACAATAATAGCATTTACATAGCCTTTTAAGGTTTGATAATAGTCAGCATTTATACAGCACTTAAAAGGTTTGCAAAGCACTTTACAAGTATCTTATTCTATCTTCACAACAACCCTGAGGAGTACATCCCATCATCCACATTTTAAAGATAAGGAAACTGAGGCATAGTAGGTTAAATCAGGATCACACAGCTAGTAAACACCTGAGGCTGGATTTTAATCCAGATCTTCCAGACTCCAAATCCAGCACTCTATCCATTGCCCCACCTAGGTGCCTCTAGAAAAGACGTGTCTAATGGGAGAGGGAGGGGCAGTTAGGTGGGGCAATGGATAGAGCACTAGGCCTGGAGTCAAGAAGACTTATCTTCCTGAGTTCAAATTTGGCCATCCACACTTATGTGACCCTGGGTAAGTCACTTAATCCTGTTTACCTCAATTCCTCATCTGTAAAAGTGAGCTGGAGAAGAAAATGGCAAGTCATTCTAGTATGTTTTCCAAGAAAACCCCAAAAGGGGCCATGAAGAGTTAGACATGACTGAAAAATGACTGAACGACAATGGTTAGAGAGGGGCTTTTGTGTAGAGCTACTTGAATCCTTTGCACAGGGGGAGCTTGTAAGGCTTTCAAGATTTTATCCAGGATTATCTTTACTTTGGGAATGAAAGAGGTAATAAAGGACCACATGCATTAGTCTTCACTTCTCACCAGGCTACTTCACTGGTCCAATATCTGTTGAGGGGAGTTTGTTGTCTACTTCAATGGCTATAAGAAGTAGTTATGTGATATTACAAGTGGTCTCAGTTTTTAAGTATGGAAGGGACACAGAAAACTATCATTTTTTTTCTTTATTTTTAACGTTCATTAAAATTTTAGTTCCAAATTCTCTCCTTCCCTTCCCCCTTCCGTTGGGAAGGCAAGCAATATGATATAAAATATACATGTGAAGTCATGTTAAACATATTTCCATTATTTTCCATGTTGCAAAAAACAACCACTAAGAAAAAAAAACAGCCATCAAAAACTAAAACTAAAAAGCAAAAAAAAAAATAAAGTAAAAAAGGCACGTTTCAATCTGTTCATCACAACTCTCTCTGGAGGTAGATAGCATTATAGAAAACCAACATTAAGCCTCCTGTCTTGTTTACTTGGCTTGGAGTGGGATTTTCTCTAGAAATTTCATCACCAATATAAGTTATGAAAGTCAACTTGAAAAGAGTTAGAAAAAAAATATACAGAATTTTTCTTTAAAGATACATCTGTTACTTATGATTAAACCAACTTTGTACATTTTCTGACTGTTTAATTTGCAGAAATAAATGTTCAAAGCTCACAAAACTAGGAGCTGTGTGAGAGTACACAGGTATGGAAGAGGGCTTTAAATGAAGCTAAGCCCAAGTACAAGATCTGGGCAACTGTAGTGACTGTTTAAAAAAATAAATGAAATTCAAACTGTCACTGAAATCTCTTTTGTTGATTTTAAATGTTATCCTTTGCCATTCAGTTTTCAAAAAGACAAATTTAAAAGAATGGGTTGGCATTAAAGTCATCTTTTGACAAGGTCTTTTGGAATCCCAACCCACAATTTGTATTTTATTTGTATTTTAATGTTTGGTGGTTTTGCTTTGGTTTTTTTTTTATTTAACATCTGCAAATTACTTAAGCAAACATTTTCCTTTTCTTCCTGTCAAGCCTAGTAACTTTGTTAGTAACATTGTAGGGCAGAAGATAGCTACAAAGCTAATACTGGCCCTCTAATTGTTAAGCTTTTACAAGGGCTGAACCTGATCATTCACTGAATTGTTGAGTTGATGGGATTCGTGTAGCTGGTTATAAATTGATAATCTAAATTAATTCATTCAAGCAGAAATCGATTTTGTAACTCCTTGAGAGCTTGTAATAATGCTTACCTCCTACTGCTAGCTGCATTCTCCGTTTCATAAAGCTGGTCGGAAACAGCTGGATTCAGGTGACCTGCTAGCTCATTAAATCTGTTACATGTTCCTTCTGGTAAATGATATTAAGCTGAAATGTCCTTACGTTGATTTTTTTTCTTTAATTTTATGACAGAAATAACCTAATTTGTAACACAAAATAACAATCTCCTTGGATTACTTTGCCTTGTTAAAATATTTTATGCATTTTTCATTTACACGAAGGTAATGGAAAAACACTTAAACTATCTGTTATTTAAACCACAAGAGATATGTTACTGAAAGTCTGATAGCTACAAAAATGATTGTCTCTTCATAGTCTTTGCTTTATATCTGTAATAAAAGGCAGACAATTCAATTCATTGGTTAGTAAATAAAGTACGATAGTTTTTATTTTATTTGCTCCGCATTGCAAGAACTAAAATCAGATTGCTTTTCAAATTCATTTAGAAATAGGGCTCATTACTTTCCTTTCCTCTTTCTAATCTAAAATGTCTAATGCCCATTTTGAACCTTACATTTTCTTCATCAACAGAAGATGCAACCTAATTCTAAATCCCAGATTAGAAAAATCATTCTCCATGCTGTCCCTTCCCCAAGTACTAAGAGGATGGGGACGTGAAATAGGTTGAATAATTGAATCAGAGCACCTGCCTTATACATCTGAGACGATTAAATACTTGTTTCTCAAAGCCTCTTGACTTCATTTCCTCTGCCTAAATAAATTTTCAAATAAATACAATCTAAGAGCCAGAACCACATAGCTAGAATATGTCACGAGGTTTCAAGTGGCCATTCAACACTTTTATCACTGGATTGTGACAAGATTTTACCAAATCAGGGAGGGGACTAAGTTCCTATACTACCTTTTCTTCAGTTAAATAATATAACATTTACATGGGAGGAGAAAAATCACAAAATTGTTTTATAGCTTCAAAAGCTCCAAGAGTTAAAGGTGTCCTTGGCAAAGCATGCCTACTTCCCCACCTCCTCCCCCCACCTCAGTATAATTTATCTTAAAAGTTGGATTCATGATTTTGATAAAGATGTTCTGAAATTCTACAATTATTTGCTTAATAATAACAGCGGGTATGGTGCTTTTTCTAAATCCAGTCCCCATCTTTTTTATTACAATCTAATATTAGTTCCAAAGAACTGAGTTTAAAACTTTTAAGGAGATATAACAATTAAAAGATAACAGTGAAAACAGCATTATTATAGTATTAAAATTAAATGTACTTATAAAGGCAATTCATCCTTTTAATTAAGTGACAGAAGTCCTCCTACTCATACTATATTGATTACCAACTTTTGCTATTATGCACATGAACTGCAAATAATTGAAAGTAATATAAAACAGGAAGGCACACTTTTAGCCAAGCTTCTTTGTAATCATTCATCTAGGTTAAACCAGAATATCTGCATGCTAACAAGCTATTCCTTGCTAAATTTCAAAATAAAGAAAAATCAGCATTCTATATTTATATATGTGTGTATTTATATCCATACTATATATAGATATATAGATATATATCTATATATAGATATATATACATACATCTCTCTCTCTCTCTCTCTCTCTCTCTCTCTCTCTCTCTCTCTATATATATATATATATATATATACAGATACATCAATCTATCTATGATTAGAAAGAACTTACAGAACCTCATTCAGATGAATTCATTATGGATAATGAGGTTTTTCCTAATGAAACCTTTCCTGATCCCACCAGTTGTTAGCAGTCTATCAAAAGTACCTGTATTACATATAAATATATATATATATCTATCTTTATATTTTACTTCCCCATGTACATGTTGCATTTTCCTAGTCAAATTTAAGCTCCCTGAGCATAGGGACTATATTGTTTTTGCCTCTGAATGTTGTAGGCACCTAATAAATAAATGATCATCAAATTAAACTGAATAAAAGAGTGAGTTATGAAGGTTTTGGTCCATGAGATCTCTTCTCTTTCTATCTTTCTGCTAGAATACCAATATGCTTTAAGATTTCAGACAAATTTGTTCTCTTTTCCTTAAATGTTTTAATCTAGAAAAGATAGAACTTCCATATATATATTTAAATCTCAGCCAAAAAAAAACCAAACCACACAATTCTAGAGCTGAACAAATAGTGAGAAATTTTAAGACTCTAAATGTTAAAGTTATAGACTCCAAAGGAGAATAAACTAGAGTTACCCACAATATTCTTACCCAGAATTCATGAAATGAAATCTCAAAGATGATGCACTTTGAAGATTTGCTGATTACAATTTTTAAAAGTGTATTTGATAGTATCAAAGTATGTACTGAAGATCTATAAACCCAGGAACTGCATAAGGGGATTACACTCACTATTTTTGTCACAAGTGTAGCATTACTTAATTTGTGGCCTATAGAGAGTCAGAAAATGTAAATAAATATTAAACAGACAAGATTTTTGACATCTTCAAAAACAGGACACAGACGAGAATAAGAGCTAATTATTTCCACCATTCCATTCTACCTACCAAGACTTTCACTGAGAATTTTCCTTTACTCCTCATGCTAAGCAGGTAGTAAATCCCACTGTTTCTAACTTCACAAAATATCTCAAACTCATAGCCCCCTTCCTATGTGTACCTACTATTGTCATTCATCTACCATTGCTTGAATTCTATGAAAATTCACCAAATCCCTTTCTTAAGTCTGTTTTCTTCACTTGGTCCTACATGCCATTACCTTCTCTGATCAGCATACATTTCTCTCCAAAAACTTTCCTAGGGATTCATATTCCCTGGACAGCCTGTGCCATTATCTAGTGTAATGGATAGAGTGTAAGGACCAGTGTCCCCTGACACTAGCTTTTTATCCTTGAGTAAGTCACAATCTCTTGAGTCTCAGTTTTATCACAAAGCTATAAAATTCAGTAGTATCTACTTCCTAGGGTTGTTGGGAAACTCAAATGAGATTATGTAGGTAAGGTGTTTTACAAACTACGAAGTGCTCTGTAAGTGGTATTTATTACTATCACCAAACTCAAAATTCTAACTTGGCCTGTATGACCCATCCCAACATCAGTACTGTATAATCACTTAACTGTTCCAGACACTGTATCAGCTATTTGGAGAGCTGTTTTCATACCATTTATAAAGGTTTCGTCTTTTCTATAACTTAAAGTTCTTCCCTAGTCAAATTTTTATCTCAGAAGCCTGCAGTAAACACACGAGAGAGGCACTGAATCTTTACCATGAGTTTTCATTTGTATGCACTTATTTAATTGCCTAAGACTGTAAATGTTCAAATATTCTGGCTAATTGTTACTGGTTCTGTTTGCATCCTATTTTAAACCCATTCCATGACTTTTCTATAGGGATTACTCTAAGAGCAAACATTGAATGGCACTTTGGGTGTGCTCAAGCTATATTAAATAAATTGAAGTTAACTTGGCTGAAGATTATCTAATGTGCTTCTTTGTGTACTTATATGAATGCCTTTGTTTTTGAAGATGATGCTGACAATATCGTTGCCCCTATGAGAACATGTGATTTGAAAAAAAAATAAAGTGTAACTACTATGTGAAAACTATTTTCAGACCTATGACAATAGCCACTACTTGCAGGCCACTATTTGTGGCTCTGTCTCTTCTCCTAAAAGAATGACCTCCTCCTTTATCCAAGATAAACCAATTTGTCTTTCACTGCTGCAGTCAGCTGCTGATATTGTATTTGTAGTAAATTTAAAGTTGTACTTAAACTGTCCTCATAGCATTTCTTTTGTCCCTCAGCTTCTGTTTCTGTTTCTACCTCCCAACTCACCATATGATAATTTCTTGTGTATTGTGCTGTTCTTCACCCTTCACACATGACCAGCTAAGTGGAGATGTGTTGAAACAAGTGTTGCTTCTGATCTTGCTAGAGGCTATTGGTGTCAGGCAGGGGGAGATGAGATAGACACAAACATAGCCATCTACATGAACAGCCATTACTTTGAGATATTCCCCAGTCCTATGCTAAACTGGCAAATTTGCAAATCCTGATTCAATCTGCTGGGCTGGATGAGGTAGAAGAGAGGGAGAGATAGAGGAAAGAAGTTCTAGAGCTTGTCTTTCATGATTAGACTATAATGAAGTGGGGACTCTTTTCTGGGCACAGATTAGACTGGATGGTCTCAGAGGACCCTCTCAACTCTAAAATTCTGTAATTCTATTATTAGAATTCTGGGGAATTCATTTAAAGAGAATGCAATAAGGCTCACAGCTTAATCACCTTTCAGGCTTAATACTTGCCATAGAAGAGTACTGAAAGATTAAAGTGAGGAGGGACTAATGATCTCCCGAAATGATGACTGAGAATGGTTATTACCTTCAAAGAAATTACAAATAATATGCCTGATCTGAGTCTTTAATATCACAAATGGAAATCAATAACAAAATAAAGGGACAACAACCTGTTTGGAAAATTTTAGCAAGCATCAAGGATAAATACAATAGCAAGGGTTTTAAAAGACATTTTGGCACTTTGGTGGACTACTGATTTCATCAGCATGGGACCTCTCTTCACTTGTGCTGTTTCCTAATTACTTAATGTTTTCATCATCCAGAATTATAGAATCCTGGGAGCTTACAAGTTATGTAGTACAACTCCTGCACTGAGGGAACTAGGGCACAGAGAGGGGAAATGATATTCCCAGGGTAACACAGAATCAGAGCTAAGAGTAGAATTCAGGTCTTTAGGTACCCAAACCAGCAACTCTTCCTTCTCTACAATTTCCTATTTTTGTTGAAGGTACCATTTGCCTTCAAGTAATTCAGGTTTGCAAACTCAAAATCACCCTCGACTCTTTCCTTTCCTTCAGTTTACATATTTATTTAGCTGTCAATTTTTGTTATTTTTACTCGATATTATATAATTTCTCTTTACTCAGATATAGATCATCCTGGTTCAGGCTTTCATGATCTCTCCTGACTATTTATCTATCCATTAATCATCATGCATTTGTTAGGTGATTACTGTAGGCTAAGAGCAGAGGACATGAAGACAAAACTAAAGCAGTCTATGCATTCAAAAAACTCACATTCTTACTGGGGAGAAAATATGTACAGAAACAAAGATCTATACGAAGTAGATAGAGGATACTCTTGGATAAGAAGGTTGAGGAAATTAGAGGAAGTCTCCTACAAAAGGTAGGACTTGAGTGCAGTCTTAAGGAAACCAGGGTTTGTTTCCAAGAGGCAGAGATGAAGAGTTAGATCACTGTAAGCATGGCGACAGCCAGTGCAAAGGTACTGAGAGAGGAGATGAAGGGTCATGTGTGAGGAACAGCAAGAAGGCTGGCATGACTAGAACACGGGGGGCACGTAGAAGAACAATATGTAGTAAGATTAGAGAGGTAAGAAAAGACCAGATTGTGAAGAGATTTAAAAAGCAAAGAGAAGAATTTCTATTTGATCAGAGAGATAAAATGCAGACACTGGAGTTTATTGGGTAAGGGGTTAGGGTTGACATGGTCAGACCTATCTATATTTTAGGAAAATTTATTTTGGTGTTTGGTTCGAAGATGGATTGGAATAGGAACTGATTGGAGAATGAACTGAGAAGCTACTGTAAAAGTCTATAAGAGAGGTGCTGAGGGCCTGAAATAGGATGGTGGCTGTGAACAGAGAGAAAGGAATGTAAGTGAGAGATGCTGTAGAGAAAGAGAGGACAAAGTGGTCCATGAAGGTCTGGTCTGGGTTCAAGATGGAGAAAGAGGAGGCAGCAGGAAGGCACATAACAAGATATTTATTTAAGCCTTGGTTTCCTGGTGAATGGGATGTCAAGTAAGATGGTTACATATTTCCTAGATAGCAAATACATGGTTGGATTAAAACCCCACAGAGCTCATATGTACATATGTCTCATATAGGACTGCACATGGAGAACCACATTATTTTGGTGATGTTATATGGCTGACTTACAGAAGTAAAGCTGAAGGGCACCCAAAGGCAAATGGAAAGACATGTGTTGAGCATAACTAAGCTACATCACATTATCAAAGAGAAATTGTGCAAGAGAATTGCATAAAGATATCATCGCAGGGATGTATGACCAGAAAAGACAGTGGGCCAATTGAGTACCAAGAAAAAGGAGTAAGTGATGACAGCTTGTATGTTTCATTGCTAATTGTAATATTAAGAGATCAAGGAAAGGTCCCCAGCAGGCTGAGTGGATTTCCCATGGAAAGTTTGTTCAAGGGCATGGACATGAGTTACATAGGATAAGAATACATAAATCGGAGTACCCACATATTTGAGACACACTGATGTATCAAGTAAGAAAAATATCTAACATTTATATAGTGCTTAAAGGTATGCAAAGTGCTTTACATTATATTATCATTTGATCCTTACAACAGCCCTGCAAGGGAGATATATTTTACAGATGAAGAAATTGAGGCTGAGAGGATAAGTGACTTATCCAGGGTCAAAAAGCTAGTGTCTGAGTCAGGATTTGAAATCAAGTCTTCTTGTCTCAAACTAAATACATCAAAGTGCATTTACATATGAAGTCTGCAGTTTTTCCATTAATTTAAATTTCTTTGGCATTATCTCAACTTGTAGCCCTTTCAGCAGGCCTTAGCTATACTATCATTCCTTTCATTGCTTACAGAAAATCTAGTGATGTCCATTTAAATGGATCATTACATAGTTAGTAGAACAGGAAACAGGCAGGATTCTTTTATCTAGGACAGTGCATTTCCTTAAGAATTTACCACTAACTTGTGTCACCTAAAATTCTGTCTTGAATAATGACATGAAGACAAGTTTATAGAATTGGAAAAACAAAAGTTTAGCCCAAAATTCAATTACTGTCCAACAAAACTTAAATTTTAACTCAAAGACTTTGTAAAGGTTTTCTATACTAACATTTTTGACTCTGTACCATGACGTGCCAGTTCCTACTACTGAACATCTCAGAATTCATCACTCTTTATTGAATAGCATCTCAGCAGCCCCCTTCACCTTCACTGAGCTACAAAATCTCTGGGCCATCTGTGTCCTGGAGCAAGGGAGGACAGAACAGCATTTCCCTGTCCCCACTAGTTCAGTTGACATTCCTTAGTAAAATATACAAATGAACAGATTGTAGTTCATCTACACGGCAGCTTTACATTTTGGGAAAGCTGTATGGGGCAGAAATCATACAATGCATACTGTCTGAAAACTGGACACCAGAATTAAGAGGTAAGTGTGAGTTTCCTGTTTTGTTACCAGAAATAAGAGTTAATTTGATATTTATAAAGGCTTACAAAAAAACTACCCCCCAAATTCCTTTGCAGAAATGGATTCAAAAGGAGCTCAGCCCTTAACATTTTACATTGTATAGGGATCATTTGTGCAATTTGACAACCTTTGGCTGAAATTTTCAGGAAAACCTGTCAATTTTTCTTTCTCTTGGAAGAGATTTCTGTTGTCATATGTAAGATTTCAAAAGTTTAACAGCACACAGAGAAGAATAGAATCAGAAGGAATGTCAAGGCAAATAAATTCCAGGTATTTAAGAAAAAAATGATAGAATTAAGACGAAATTTACTATAATGACTACAATTTTACTGCAATTTTTTAGTATCCCTGGCAATTGCTCTATTTAACCAAAACCAGTCATGTTAAACTCAGATGAGATAGGATAAGTTACTCAAAGCAACAGTTTAATGAGGGGCTTAATACCCACAGAAGGATTTAATTCAAATGCATATAAACTGTCTTCATTTTTGAATTTATATATCCTACCGCTCCAGCTATCTTAAGTTTAAAGAATGTTTACTGCTTTCTCTTAGCAAAATCTTTCAAACATTACATTAATAAACAAAATACAGAAACCATGAAGATCATCATCTCTGAAAATAACTAATGCTAAAGAGAAAGTATAAAGCTGGTAACAGATGATTTGAAAGATACTTATCAGTTTAGGGCACCTTTTAAAATCCTGATTTTAAGGTGTCTATGTATTTTCTCTGTTACAGAAAATATTAATAAAAAGAGTATATCTGAAGAAGTTTCTGTCTCTCTCTTGCTCCAAAATCCAAGAGGCAGAAGATTAAAAGGAAAATAATGCACTAGACAAAAATGAAACTAGTACTAGTGTTGGTTTTTTTTTTAAAGAACCAGCCACATAAATCCTAAATCCTGAACTGCCAACTTCATATAATTTCCAAAAGCAACACTAAGCCTGCTGGTTCCTGCCACACCCTTTCTTGTTAATTTAGTTTTTAAAATTTAATTTCTTTGACTGCATCTTCCCCACCATTTAATTAGGCCATAGGGAGTCAAGATAGGCAGCCTCATTGTCCCTTCAGAGTTCACATCACAGACTGTTCCCTTCAAGGATTTTATTTCTGTCACTGAAAGTAGACATTCTCATATTGCTTAAACAGAGAATGATTAATATAAAGCGATTGTTATGCTTCTAGCTAAAATGGCTTTCTTTCCAACACACATTCCTGTTCGAGAAGATGGGCACTGACATTCCAATACAACTGACAGTTTTTAAGGTACTCCGTTATTGGGTTCTGTAATGTGGTATGACCCACAATATTAATCCTCCATTCTCTTCATATTAATATAATAAATTTGACAGACACAGATGATATTATCATCTATCAACTATGACCATAAAATAAATGTAATCCTAACACCTTGGGATTTATCTGTCTATAGTTTTTTAAAAAAGGAACTTTGATAAAAATTCTTTATGCTGATTATCACATCTTTCTTGAACTATGTTAACTTACCAACATTAAATGTACTTAGGGGAGGGGAGTGGCAGATATTTCTTATATATTTATTAGACTTTAAGAGAATATATAATCTGTCTTTGGAAAATATGTGTATTATTGGTTCAGAAAATATGTGTATTATTGGTGCTCAAGTTACCTAAGTAGGAAAGGTACTATTAGACATGGCTTAACTATGCCTTAATATTTCATATACTATTCTGCATCTCTTAAACACCTGTTGAAAACAATCATAAAAGTAATACTATTTTACAGCAGAACAGTATTCAATAGATAAGATGGTATTTAATTGAGAAAAAATATTCTGAAATTTTTTTTTCTTCTCTCTCTCTCTGGGGATAACATTAATTATAATGCTCAGATAAAGAAGAAGAAAGGGAAAAACATGAGCTAAAGCCTCATTTGCATTATATAGATTTTATATTTAATTTGATCAAGTGTGCAAACTTTCCTAATGGCAAAAGCTCATCTTTTCAACGCAAACATCAAAAGTATTATTGTATGGCAGCAAGACTTGGAACACCATTGCTGCTGAAGAACTAGAGATAAGCAGAGAGTGATGGAAAGGCCCTGTGGCAGCTGTGACCAGGCTGCAACATATAGCCAATGAAAAACTTGGTAGAAGAACAGGAATAAAAGAAACCACCAAAGAATTGTGTGACAGAAAATAAGGACAGGACATGTGAGAGCAAGGTATGACAAACAGACAGACAGTCATAGTGTTCCACCAGTTCCCTGGGGATTTGAGCAGAAAGAAAGGCCTCCAGTATGTAGGAAGGGCATGGATGAGATTAGCATGGAATAAGCAGGAATGCATGAGTTGTAAAGTGCATTTTTGGAGGGAACACCTGAAATTATAAGGTTTAAGAACCAAATGTCTATTTGAGAAGGTATCACAAGAAATAAATGTGAATTTGTGAATACAGCCTTTTGTTCCCCCCCCCCCCCAGGATTTTATTTACAAATGGAATGAGGAAGCTTGGGGTAAAGGATACAGAATCGACGCTGAGGCCAGGATGAACCGGGTTCAAGTCTCACCTATTATAAAACTTACTCTGCCATTCTAGTGATCTCTAGTCAACTCTCTAAGATGCTAAATTATAGAGAAGGTACTGATTTGCCTTGGTAGAGGGAGTTTATTCACCTGGGAGCTTTCTATAGCAATGACATTACAGGTTAATTCCCTCTCCCTTTCCCTACAGTCACCAGTAAACAAACAAACAAATAAATAAAATAGATTGGGTTTTTATAAGTTAAATATTAATTTTTTAAAATGCAAAATGATAGAGGAATTCAGGTTTCCAAAAATAGTCTTATATTGTTTAACTCCCCCCCCCATAAATCCTTTGAAACAACATTACTAGTAATATAAGTTAAGCACAGAATGCAAATTGTATAGTGAATTAGAGGTGAGGTGGTGGGGAAAGGGATAAGAAGAGAGTGGTCACAATCATTCCACTGACTGGAATGCATTATAATGTATTATGTCAATAATCTACAAATTAAAGTAACACAAAGAATACTGATAATTAGCAGTTCTTTTGGAGTTGTTTCAGTTTATTTTGTCAATAATTGTTAATTGCTTAACAGTTGCTACACATCAACATAATTGGCCAAAATGGAGCCTTTGAATTTATAACATGTGATTTGTCAGTAAGGATTTCTGGTAGCATACATGTAAAACTACATTAAATACTTTTCCAGAGGTCTTATGTTTGGCTCCTCCTTTCTACTACTCTATAAAATAGTCAAAATTCAGCATAAAAATCTCTGTTCAGAGGACAACTACATCAGCTAAAAAATTTGGGGGAAGATAAAAGAGATAGAGATAGCAGTACACATTGCTTAGTGCTATAAAGTTTAAAGGAAACTTGAAATTTGATTTTGTGATCATTATACCAGTTAGCTTTACTGAAGAGGCAGATGTGAGGTATAAAATAAAGAGTTGGCCTCAAAAACAAGAATACCTAGGTTCAAGTGCTTTTGATACATATTGGCTATGTGACCCTGGATGAGTCACTTAACTTCTCAGTGCTCTAGGTAACAATCTAAAACTACTAGTTGCAGAGATGGTGCCAACTTGCATTGGGAGAGGATGTTTCCCAACCTGATAGTAACAATATCACAGGTTCCTACTGTCATGAAATACATGATCTAAGAGTATTTCTTTAAAAAAAGAATTATGGAGTCCATTTTCACTTCTTACTACTCTTATTTCTGTGGTACAGTAATTCATACAAACAACCCTGGCTACTGAGTGGTTCCAGGTAACAGCAAGGATGGTGTTGAGTTGAGGTTAAAAAACTGTACAGGATGTGCACTTTAAGATCCAGAACACCCAGTAAGTGGTCATTCTAAATCCATCTTCTGTGACTAAGGCAGATGTTTAAATATATAAAAGTCCATTCAATTGTGTTTTAAGACCCATTTTTTCAGTACTACATAGCTGGTAAAAAGAAGAGAGAAAATTTCTTCCTTGTCTTTATATTACCTTTCAAATTATTATCATGATAAGTTGAAAAATCACTAGGTTTTGTTCTCCTACACAGATGACTATAATTAGCAATAATAAAATAATAATTGACATTTATACAGCACTTCGCAGTTTGGAAAGTGGTCATTTGAGTGTGAGGCAACCACTACAAGCGATATTATTTCCATTTTGCAGATGAAGGAACTGTAAGTGACTTGTTCAGGGTCACACAGTTAACAAATGTCAAAAGCAAGGTTTGTAGCCAGACCTTCTGGATATACAATCCAGCACTCTACCCACTATGGCTACTTTTAGCAAGAATTTCTACTATCATCTTTTTTCTGAGAAATGAACTATGGTATTAACATTGCAGTTTTTTCAGTAACGTTGTGATGACTACAGAAGGAATGTTTATAAACTTATTGGTATACTATAGATACCCTTATATGTACAGATACAGAAGTACACAAAGAGCATCATTCCTTTTGAGACTGCTTTGTACTAGTATATTTTTCCTGGCTCCACTTAAAATTCACTAATTCTCATATATACAAATTCAGAATAGCTTTCCTTGCTCTTATTTTTTTCTCTTGTACAGATACATCATTTAAGTAACATTGTAAGCATGAAAAATGTTTTTTTTTAAAGAATGAGCTGAAATTTGAAATTCTTGAGATGAGAGGATATGTCAAAGAAAATATTTAATATTATGCAATTAAAAGAGATTAAAGTACATCATGTTCTTATAGAAAAGGCTCTATTTCACCAAAACGATGGTCATTTGTGGAGATACCTTAGTTCTTTTAGGTCTCAAGCCTGTCACTTAGTATATTAGAAAAGGTAATTCGAGATCCATATTCTAATAAATACTATGGCCAAAGCTTAAGAAACCATTTTGTTGAACTGCAATGAATTCAGCTTCAAAAGATAAACAATTCACTACCTACTCAACCATATGTGACTTAATGAATTGTAATGGTTAGCTCAGCTGTATTGTCTCTTCCTGGATTCAAAAACTGCCTCTGGGGCAGCTAGGTGGCACAGTGGATAGAGCACCGACCCTGAAGTCAGGAGCACCTGAGTTCAAATCAGGCCTTACACCAAACACTTGACACTTACTAGCTGTGTGATGCTGGGCAACTCATTTAACCCCAACTGCCTAAAAAATTAAATTAAATATATATATATATATATTACATATATATATATATATATATATATGTTACAAAAAAGAGAGAGACTGGTTCCACTTTTTGTCATAATACTTTCCTCCAAAGTCTTTCATTAAGTGGACCACAATTTTCCATAGGAACAATAATATAATAGAAAGTTGCATTGTTGACCAAGACCTCAATATCAAATCCTTGATTACCCTCAGTATGTCATAGCAAAGATAGAACAACCAGAAACCTTTAGAAATCAAGCACAAGGAGACTAGTCCCTTCTTTGTCATCTTGCTTTGCATTCTTCCCTACAAAGTAAAACCAAGTACAGCACATTTTAGGGCATCAAAAATGTCAGAAATGCGGCTCTTGATACAATACTCAAATACTGATTTATTTATTCTTCCTTGCTTTACATAGTTATTGAGCAAAGTACTGTGTGCTATATGGTTCAAAAAGATATAACTGACTCTCACAGTATATCTCACAATATTTGATACTTTATTGACAAGCTATCAAACCACTTTACACTTCATTGAGAAGCCATAAAAACAATTACCAGGTCATTAGCACGGAGCTTCAAATATTTCTCACTAAAGGACTGCCAAGGTAGGCATAAGATTGCATCTCATTGCAATCTTCTATTCACTTACAAACAAATGGAAGGATAAAGGCAGCAATAAGTGACCTCTGGATCTTATTCAGGTAGCACAAATGAGTAGCCTGTGAAATGTGAAATGGCAAAAAGTAAGCAGTTAATGCATACAGAATCTTACTGACATTCCAGATAGTGGACTTTAAGATTAAATAGTTCATGACAGTCACAAACCTTTGTGATAAGAAAGAAGGGAGGGAGGGAGAGAAAGAGAAAGGAAAAAGAGGAGAGAGCCTGATACAGGGAAAGACACAGAATGGAAAAGAAAAGGAGACAACAGAGAAAGAGAGAAAGACAGAGACTGAGACAGAGTAAGATAGGGGAAATAAGGAGGGAAAGACAGGGAAGGGCAGGGGGGAGATGAGGATGACATTTCCAGCCATATTTTTCTTATATGTTTCCCCCTCTTAAACACACTGCACCACTGACTTTGTTTTTAGAAGATATATTCTTGGTTCACAGGAAAGATGTCCTATTAGTTACAACCAATAGTATCAGGGAAACTATATGAAGATAAGAGTTAAAAAAGACAAAATCTTTGCTAGATAACTTAACTCATGGGAAGAAAGCCTTTCAGCAATAATAGCGAGCAGAGATGATGGTTTTCTTTGCAAAAAAAGATTAAAACAAGTTTGAATTCATCTATTTTTAAAGAATGCAACTGAATAGTAATGACAAGACCTATCAGCGATAAAAGATTCTTTTTTATTTTACATAATTTGGAACCACAAGGGACTGTTTTAACTTGCCATTTTAGAAAGAAAGTTCAATGTCTGATTGTTAGGTGCTACAATATTTTCTACATCTACCCGCTGTGTGATGAAGAGGGGAAATAAAAGGTGGCGCTCAGAAAGACAATGACAAAACTTCCTTCATTTAATAGGCAACACACTGATTACTGGCCACTGGTGTATTAGGTTCAATTGCATCACTGATGAATAGCCGAGGGACCCAGTTAACAAAATCAGAACTCTTAAAGTCTTTAATGATTGTGGTAAAATGAATGAAAATAATTGTTAAAATTAAGATTGTCATTAGAAAATGCTAATCACACATTAGTCCAATAATTGCCTCCATGATAATCTAAAGTAATGATTAAATTTTGTTACTTTTTTTTAAGTTAAATAGCCAGTTTGACAAAAAATGAAGACTCAAAGGTGCTGCTTTACCAAAGCAAAATTATCAAGCTTTAGTTTTTATGTTAGCTAAGGTGCTTTAACAACGGGTCTAAAGGTTAGAATGCTATTGCTGGAAAGATTTGTTGATAAAGTTAACATTTATCCTAAATATAGGTACTTTAAGAGACAAAACATTAAGTGTTCTCAAAGGAAAAGCCTTTTGTAGAAAGAAAAACATTTGAAGAATCTCAATAGCTTCTCTACATTCACAGGAATGTAGTTAAAACATCCTATCAGCAAAGAGTTTCTGATAGATTAATAGCCCACGATAAATATCTTACTAAATCTGAAGCCTAGTAGAGATCTAAAAATTAATATTTGCATTTATCTTTTCTAAAATTTTCACTAAACATTCAATTATAATTTAAAAAATTAAAAATTAAATAACTGACATCTTTATCACACATTAAAGTTTGAAATGTAAGGCAATATACATTTTTGCATATGTTTAGCTAACAAGCTGAAGATAACATGTTGGAGTTGGATACCCTTTATTCTTTGGGAATACCAGGCTGTCATAGAATCATTTATACTAATTTGTGACCTTAATTTGTGACATGGCAATTACTCTTGAAACCTCAAGTTTGGAACTGGGATTTAAATGTAGGAATATGCATCCAATTTTGGGCTCTGAAGGGTGGGATATAATTGGTTGGTAATAATGTGAAGAAGTCATTGGTTAGCTTCATTTGCCTGAATGAAGGAAAATAAAGGAGAAAAAAGACCTATTATGTGATCTTACAAGTGGAATGGTTGTACAAAAAGAGTCCATAAACCTGGTTCTATCTTGCTGTGTCTTGGCAAGTCACTTGACCTCTATAAAAATCTGTAAAGTGTGGGAGTTGGATTAAGTCATTTCTAAGGTGACCTCCAGACATAACAAGACATTCTATAATCACATTATCACTTATATGTGTTCATTTTATATAATGGATGCTTTAGAATATAGTTTGCTATCTGGTAATGCCATTTTTGTTCTAGCTTTTTTCATTGTTTTTCTTGCAATTTTATTTTATTTTTTTTCCGCAAGGCGAATTGTGAATTGTCACACAGCTGGTAAGTGTCAAGTGTCGGAGGCTGGATTTGAACTCAGCTCCTCCTGACTCTGGTGTTCTATCCACGGAGACACCTACCAGCCCCCTCCCTTGAAATTTAGACCTCTTCTTTCCTCCAAATGAATTTCGTTATTATTTTATCTAGTCCTATAAAGTAATCCTTTGATAGTCTGATTGGCACAGCACTAATGCTATAAAATAATTTAGGCAGAATGATTACTTTTATGAATTAGCACAACCAGACCATGCACAAAGAGACTCTTTCTACTTAGTCTTCATTTTCAAAAAAGGAATTTGGTAGTTACATACATGTCAGCTGTAAATGTGAGATGTTTTATTTAGTGGTTACTTTGAATTTAAAATCTCTTTCTAGTGTTTCTTTGTATATGTTGATAATACCATACACAAATGCTGATGACTTCCTCATTGACTCTTAAAGTTTTTGTTAAGTAAGCCCTAAAGTCACCTTCCATTAGAGATAATTTAGTCTACATTCGTTGATGTTCAAACCTTTAAGTTTTCTATAGTCTTACTGCCATAGGTAGCATTTCTAGACCTGTGCCAAATAATAACGGGGATAGGGTACACTTTTGCTTTTTTTGATATATTTATTTGCTATATTTCTTGGGAAAGCTTTTGGTGTTCCCCATTGCAAATAATATAAACGCTTAGACATACATCATGTCTAGGAAGGGACTTTTCATGTCTGTGTGTTCCTCATAGAATTTCCCTACTTCCTATGATGATGGTACATAAGCTGCAATGATTTTCATGGATATGTTTTGGCAATGCTTGTCATAAGTGCTGCTATGTGAGATGAATAAATATTCAATGAAATGTAACAAGAACCTGGGGGTTATACCTCCATTTAGCTATAACTTCTCATAGTCAAGAATTACTCAGTTCCTTTTTCTTGGTCAATGGAGAAGGATCTCCTAATACTAGTAGCTAAATTAAAGTTTTAGCACCTTTTCTCTCCTTTCCCAGCACTTGGACACTACAGCAGTAGAAAAGGGTTATACAGGACCAAGGCCATTTTGTATTTTCCTATGGTTCATGGATGATTTTCTTAAAGTGCAAATCTATGTTACTTTCCTATTCAATAAATTCCAATGACTCCTTATTACTTCTAGGATCAAATATAAACCTTTTGTTTTGTATACGTAGCTCTTTACAATTTGATGCCTTTCTTTCTGGTCCTTCTGAGACATTACTTCCCAATACAGAGTCTATGGTGTAGCCATATGGGCTTATTTGCCATTTTTCACACACAACACTCTATCTTCCATTGTGCTAGCTCTCCTACACACTTAGGGTGCACTCTTCTACTCACCCTAAATCTGAGAATTCCTTGTTTCCTTCAAAATTCTATTCAAGGATCACCTTAAGCATAAAGCTTTTTCAGGTCCTCCGAGCTGCTAGTGCTCTGCCACCCCCCTTCCCCTCAAATTTACCATGTATCTATTTTGTATATACTTATTTATGTACATGTTGTTACTGTCCGCAGAATTTATACTTCTTCAGGGCAGGAACTACTTCACTTTTGTCTTCGTATCCCCACCAACAAGCTTGCCTTTTGGTAAAAGTTTAATAAAAGCTTGTTAACTTTGACATTGCTGGAGAATTCATCCCCAAGTGGTCAACCTATTGATGATCACCCTCTTCTCATAATTAGTTAGGCTGATCCTTAGATAATACCAGAAGCCTTTTCTGCATGACAGAACCTTCCAGAGCTTATGCTCTGCTGACACAGTCTTTGAAAATCCAGAATTACCTCTAAGCTATGACCGGTTACCAGGGAAAGATTTTACGAAGACTCTGAATCCATTAAGTGCTTACCAGTTCACTGTGGGCTACTTTATTAAAAAAAAAAAATTCATCAAGAAGCAGTAATTGAATGCTTAATCATCATTCCCAGAAACTTCTAGATCTTGAATCACAGTATCTGGGTTTGAATTCCAGCTCTACTGCTTATTACCTTTGTGATCTCAGGTAGGCCCCTTAAACTCTCAAATCCATTTCTTTATCTGAAAAATGAGGGAGCTAAACTAGTTCTCTCTGATACTAAATTCTCAATCCTATGAGCTGTTAGATTATACTATTTGGAATTTAATTATATAAAATTTTATACTGCTTTCTAATCATCTCATCCAAGTTAAGTCTTCTCTTCCCAGTTAAGACTTGTATTGTGTATCCCTTTCAGTGCTTAGTACAAAATAGATGCTTAATAAAAATGAAATGATTTATTGCATGATTTGGGGATTCCATTCTTTTGGATTGCAAGCATAATAAGCAATTCTGCTGGAATCCCCCAAATTTATATATATTATGACTTTTCTTGTACTAAGAAATAAGTATGGAGAAACTCAAATAATCCTAATAGTAAAGTTATAAAACTCAAGGTGGTAACTGTGCTGCACTGTAACCAAGGTGCCCTCTGCTTTGGCTGCTGGTTGCCTCAGCTGATGCTGAGAAGACCCTGTAATCCATCAGTGCTGTCACTCTCAGGGAGAAAGGAGAATCTTGCTCCTACTCTCACATGGAAAACTCTTAGGAACATGGTAACACAGGTAAAAGAAGCCCCTGTGGGGTCTCTTCTCCAACTTCCCTGCCTTCTTCCCATTCCCACCTCATCTCTACCACACCCAAAAGGAAAACTAAATCAGCAGCAATGTTAGACAACTAGTGAAGTTACTGATATCACAAGCTAACGAGCACCCAGGGTCTGTGAACGCCAGAAGACATATAGAGAGCCTAGCATGGCAGTCTCTCACCTCTGCAGGGCAGTTGTGGATCTTCTCAAAGTACCATTCAGCAAAGTTCATGTTTCTCCTTATTCTGAGATTATTAAAAAGGGCCATATCAAATGCATGAGGCTAAAGAAAAAAAAAGTCTCACAAATAATCACTTTCTAAATACCCATATATGAAAAATTAGGTAGTACTTCCCACACTTAAAAACAAAGTTTGGAGAAAATCATCCTATAGCAATAGGGGGAAAATAACTGAGAATGCTAAGAAGTAGTTCAATATACATACATACACACATGCATAAATATATTCACACATTCATGCATATATTATACACACATACACATTCAGATTTTGGTGAGTATATTATGTTTTCCCTTAGAAAAAGGATAGGAAAATAAGTACAGTTTGTCTTTATAACCAAAACATATACATATACATATACATACATACAAAACATATACAACCAATACATTCTAAAAATATATTGCTATATATTGTTCCCCCTTTTCTGAAAAGTTCTTTAATAATAGAAATATTACTTTGAGTTTTTCTTCTGAGATTGGGTACTACTGATACTTCAAATTCAAAATACAAAAAAACCCCAAAATTTATCATCTCCTTTGTTCCTTCTTCCTATTTCCCCTGTCTCTAACATAATGACATCACCATTATTTCAGCCCCAAAGATCTGAACTCATCTTCATCTCATCCCTTTTTTGTTATTATCATTGTTGTTTGGTCATTTCAGTCGTGTATGACTTTGCATGACTCTATTTGGAGTTTTCTTGGCAAAGATACTGAGTGGTTTGCCATTTTCTTCTCCAGTTCATTTTACGCATGAGGAAACTGAGGCAAACAGGGTTAAGTGACTTGCCCAGGGTCACACAGCTAGTATCTGAGGCCAAATTTGAACTCAGGAAGATGAGTCTTCCTGACTCCAGGCCTGATACTCTATTCACTGTACCACTTAGCTTCCCATCCCTCTGTTTTACTCTAATATATAATCAGTTACTGCCATATCCTGTCAATTCTACAGTAATGTGCTTGTCGTTTGTTTTTTGGGGGAGGCCATGCCGCCACTCTCTCCTTCTATTGACACTTCTATCATTCAGGTCAGGACTTCAACATCTCTCACTTGAGCTTACTTTAGTAGGCTCTTTATTAATCTTATTTTCAGGCTTTCCACTTTTTAATCTATCCTATTACATGTCTTCTTAAAGCACAATTCTTATATTCCTTTCCTGGTACAAAAAACTTTCAATAAATCCCTACTGCCCACAGATTAAAGTTGTAGCGCCCTTCAAGGTCTTCTAATGATTCACCTCTAGCGTACCTTTCTTGCCCTTATTTCTCAAAACAAATCTCAAGCTCCCCGAAATGGGATTAGGTACAAGGCTGGATGTGTAGTCAGTTTTCTCAGTTCGAATCTTGACTCTGCCAGTAGCTACCTGTGTGACCTTGAGTAAGGTCATCTGTTTGCCTGGTAGGAAAGGAAATTAGCTGTGCAATGTTTGCCAAGGAATTAAGGCTCCCCACAGGATTGTATAATATGTCCCAAATGCAGAAGAGACTTGTGGAGTACTAGCATGGGAAGGGAGCCATAAGAGTTTAACTAGATCAGCGGTAACAAACTCAAATAGAAACAGGGGCCACTAAACCATACAAAAAGATCCACATAAACTGCATATTAATTTGGAAAACTACATATTACCATTATCTATGTATTACTGTATTTTTATTCATTTTTTAAGGTATTTCTCCATTACATTTTAATCTGGTTCAGCCTCACTCAGGAGTTTTGACACTTTGAAGCTTAGATCACCAAATCATTGTTACTGTCTTAACCTTCATTTCTTCTCAGACCATGACAGAGACAACCCAGGGCCCTGATCTCAAGGACCTTGAGAAGAATGGTTTCCCCAAGACCCCTGGACTTGCCTAGACCCTGTAGCAGTCATTGAGAGGAAAAAACAATGTGGAGAAAGGGCCCAGTTTTCTCATCACCACCAGCAACAGCTTGCTGGCCAACTACCAACATCAGGTAAAGAAACACAGGAAACCCCTCCCCCTCCACACTAGACTACTAGACCTGCTTCCATCATCTGGAAAGGCAACTCTGGTGGAACAACAGTCAGCCACCCCTACCAACTACCACTCACAGGGTAGGAGAGCTAGCCTAGCTGAAGCAGCAGGGCACCCTGACAGGCAAGTAAGAAGCTACACAAGCCAGACAAGTTGAACCACCAGCACCACCACCACCTCCTGGACCATCATCTCGAGATAGCCCAGGATACCAAACTCAAGAACCTTAGTATTCCAAAGGCAATATTCTTGATACCACTAGACTTGTTTCCAGTTGAGCCCCTGTACTACATTGAGGAAAGAAATCGTTGTGGAGAGGAGGATCACTTTCTTCATCACCACCAGCAATGACTTCTGACCAACTGCCACCAAAAAGTATAGAGGCACAAAACCTCTGAGAGTGGCAAGCATCAACCCTGATTCCTAGACCTGTAGCCCTACATCTAGTCCAGCCCTCAGGGCTATCATTTAGGGACGTGGCTCCTGTGGAGAAAGGCCAGCCATTCCCACCAACTACCACTGGTAAGCCAGTTTAGTGAAGCAGTAGGGCATCATGAGGGACAGACAGGAGGCAGTATATATTAAGAAGGTCAAACTACCACCACCAGTTTGACCACCATCTTCCCTCAGTCCTAATGGAGAACCCTGAACCCAACAGCCTTTAGAATATTAGCCCAGTGTCAAATAGCCCATCATCAGAAATTGATGTGATTTTATCAGAAGATATAACATCAAAGAAGCAAACACCTATTTTGCTTCTGCACCCTATGAACTATAGAACCTTTCTATCTGACTTGTAGCTGAAACCTCCACATGATTGTCTCTTCATTAGAATGTGAGCTCTTTGAGAAGTAGAAATTGTCCGACTTTCCCATTTGTATCCCAAATGTTTAGCACATAGTAAGTGCTTAATAAATGCCTTATTACTTTTTTTTTCAGTTCCCATATCTATAAAATAATTACTAATTATACAGGAGTAGACGGAGCTCTAATAGGAATAGATAACCTCTAATGTCTCTTACAGCTCTAAATCTGTATAAAATCATCTGAACAAATGCCTTAAAAAGCTTCATGTTTCATGCTGTTGATGATGGGGATTTTTGCCTTTGCTCATGCTATTCCCTATTCCCAGAATGCCTTTATCCCACTCTACTTCCATTCCCACCTAGCCACTTCATACACATTTATTAATGCCTAGCTCATATGCTACTTCTGTGATGCCTCACAATCATTTCCTTCCCTCATTAGTACTTTGTATTTATTTCTGTCTGGTATTAGAGATATTTGTGTACATGTTACCTCCCAAACTGGACTATAAGCTCTTTAAGCCCAAGAACTATGATTCATTTACTTATTATTATTTAGCATGAAACCTCACATATACTAGATGCTCATTAAATGTTCATCAAAGTAAATTTTTAGTGATCTGACTGTATCAGCCATATGCTATCAGTTATATCAATTGAGCAATTAGGCTTTGTCTCTAGTATCCAGTTGAACTGAGGAACATGGTGCTCACCATATCAACCTTGGGTCTAAAGAACCCTAGATCTCTAGGTTGCACTGCTGTCACTGAAGCATTAAGCAACCTGGAAATGCAAAGACACAATTCGGGGACCAAGTACTCTGAATAAATCTAGTGTGGCTATGGTGATATGAAGCATGAGCCTTTTATTTAATAAATGGAATGACTAAATTATTTAATAAGTGGCACAACATAAATATTTTAGTTGCAGTACCAAGGAATGGTCCAATGTGGCTCAAGCACTGCAATACAGGTAACTATAAATGCCACCCCACTACTTCCTACCACTGGAACACAAAGGAATCAAGTGTTGTTATACTTGGGCTATGTAAAGCAATTTCATGTATACAGAATGGGGCAAGGACTACAGAAATTCAAAACTTCAAAAAACTCAAATGCGCTGAATAGAAGTTCTTATAAACATTGGTGGTTTATTAATGGTTGAATGATGGTTACTAATGGATAAACCAGGACACAACTGAAAAGGGTTAGGGTGAAAAGAATAAGGATCTGCTGGTACAAATGGATCACTTTCAAAAGCATAACTAATCCCCCTTGACCCTTTCCCTCTGTTGATTATATCCAATTTATTCTGTTTCTACCTTGTTCGTAGATGGTGGTTGTTATGCTGTTCCCCTTACTCCTCTGCCCCATTAGACTATGAGCTCCTTGAGAGTAGGGACTATTTTTTGTCTTTCATTGTACACCCATTGCTTAGTACATTGCCTGGCACAGAGTAGGTGCTTAGTAAGTAACTGACCTTACTGTTTATTTTCCATTTCCAGTCAGAAAATATTCATAAACTCAAACTTCATGAGAAGACTTTTGAGATTAGAAATGTTTTCTTTTTAATCAGTTCTTTGAATTTATATTATGCTTGAAGCAACTAAAAGTAATTGGTCTAACTTG
The DNA here is from genome assembly GCF_003287225.1 of Phascolarctos cinereus. Classification (NCBI taxonomy): domain Eukaryota; kingdom Metazoa; phylum Chordata; class Mammalia; order Diprotodontia; family Phascolarctidae; genus Phascolarctos; species Phascolarctos cinereus. Next base: position 538,375,408 of record NW_027555847.1, on the reverse strand, counting down.
CTTATTTCAATAAATTTTCCTAATTAAAAGAAAACAACTCCTCCCACCCCTCATGACCACTGAAGACCTTATTGATGGTTTCTAACTTAATTGATTACTTGATAGGTCAATGACTCTCTACTGAAAATATAGAGCACCCAGGATGGTTTTTAGAGAACCGACAAAAAACAACATGGAAATTAAATTAAACTATGCTCTTGCAGTTAGACATTTTCCTCTCCACAGGCTGGACTCATACCACGCATGAAGGCTATAGAAAACAAAATAAAATAAAACTTTAAGTGACCTAGGTCTATGTGGATAAAAGATTCTTGATAGTTACTTTAAAATGTTGCACAAGCACTATGCTTTTCTTAAGAAAACTAGGAACACATATAATTCGGCCAAAAATTCTTTTATACATTAATGCTGAAAGGCTGTATATGATGCAATTTCTTTTCAGAATTCTTAGCACTGCAACTTGTCAATAACCAATGTCACCTCTAAGATGTCATAATAATAGGAAACGGGTTAAAATAACCTATGAAGTACATCTTTCTATGCACCTTGCTTCCTAGCATTTAAATAAAATAAGCTTCGTGTTTTTGCTGAACATGGAGGGAGATATTTCTAAAAATTTCATTACAAACAAAGAATGTTAATCACTTAGCAAAGCAAACTCTGATGAAATTAGTCCATTTTCCTAAACCAAATGAACAGATTTTTAAAAAGTTATTTGGCAGGAAAGCTTTGATTTGCATTCCATTTTAAAATTTATATTTATGTACGTAAAAGAGTTCTCTTTTACGGCATTAAAAAAACAGATTGTGCAAAAAGAAAAAGAAAAGTCATCAATCTTTCAAAGCTGCAGAATGATGGTATACTTAACTCCAAGTCTTCTCATCAGAAGAAGGTGAGAAGATGAAGAAGATGGGTGCAGATAAAAGGAATACTCTGGTGAGTACTAATTTCCTGTCAATTAGATTTGCTAAAATGTGAATGGGATGCCAGGTGCTGCTCATCACTGGAGGGTTTCAAAAGGAAACTGGATGAACACTTGAAGGAGATATATTTTGGGTAAGACAGCCCCTGAAGTTACTTCAAACACTGAGATTCTATGATTCTTTGAATTCTTCGTATTAATTGACTCATATAGATGAGTACTATTTCTTTGTATTCACAAAGCACATTTTTTTCATTCATTTTCTAATGAATACATTAAAACAAAATAACTTTGTTTTCAGTTTTTTGAGAAATAGTGCTGCTTCAAATTTTTGTGTATAGAGAGGTATTGTATAGTTTTTTCCCCCTTTATTTGGGTAAAATCCTTGCAGTGGAATTACTGAGTTAAAAGGCATGTAAATTTTTGTAACTCATTAAATAATTCAATATTGCTCTTTAGACAAACTCTTTTTTTTTCCATTTGTTTCTCCACATTTCTTCAGAATTTCACTCATGAGAGCTCGCTACCCTTCCTGGACTTACTTTTTTGACTACAAAATCCTAACTATATTGTCTGAGGACCTTTTAAAACTTTTTATTGAAATTCCCATCCTCTATTTAAAAGGATGAGATTATCATATCATATGATAATATGAAATTATCACATCTAGGCAAGCCTAGAATTTCTTAGTTGCTCCATTTTTTGAGGGAGAACTCCAGTACATTCCTAGTTAATTGAAGTCTCTTGGCATCTCTATATGATGCCTCCTCTAAGCTTATGATCTGTTAGTCATCTATTTCTTCCTTCTGTCCAGGTGGTCTTCAGTATATTTCCAGTATAATATCATTTACATTTCTTTTTCTTGATGTTTATCCAAAAGCATTCCATCATGCTTCTCATTACTGGTTCGTGGATTTCCTCATATCATTATATTGGCCTTAGTATACCATACTATTCTGCCTCACCTTTTATCTACTTCTTTCCTTTTGAATAAGGCATCTCTTTGTGAAGGCTTATTCCAGTAATGGAATATGGATTCGTCCAACTAGGATCAATATCAAATGTGACTCTCTGTCTTAGACTGTGTAGTCTACACTTTGTGTATTTGTGCATAAACTTCTAAGACCATGGATTTTATTGCTAGTTACTTTTTTGAGATTTCATTTCTTATCAATTAACTAGGTTTCTCTTGAATGCTAGTGTGCTTTTGCTGTAGCTGTCCTCTGCCCTTTTGATTTAAGTTCCTTCTGATGAGACTTTTAAGATTCCAGGAAAATAATATTTTACTAGCCTTTGTGAGGTGTGCTCTATCCGTGGCCAAAAGCCCAACATTGCTATGTTTTATACCATGATTCAGAAATCTAAATACCATTTTCAGATACAGTCTTCTTTACCAACTGTTCATGTCCCAAATCTGCCTGTCTCTTCTGAAGTCCCTGAATCAATTGGCAGCAATGATGAAAGGACCAGCTGTGTCCTTAAGGTTTTCAGTTTCTTGCCCAGGATTTTGTAATAAGAAGTTATTCCTTTAGCTTGGAACTTCTGGGAGGAAGACCAGACAGCAGTGTGATTATGGATAATGGTTACTTGGCCACAGCAAAGACAAACATCATGCACCCCGTGCACATCACTGCAAAATCTTTCTTGTCTTGCATATTTGCTAGAAGTGAGATACCATGTCCTCTGTCATTCTCAATATTTTGTGATCAGCTCCCATGATAGACAACTATGACAAAGATTCATAAGGTTCTCCCTCTTTTTTCTCTGTTGTTTAATTTCTTTCCATATTTTGAGACTTGTGTGCAAGTCTTACCTTGTACTTCCTTATTTAAACTCTTGTAGCACTTATCATTTATAACACTCAGTCCGTTACTTAATGTATGGAAGTTTAGATCATTATCTATTAATTTATATGTCCTGTTTAACTAGATCTTGAATTCCCTGGGACAGAAACCATGTCTTAAGTTTTCTGTCATCAGGGCCTAGCACAGTGTCACATAAATAAAAGGTACTAGGCAAAGATTTGCTAATAGTGTTAGAATGTTAGACTTAGAGATGCATTTTGGGATTTGTGGAAGCATCACAACTTTTTACACACTGCCCTATCATTTGACTGCTAAGTAGGTAGGAAGGGAACATTTCTGACACAAATCCAGACGGGTCCATGTCACTTCACTAAAATACACTAAAGTGCAATTCCAATCAAATTACTGCAAGGGATAGACCCTAGCAAAGAGTTACATGCATGCAAGATTTCAGGTTTATATTTAGTAAGACAAATTATATGCAAAGAAAAGGGGAGAAATTAAGGATTACAATGAGTGGAAAGCATTTCTCACTGTGTGTTTACTATATGACAGATCCTGAGCTAAATACTGGAGATAACAAAGAAAAGAAGAAGTAGTCTTTACTCACAAGAAGCTCACATTCCAATAGAGGAGAACACCTGTAGATGTACCTAGCTACATAGAAGACATATATCAAATAAATGGAAGGTGAACTCAGAGGGAAAGGCACTGGCAGCTGAGGTCAAGGAGGCAAACAAAGGCCTCCTGCAAAAGAAGAGCTGTGAGCTGACTATTTGAAGGGACTCAGCGAAACTAAGAGATATGGAGATGAAGATCATTTAAGGCATGGGAGATAACCAGTGCAAAGGTAACAGTGTGAGAAATGAAGGATCATGGGCAAGGACAACATGTAGGCCAGTGTATATGGAGTATAGATTGTGGAAAGGGAAGTATAGTGTAAGAAGACTGGGAAAGGTGGAAAGGGTCAGGTCATGCAGAAACAATGTTTTGGTGGTGAAATAGATGAATTAAACTAGAAACACATGGGGCAGGTAGGTGTGGGGCCTGATATCAGGAAAACTCATCTTCTTGAGTTCATATCTGGCCCTAGACACGTATTAGCTATTTGACTCTTGGGCAAGTCACTTAACTGTTTGCCTCAGTTTCTTCATCTGTAAAATGAGCTGGAGAAGGAAATGGCAAACCACTCCAGCATCTGACAAAAAAATTCCAAATGGGGTCAAGAAGTGTCGGACAAAACTGAAACAACTGAACAACAAAAAACCCAACAAATATGCTTGTCTAATTATACTCCAGTAGAAGAGAGGAAAGAATAGAAATTTAAAAAAAAACCAACTCACTAGTCTCAACTCAATAATAATTAGGTATGGACTTGGGCAAATAAAAAGTCTGTGGCTTGTAGTTCCCACCTCTGTTATGTGGGGCTACCTACCCTGACTAGCTCATACAGTGATTGTGAAGATTAAGAGAAATAATGTAAAACTGCTTTCAAAAGAGCATAAAATATGAAGTATTACTTTATTATTTTCCCATATTACTTATTTACAAAATAGTCATATTCTAAAGAGAGGTATTTCAAAAATGAACATTTCCTTCTTTATAAAACATTTTAAAGTTCCATAGTAAAACTGGCTACTCACACAGTTATTTCTATGCACAAGAAAAGAGTCATGGAAGTAAAAACAATGTAAATGTAACCTTGATGCAAGATAATATCCTCATGAGCATGGAACACAGTGATGCCATAAGCATTTGATAACTGTAGGTGTGAAAGTGTGGCACTTGCAATATTAGACCTGGAGCGGCATTTTGGGATTTGTGGAAGCATCATACCTTTTTATACACTACCCTATTTGATTACTAAAATAGGGAAAAAGGGAACATCTCTGACACAAATCCAGATGGATCCATGTCGCTTCACTTTAACTCACAGATGTTTTCTGTTGGCTTTGATACATATAAACAGTCATATAAACAGCTACTGCAATCATTATCCAGGCCATCAGCAAAGTCATCAAATGTATCAGAAGGCAAACAAGTTAAATTAAAAATACATAAACAAAAAGCTTTAAACAAAAGTGCCAATTGTTTCAGAATATAAAATGCATGATAAGAGATGGATGTTTTCTGTCTGTCCATCCTTGCTGATACAGTAGCCTGAGTGTTAGGATTTAAGTCTTTCAGGAAGAGTTCTAAAGGTTTGAACTTGGCAGTAGAGTTGTTTTCTTCATAGGTCAAGGGGAAAAAAAATCCCAATTTAGTTAATCTTCCCATTTTAAATAATCAGATGCTCCATATCTCAAACTTGTATGACACACATATGACAGAATGCAGGTGTGGATGTCTGTCATAATGAAACCACTTACGCTCAATATGAAAGCACAATGTGCTGAAGGAGCTCCAGTGAACCTCAGCAAGAGATTACGCACAGAGCTATTGGCAGAACATGGCAAGACAGAATGTCAGATTTCATAGTCGGCAGACATCTACAACAATTGATGCCTTGTAGTCAGAGGCTGTTAAATTACCTGTGAAGGGTTACTGGCAGCCTTGAATGTTTTTCTCATTGTTTATTTAGTTCCAAAAGCTCTTGGTCTTTGTGCTGATTGCCCTAACTGACAGCACAGGAAGTCTGGACTTTGTAAACAGGGTGCTGCTGTAGTGAATTACAGGTAACAAGTGCATGATCAACCTGCTAGGGCTGGACCTTTATAAAGAGATGCTTATTATCTACACCAAAGGAATGTAGTTTAATATATAAAAATGTCAATTATGGAAATAATTAAATTATAAAAAGATATTACTTAAAACAAATTTTATCTTTTTGGGCAAATAGGACTTCATATGATATAGGTAATTGAGTATTTTGTTTCTCTGATTGCCTTCATTTTTCATGGTAAAAATACTCAAATATTACAGTGTGTGATGTTAAGTTGCCAAAATGTAAGTAAATACCTGGTAAATGGGGTAGGCCATTATGAAATGAAAAAAGTGGGAAAATATGACTCCTACTAAAAACAATATTTGATGGCATGAAGTAAAATGGCCACAATCAGACCATAAATTTATGTAGGATATTTAAAATGTAACTGTTAATTAAAAAGCATAAATAAAAACAGAAAGGTCATAAGTTAGGCATGAGAGGAAGCCCTTTATAACAGCAAAGCCTTACTCCATCTGTGTCTTTGTGGATACTGAAGACTAAAACACACAATATAGAATAGAATGGCTTATCAACAAAGGTTTCAAAATGCATTAATATCAGGCGCTATTGCTGATCTGAACTTTATTTATGAAAATAGATACCATACACTCTCATATTATTACATCCCAAAGACCTCATTTTGCAAGTTGAAATGAGAAAAACAAAGTTTCGTTATGGTATATTCACTGATGCTGATCATTTTAGGCTCCTATTCCTACCTCTGAAATTTAATCTGCATTAAAGCACCTGTGTTTTCTACAAGTTATTTTCTTCCCTCCAGATCCACTGTAGAGAACGTGAGTTGTAATTTAATAAAATTGTATAAGCAAACAAAAAAAAATTCATCAAAAGATGCTTTCTTTATGTCTGCCCTTTTGTTTACCAAAAGGTCTGAAGTGAAACTTCTACTGAATGACTATTCTGGGCTTGAATCTTTTCTCACTGGCAACTACAAATATACTTGACAGCACTTTTTCAAAGCATCTTAGGCATGATGTATATTTTCCAGGAGAAGACAGTATACACTTGTCTAATACTTCATCTAGCACCTCAAACAGATACATTAGAGAGTATTTAAATACCCAAATACAACATATGGATTACTAACCAGTTCCCAGAGTGCTACAGTGCCAGCCAACCCTGTGGTCTAACTGGATTCACATGGATAATATATAGCCATAATTCTACTTCGATTAAAAGCGTATTTCAGCAGAAGCCCAGAGCAGGATGGCTGTTGCATGCATTTTAATAACACCAGCCCAGAACTCTGCTTATGCTAAATGCACATTGCTCAAATGGAGTCAGAATTATGCTTTACATAAATAAAGACTGATCATATTAAGACAAAATCCTGCAAACCTAAATGTGCATTAATGGCACAAACCCAGAATATGTTGGCAATTCTACAGACGGTGCATAAAAATCAATAAATCTATTTCACCTAAAGTTGCACTAATATTTTCGTAACCAAAATGTTTTCCTTCTTAAAAAGAGCAAGAGAATGAGAGCGTGAAACTGGAAGTAAAAAGGGAGGAGAAGGAAGAAAAATAACCTGAAAATGTCAAACTTTAATGTAAGTATTCAATTAGTTCTAAATATTAGCATCCTATGGTCACATCATTACATGACTTCTGAGCTACTCAACCTATGGTAATTTACTCTCTACTTGAAGTGATAATATTGGTAGTCCACCTTTTCATTGCACAAGAATTACAAACATTCTTAAACGTGTTTGCTTAATTTCCATCTAGTACATTTAAAAAAAATTTTTTTAAATAAAAGCAGCCTATATTATTGAAGGCACAATTTTCACTACTTAAAATATAATAGTTGTTACTGAAAGACTTGAATATTTTAAGAAAATTCTAACACCTCAGAGTAAGACAGTTTCATATTTAATGGCATTAACATAATCAGGCCTGGGGTATTTTACTATTTGAAAAAAATTGTGAGATGTCATTAGAATCGTCCCTAAATGAATAACAAATGTAACCTATGACAATACCATTATTCTGAAGATCACACCTGTTTTCATTTACTCTAACTTTTGTTATTAAGATTCACATGGGTATCAAGGTTTCTTAAGAGCAAAGACATTGAAATTGATGCTTTCTACTAAATTTGATTAATGAATTGCATGGCATTATTTTGAAGAGTAGCAATAGGAATGAATGGAACAAATTTTAGCTTGTTTGCATTGAAGGAAGAGGAGCAAAACACAAGTCATCCTATTCATGGCATTTTCACAACTCATTTGTATAGGAGGTTATAATTTAGAAAATGCTTTCATGGACACTAATGTAAGATTGATACATGCCATTATAATTATTATTACATAAGAACAATAATAATCAAATAGTTGTAGAGTCCTAGAATCATATTTCTCTGTTGCCCCACTGTTGGCAAGTATAGGAAGTGTGAAATGAACACTTCGCCTGATGAGAAACACCAAGCTGATCTCAAAGAGAAACACAGTGAGCAAGGCCTTCTGGCTCATGGTGTTGAGAACTTTGCTCATTTACCCAATTAGCACCAGAACCACATAAGCATCTCTTGTCACGTTCTCTTCTCAAGTGGGCAGAGGGAAGATAAGACAGTGAATTATGTGGTTTCACTTTAAAAAGGAGGTAAGTCATATTAGCAGATTCTGGCAATTTGGCACGAGAGTGAGATCAATGCGTCATTCATTCTGAAGAAAACTAAATGAGTAGATTTAGAAAGCTTCCACAGGGAGACAATATACAATCTAAATTAAACAGAAGAGCTATCTCTATTACTAAAATGATTTACTTACCAAAGTACACAAAAGGTAATCAAAATGTTTGGTAAGAATATTTGACTCAAAAATAGCTCTAAGGTATACAATCTTCAAATACTATTTTCAGGATTATTATGGCTCTGGAATTGAATTATAATTACAGTCATACCATTATTTCTGCATTAAAAATTATATCATATCCATAAGACATCACTACAAAAATAACACTTGTCATTTTTTTAACTATCCCCTTAAAAATGTGTTCATTGAATACATTATCAATATTATACTGTGTGTTGGGCACCACATAATCAAACAAAGCTGACTTACTGCCTCTGTGACCTCTAACAAATCACTTAATATCTTTGGACCTTAGATTGTAAAATGATGGAATTTCTAAGGTCATTTCCAGCTATACAGCGTGCACTACATGTGAACTAATAGATGACCAAAACGTTAGAGATAGAGAGAAACTGGATTTGTGATTTCATTGGTGTAGGGGGTTGCGGGTGAGGAACTTTCTCTAACAAGCAGGTCAGCATCTTCTCTGAAAATTAAATGTTAGATAATTGCTTAGAAAATTAAATGTTAGATAACTGCTTAGAGCGCTGAGATACTAAGTGACTTGCCTAGGGTCACACAGTTTGTATATGTCACAATCTGAATTTGATCCTCTTGAGACCGTTTTATCATTGATTCCTTAGCAATATATGACAGCTGAAAAGCTACAAAGGTTTTTAGGCTGTTTTAAAGAATAAAAACAGGATTAGTAAAGCATGTGGGTAGTATTCAGGTCAATAAACATCTAGGGGGAAAAAGCAGAAAGCACACAAATATAGGAATAAGAAAATGTGGATTTTAGTTATGGTTTTAACACTACCATGTTACCAGGCCTCATTTTCCATACCTGTGAAATAAGATCATTGAACACCATTATTTCTAAAAGTCCCTTTCAGTCTAGGTATCTCTTTACCAATTTAGTTACAGCTTTCCTACAAGTTCCAACAAAGTAGATGCAAGACTTCATTCTAGCAATGAAATATATCAAAGAGCAATTTTTCAGGTTAAAAACAATTATAAAATTAGGAAGTGAAATGAGGGAAGTGAACATCAAAAGCCTTGTCAGTTTGTAAATAAATACCAAAACTTGGAATTGTAAAGAATACATAAAAAGTCTTTAGGCATCTAAATGGAAAGAACCACTTCCACAAAATCAAAAGTGAATGTTGCAAAATTACAAAGAATGAACATGTCCCCAAAGAAGGGAAATGAGAAGATATCCCCCCTCTGCTCCTCTGAAGAGGAGAGAGATACCCAGGTATGGAAAATTGCAAATATTTTTAGATTTTTTTTTAGGTATATGTTTGGTTTTGCCAATTTTTCTCTTCTAAAAATATTATTTGTTATATGAAATAACTTTGGACTTGGGCAAAGGGAGGAATATTCGGAAGAATTTTGGCAATATGAAGACAAATGCTATCAATTTAAAAAGTACTTTCAAAAAAGTCTTAGGCAAGGATCCAAATTATGATGCATACAACATATCACAAGAAGGTATCACATTGAATACTGCAGCTTCTACTCCAGGGCCTTAGCACACAGTAGGTAATTAATAAATGTTTGTTGATTGATTGGTATATACTTACTGAACTATCACTATAGAATTCAAAGGATGAATCCCAATAAAAGAAGTATTTACCAAGAAGTACCAATAACCAAAAAGTAAACATGTCTGGAAAGAAGGTATAAGCCATGGATACTAAGGGATGAATGAGACAGGAATACTAAACATATCAGTCTTGCTATAAAGAAATTCAATGAACTGATGGATTTCCTGAAAAAATGCAACAAATCTATTCTTACTCCATTATATTAAGCAAAACATGATGCCTTGGTAGAAAACAGCCATTAAAGCCATATCTGGAAACATGGCTTTCGGAGAAGGTCAAGAGAACAGCAAGCACAGAGAAGCATTATTACTCCTGATATTCATGTCTCTTGTTTTTCAACTTCAAAGGCACATGGGTGAAAGAAAGGAAAGGAGACGTAGAAAGAAAGAGGGGGCAGGGGAGAGTACACCACTGTGTTCAAAGACAAAACGGCAAAAGCAGAGCCTCAAGCTTGCTAATTTTGAGATAACTTTCATGACTACTTTTATTCTGGCTTTTGCTGTTCTCAGACTGTCCTCCATATGGTTAATTATCACCACTTGGATTCTTTTCTTCCCTTATCCTGCTTTAACTCAATGTAGCTTTTGACACTATTCATGACTCAATCGTTTTCATACATCCTGAACAAAAATCTGGGAAACTTGCTCTAACCATTCCTGGTTTTAATTGTACTTCATTCCATTTTGCATTTTCCCTTTATCTTCTCATTCACGTGGTGGCTCAAATTCCCATATGGTACACTTCCCATTAAAATAAATTCTAGGAGGTCATCCAAATTTTGTTGTTGCACTGAAATTCTGTTCAGCCAATAGCTCTTAATATAAGTTGGCCATGGACTGGCACTTGGAACAATTTAAACTCTATAAATATCTAACTCTTTTTGCAATAGCAATTTTTGTAATGAGATTTTACCTTTTTTTTTGTTGTCATCTGGGCCACTCCACTGCTATTTGATACTCCTGAACCACCTAGAGGACACAACAACTCTTTTTCTTGTTCTCTTTTTTCTAAGTCCCTTGATCCTTTTAGGTTCAGGATAGAATTCAAGGATCTATGATTTCGTTAATGAGGGCACGCTCTCTACCTATGCTGCCTGCAAACTTTCTATGCCTTTGTACAGCACAGGATGTTTCATGAATTGTTGTGGCCATAAAAATTAATCAGTTGGTGGCTAAACACCATCACGCATCTGGTTATGGCGTTTACAAACTTAGCCAGGCTAGAAGATGCATTTATTTCCTCTTTGCCCATACTGAAATAAGCATTTGTTAAATGTCTACTATGTGCCAGGCCCTGTCGTTAAGTATTTTACAAATACTGTCTCATCTGATCCTCATAACAACTTTGGGAGAGAGGTGCTATTTTTATCTTCATTTCACAGTTGAGGAAACAGAGGCAGATGGTGGTTAAGTGACTTGTTCACACAACTGGTAAGTGTCTGAGGTTGGATTTGAACTCAGGTCTTCTTGAATCTAGACATAGTACTCTATCCACTGTACTATCATACTGGCTCTAAAAGATGACAAAGTCTGTGGTCAGGTCCATAACTAAAACTTTTCCAGCTTGGTAGGGCCTACCTTAGCTTTAGCTCTGCTGGAATGGCCTTGGAGAACCCAAAGTCATTCTCATCAGAACGGGCCTCAGAATAGGGTTTTAGAGAAAAAAGTAAAGGAATAAATACATTAATTTTTTACTTTTCTCTTTGAAGGGATGTGTCTATTTTTGTCCTTCTTTGTATTCCTAGTACTTAAGTGCAGTACTTGGTATAGAACATACATTTGATAATTGCTTGTTGACTGAATGACTGACTTCACTGATCAAAGTTTTCCTAAGCAGAACCCTCATTACTATGTATATGAATACATAATACTAATATCTTCAGCAATATGAAGTTAGAAACCTTTTTTGATATTTCAAGAGTATTTCAGAGATGAGTTTAAACTGACTATTCATCATTTCTGTTTCTTTACCACGACTCTGTCACCTCAGTCCCAAGATGCTGCATGATTCCAGGTCTCTGCTGCCACATCAGTTCTGGGCCAGAGACAAGGATACATTATGACAGGTACTGTGTTATACCTTTGTATTTTATTTAAGTGTTCTCCCCTTTCCTTAAATACTATCTTTTGTCCATGTGAGGCTTGTGTGGCATGTGAGGTCATGTGTGGCTCCAAGCACTGACAAGTTTGACCACTGTTGGAAAAGCAGTTCTTGCTCTCCCCAAGGGCATGGTGGATATTTCTGGTTCAGTGATCAACAACAACAAAAAAAAAAGGCAGAAGTTTGGGCTTGGCCTTTGACTACGGCTGCTTCGTTTGCTTTAGAGCAGTACATATGCAGTCAGGTAACGGACATTTTGCTTAGAAGTTTTGCAGCTCTCTTTAGCATTAATTCTTTTAAAAGAGCAAAATATTGCCTTGAAAACATTAGAGGATTTCTTTGGTATTGTTGCAATCCTCCAGTGTAAAAATCATCAGATTGTGGAGAAATGTAACTGTATTTGAGTCCCTAAGAGAGAAGCCATCTGCAATTATGAAATATTGGACAGCATGAGCATGGTCCTGTGATGACCACATGCAGTATTTTTTATTTTGTTTCATTAAAATCATGTAACATGTAAGAATTTTGCCATCAATTAACATTTCTTCTGAATTAATTCCTGGCTTGTTGGGAAAATAAGGAGAATTTACTGTAAAATTTAGGCCCAATGTGCTGCAGCATCCACACAGAGTCCTAGTCAATGTTTTGCAAATATGTCATAACGAGTTTCTGGCTCTAAGTAGTTCCTGGCAATTATGTCATAGTTTGACAACAGGAGACAACAAGGACATCAGAATCACTAACATGGCATATGGCTTGTAACTGTTGACTGTTTATCAACTTTGCAGGGCCAGAACAATTTTTCTTGCTTTTTTTTTTAAATTAAATTTTTTTTAATCAGAGAAAATCTGCTTTTTCTCCATTTTACCCTGCACCCCCAATTGAGAAAGAAAGAAAAAACAAAACTACTGTTACAAATATGTACAGTCAAGCAAGGATTTCTACATTGGCAGCTTAAAAGAAAATCTCATTCTGTACTCTGAGTCCTTAACTTTTCTATCAGGAGATAGGTATCGTGTTTCATCATGAATCCTCCAGAATTGTGATTCTTCATAACAATGATCAAAGTTTTTAAGGCTTTCAAAGTTTATATCATTACAGTATTGGTATTATCATATCAATTATCCCCCAATTCTTCTCACTTCACTTTTCATCATTTCATCATCACAGATTTCTCTGAGAACATTCACATCATCATTTCTTATAACACAATAGAATTACATTACATTTATGTATCATAATTTCTTCAGCTATTACCTAATTGGTTGGTTCCCCCTCAGATATTCCAACTCTTTGACACTTCAGAAAGAGCTATAAATATTTTTACACATCCTTAGTTTGTTGTGCTTAGAACTAATTCCTCCCTTATTCTAACCTCTCTCTTATTCCCCCCTCTCCCTTTCCCCATTTCCTTCCTGTTTCCTTGTTGAGTGATATTTATTTCTGGATCCAACTGTGTATATATGTATTCTTCCCTCCTTTGACAACTTAAGATGAGAGTAAGTTTAAATATCACTTGCTCCCCCAACTCCTTCCTCCTTGTTTAAACTTTGATTTGTGCACCCCTATTACATAAGATACTATTCTCTAACCTCCTCCCTTTCACTCTTTAGGGTATTCCCCTTGCCCTTCCTTTTTCATTCTTCATTTGAGATCATCAAGAACCACTTGCAGGCTAATTAGACTCTCTCTATGATCCCTGTTGGCGGCAGGGTATGGAGGGTCTCATGTATCATTTCCCTATATTAGAATATAAACAGTTATCCATATTTAGTCTCGTCATTGTTCACTCCTGTGAAAGCACAACTCCTTTTGATGCACACACTGCCAGAGGTAGCAGAGCATTTGGGAGGCTCTGAAAGAAAGTGTGAGAGAAGAGGTATTAGGCTGCCTACCAAACTAAAGGACAACAGAGCCACTGGCCTGACCTTGCTGTAGGATGACTGTGAAACCTGGACAGTCTACTAGCACAATGCCAGAAAATTGAACCACTTCCATTTGAATTGTCTTAGGAATATTCTGAAGATCACATGGCAATATAAGGTTCTGGACACGAAGATCCTTTCTCAAACTAAACTGCCAAGCATTCAAACTCTACTGCAGAGAGTGCAACTCTGATGGGCAGGCCACACTGTTCAAATGCCAAACATATGCTGACCTAAAGGACTATTTTACAGAGAACTCACACAAAGCAACCTCACACAGAGGTCAGAAAAAGCAACACTCTCAAGGTCTCTCTGAAGAATTTTGGTATTGATTGTGAGACATAGGAGACACCAGCACAGGACTATCCAGCATGTTGTGCCTGCATCAAAGAGGGAACTATGTTCTATGAGCAAAGCAAAATTGCAGTAGCTCAAAAGAAACACAGAAAATTAGAGACATCTATATCCCAAATGTTCACATGGACTATTTGTGCCCAATCTGTAGTAGAACCTTCTGAGTGCTGATCTGATTAGCCACAGCTGGATACACAATACATTGACCCTGACATTATGATGCCATTTTGGTCCTCTTTGAGTATGAGGGACAACAACAAGGATGCCCTTTTTATATTTCTCAACTCCTGTGTTTGTACTTCAAAGGTGATAGCAGTTTTAGTCTTTTATTAAAGGTTCTTTTGTTCTCCCTGTAGGATTATACTAGGCTTTTCTGGGTAAGTTGTTCTTGGTTATAAGCCCACACTCTTTGCTTTCTGGAATATGGCATTCTAAGCTTTCTGCTTCTTTATATTTCTCTGCAAATTCCTGACCTGGGTTTGGGTCTGTGGACTTGCCCCATGTGGAGTTCCAGTACACTGCTGTTGGTCTCAGCTGCTCTCAGTCAGCTGTTAAGTTCTGCTGGTTTGGGGTAACAGAACTGTGGGCTTCCATTTGATCTGGGAATCCTTTCCTGAATATTCCTCTGCAGGCTTCAGACTGTACTGGAATTTGGCACTGAGACACCCATTTAGGTCTTCTTGTATGAGCCATGCAGCTGAAACTTGTTTTTTTAACTTATTTCTGCCTTGGTACACAGTGTAGGACTTAGAGGCTGCTTCCTTCCCTGGAACATCACCCCTTATGCACAGGTCCCTTCTCAATAAGCCCTGGATCTATTAACTGGACCTGGAAGTGAATGACAAAGCTGTTAGTTGACACTGATTTCTCCACCCTCAACAAGTCTAGGCTCCTTATGCTAAATATGGGACCTTTTCTCACTCTGGTGTATAACCTCTTCCTGCATATGGCAGACCTTGTCCCTAGCATCACAGACCTATCCCCTGCCCTCATCACAATAAATCCCTCTGCCTCAGACAAGACTATAAATACTTCAAACTGGCCAAACAACACCAAATCCATCTAAGTACTAAGTAAATTAGGTTCCTCTTCTTATCACCTAATGGTTCAATAGCAGTTGCTTTCTTCTTGGGGTATGGGAAGCCATTAAATAATGAATTCAAGGAATAATGAAGTTAAGCCAGTGAGACTTTTTTGTCTTTCACAAAATGGGAGACTAGATTGGGTAGGTAAGTATTTACAAAGAAATTAGAAAGTTTTTTTTTAAATGAGGGAAGGGGCAGTGTCTCTGGAATTCAGACACTGAGGCCAAATAGGGCTTTAGGCACAGTGCTTTGAGACTCATGCTTTGAAGAACAGTAAGCCAGAATACTTTTTACAAAGGGTCCAGCTAATGTCCTAGTGAAGGATGCACTGTTCATGACCAAAGTTTCCCTAACCAGGAAGTATCCCTGTGATACTGTTATGGGGTATGGATTTAATAGATAAGAATTTATTTAATGAAAACTGTCATATGGAGGCCACCTCACAGGGCTATGATAAGGAAAGCACTTTGCAAACCTTAAAAGGGTATGGAAATGTGTCATTGCTATTATTATCACATGGAAGAAGAATTATGCTTGTTTTACTTGGCCTCACAGGAAGGAACTAGGAGCAATGAGAAGAAAGTATAGACTTTGGTTCCATAAGGAAAAGGTTCCTAACATTCAGAACTGCACTAAAGTACAATGGACTATCATGGGACAGAGGGAGGTTCTCATCATTGGAGATTTCTGATGAGAGGCTAGGTGTCTACTCATTAAGCATTTTGTACAAGGCATTCAGGTCCACGCATGGGTCAGATTTAATAGCATTTGAGGTGATAAGATTCAATAATGGGGAAATGAAAGAGATATCACAAGGCAATGGATGTTAAATTGGGTAAAACTAAAGCAGCTTAGAGTGGTATAGAAAAATTCATGGAAAAATTAGGATTACAGCTAGGCATGAAGAATGAATAAGATGTCATCAAGGGTTCATAGGCAACAAGGATAGTAGACCTTTGAGCTGTCACAGAGAACTGATTTTAGTATCACTATCTAATGGTATGCATTAGTTTTTTAGCATAATAGAAAAAGCATCACATTCAAAATTGGGAGATCTGGGTTCCAATTTTAGCTAGAACTAATTAAACATATGACTAAACTTGAACAATCACTTCAGTTTCCTAGCCTCTATAGGCATATGTGGGATAATCTCCCAAGTCCCTTCTAGCTCTAACATTCTTAGGATTTATGAATAAGCATGAGTTATTAGGTAAGTCAACATCCCTGTGAATGAACTTTAGTCTGTATTAGCTTGGTTCTGCCCCAGATACAAAAAAGGAATACTAATAAGTTTGAATTTAACTATTAAATTCTTGGCAAATGTAAATAAGACATTTTCTTTTTTTTTAATATAAATTTATTTATTTTTAGTTTTCAATATTCACTTCCACAAATTCTTGAGTTCCAAATTTCTCACCCCTCCCCCCACCCCAAGATGCATGCATTCTGAATACCCCTTCCCCTGTCCTCCTTCTATCTCTCCCCCCTCCCTTCTGTTATCCCCTTCCCCTTCTATTTTCCTGTAGAGCAGGATAGACTTCTGTACCCCATTTCCTGTATTTCTTATTTCTCAGTAGCATGTGAAAACATTTTTTTTAAAAGATGTGCTTTTAAAACATTGAGGTCCAAATTTTCTCCCTTCCTCCCTCCCCACCCACCCTCATTGAAAAGACAAGCAACTCAATATAGGTTGTACATGTGCAGTTATGCAAAACACTTCCTTAGTAGACATGTGTATTTCCCTTAATCCTATCCTGCCCTCCCATTTATTCTATTCTTTCTTTTGACCCTGTCCCTCCTCAGAAGTATTTGCTTCTGATTACCCTCTTTCCCAATCTGCCCTCCTCTCTATCATCCCCCTGCTCTCTTGTCCCCTTCTCCCCCTATTTTCCTGTAGGGTAAGACAGATTTCCATACCCAATTGAATGTGTATGTTATTCTCTCCTTAAGCCAAATCCTATGAGAATAAGATTCCCTCATTCCCTCTCACCTTCCCCTGTTTCCCCTCCACTGTGAGAGACTTTTCTTTTCTGTTTTTTTTTGTGAGATAATTTACCCCATTCTACCTCTCCCTTTCTTCTCCGAGTATCATCCTCTCTCATCCCTTAATTTTATTCTCCAGATATGACCCCTTAATCTTCAACTCACCCTGTGCCCTCTATCTAATCTATATACATACATACAATTTTTTTCCTTCAACTACCCTAATACTGACAAAGTTCTCATGAGTTACAAATATCATCTTTCCATGCAGGAATGTAAACAGTTCAATCTTAATAAGTCTCTTATGATTTCTCTTTCCTGTTTACCTCTTCATGTTCCACTGGAGTCCTGTATTTGAAAGTCAAATTTTCTGTTTAGCTCTGGTCTTTTCATCAAGAATGCTTGAAAGTCCTCTATTTCACTGAATGACCATTTTTTCCCCTGAAGGATTATACTCAGTTTTGCTGGGTAGGTGATTCTTGGTTGTAATCCTATCTCCTTTGCCCTCCAGAATATTATATTCCATGCCCTGCAGTCCTTTAATGTAGAAGCTGCTAAATCTTGTGTTATCCTGATTGTGTTTCCACAGTACTTGAATTGTTTCCTTCTGGCAGCTTGTAATATTTTCTCCTTGACCTGGGAACTCTGGAATTTGGCTACAATATTCCTAGGAGTTTTCCTTTGGGGATCTCTTTCAGGAGGAGATCTGTGGATTCTTTCAATTTCTATTTTGCCCTCTGGTTCTAATATATCAGGGCAGTTTTCCTTGATAATTTCTTGAAAGATGATGTCTAGGCTCTTTTTTGATCATGGCTTTCAGATAGTCCAATAATTTTTAAATTCTCTCTCCTGGATCTATTTTCCAGGTCAGTTGTTTTTCCAATGAGATATTTCACATTGTTTTCTAATTTTTCATTCTTTTGGATTTGTTTTACAGTGTCTTGATTTCTCATAAAGTCACTGTCTTCCAATTGCTCTATTCTAATTTTTAAGGAAGTATTTTCTTCAGTAATCTTTTGGACTTCCTTTTCCATTTGGCCAATTTTTCTTTTTAGGGCATTTTTCTCCTCATTGGCTTTTTGGACCTCTTTTGCCATTTGGGTTAGGCTGTTTTTTAAGGTGTTATTTTCTTCAGTATTTTTTTGGGTCTCCTTTAGCAAGCTGTTGACTTGTTTTTCATGATTTTCTTGCATCACTCTCATTTCTCTTCCCAGTTTTTCCTCTACTTCCCTTACTTGCTTCTCAAAATCCCTTTTGAGCTCTTCCAAGGCCTGGGACTGATTCATATTTTTCTTGGAGGCTTTGGATGTAGTAGCTTTGACTTTGTTGTCTTCTGGTTGTATATTTTGATCTTCTTTGCCACCAAAGTAAGATAATATAGTCTGACTCTTTTTGTGCTGCTTGTTCATGATCCCGGCCAATTACTTGAGTTTTAAACTCTTTGTTAAGGTAAGAATCTGCTTCCAACGTGGCAAATGTACTGTCCCAAGCTTCAGGGCTGTTTTCAGAGATACTTGTAGGGACCTGTAAATTTTCAGTTCTTCCAAGGAGGTATGATAAGGGGCAAGGTGTTTACTCCTTTTCTGGCCTGTGACCACAAGTATTCCTTTCTGTCCTGTAACTGTGAGGAGGGGTTCCTCTTCACAGCCACTGCAAGCTCCCCCATACCAGCGCTCCTCCTCACCCCAGCACTGCCGCCCAGAACTGTGACCCAGATCCACACATGGGCAAAGCAAGAGATTCCTGCCTCAGCACTGGCAAAGAGATCCCTGCAGTCCCTCTCTGATCAGCCACTGGATTCCCCCTCAGTCTGTGGGCCAGAAGCTTGGGAAGCAGCTGCTCCCCCCCCCCCCAGTGCCACACTCTTGGGAAATGGAGCTGAAACCCCACCTTCCTCTCTGACCACGACAGAAACAGACTTTTCCCACTGACCTTCTAAGTTGTCTTTGGCATTAGTGGGTTGAGGAGTCTGGAAACCTCAGCTGCCCACGATTTAGTCCTCTGAATCCTGCTCCAGGTTTGATGCAGCCTGCGCCCAAGCCGCACTGCACTGCGCTCCCAGCCCAGCGCGATACACCTTTCTGATCAATCATCCAGGTTGTCTTGGGCTGGAAATTTGTTTCACTCTGTCTTTTTGTGGGTTATGCTGCTTCAGAATTAGTTTAGAGCCATTTTTTATGAGTATTTGGAGGGGTTTGGGGGAGAGCTCAAGCAAGTCACTGCTTTCACTCCGCCATCTTGGCTCCGCCCCAAAAAGACATTTTCTTGAATTGCTAATAATGGATAAGGCTATAATCATAAAGGAATTTACATCCCTTGCTACCCTTTAGGTTTTTTTTTAGTAAGGAAATACTAAGACATAAGCAAATGAGAAGGGAAAGGTAGGTTTTGAAAAAAAACTTGAAGAAATCATTGTGATGTTGGTCATCTGTGAGGAAGATGCAATTGATTTACCATTATCAGGACTTGAATTCAGGTTTCTTTTTTGTAGTTATTGTGATGGTTGATATTGATACATACACATTTTCTTACTATTCCTCCTGGTGACCAAAGGCATATATCTGCATATTGATGGTCAGAACTAAGAAATAACACTATGCGTGAGGAACTGTTTCTTTCCATGAAATCTAATTGGCCCACATTGGGTAATGGCAAGGATAAATCAAGAACTCAGTGGTTCTCTTTTACCTCCCAGTTCAAATATAAAGTTCTCTATTTGGTGTTAAAAGCGTTTCATAACTTGACCCCTTCCTACCTTTCCAATCTTCTTTCACTTTACTCCTTTCCAATTGCAACAGTCCAGGCATATGTCAGAGGAAAGAAGATATGAGAGATGTTGCAAAAGTAAAATCAACAGGGCTTGACAACTGGTTGGATATGGGGAGTGAAGGAGAGTGAGGAGTTGAGGATGCCCTCAATAGTAATAGGGAAGTTAAGAAGAGGATTGGTACATGTATAAGTAGGCCTTTAAAAATATTTGCATTTTCTTGGATGACTTTATAACTTTGGCTTCATTTCTATTAAGCCCAGATATTCCAATAACAAGAAAGATGGAAATAAGCATTTAATCGTCATTTATTCAACACTTGCTATATGTTGGCATTATGCTAAGTACTTTAAAAATATCTTAGTTGAGCCTCACAACAACCCTGGGAGATATGTGATATTATTATCCCCATTTGACAGCTGAGCAAACTGAGGCAGATGGAAGTTAAATAACTAGTACAGGGTTATACAGCTAATAAGGGGCTGAGGCTGGATTTGAACTCATGTCCCCTTACCTCCAGTCCCTACTACTACGTCACCTAGCTGATGATGAGAAAGCAGTATTGACTAAACAAAAAAGAGATGTCTCTGTTCATGGTATTTAGAGTCTACAGAGACGGTTTTAATATACTACAATTTTTATTGGCTGTCTATACATTAATACCTTAGTGAAGCTGTGATATCAAAGAATGACTGCTACTAAAAATTAATTTAGCTTTGGGGACATTTGTTTATTTTGTGAAATCTCTAAAATTTAAAATTTAGTATGATCAAGAAACTATCAATCAGTCAGACAATCTCTCTTAAACAACTAGATAGTTTCTCAACTGCTTCTCACCAACCTTCTGAAAAGTATGTTTATTCCATGGTACCAAGTAACTGCAATCAAAAAGCATCACTGACACTGACCATGTATCTGTACAAAATATAGATGAGCGTGTGAACTTCTCTCTAGTCTTAACTGAGTAGGCAAATACAATGAAAACCCATCAGTAGATAGGATTAATGATGTTGCTGTCTAAACTCAAAAGAAAACCGTACTATTGGTTAAACATGGAGCTTACTGAAAAACCTTCCTTTAATGTCCTAAGAGAGTAAAGTAGAGCTGCATGGAATTCTTGGACTTTACAAAGACTTTAATGAAAAGAAAAGAAAAGTACTTGACAACAGTCCCAATCAGATAGATAAGGGAAACCATTTGAGACTGTTTTGTGAGCAGCTGAAGCCATCAGTTGAGGAAAGTCACCATTTACAGACATATTTGGCAGTGATGATTATTGATACCCAATACTGGGGGATTATAGAAATAGGGATATGGACAGGATCTGAATCTGTGATTTCACTGTTATATGGATCTCCTAGATGAGGAAATTCCCTCTACCAATGAATGCAGCCTGGCACCTCCTCTGCAACCCAGTGTTAGAGAGTTTTCTAGGGCACAGAAAAGTTGAGTGACTTGCCTAAGGTTACTAAACCATTCAGGATGTGTCAGAGGCAAGACCTCAAACTAGTCTTTCCTGATCCTGAGCTCAACTCTCTATCTACTATACCTCTCATGACATTATATAAATGTGTATTAAGAAATAAAACTTAGTTTGACCCCCAGGATTTGGTGTGCTAATGCTCATTAGTGATATTGAGAACTGATTAAACAAGAGATAAATGTACAGAGTATGTGGAAGGCAACTGCTGAGTGATAACTCCTACTGGAAAACTTGTTCATTTTGACAGTAGCTTATCAGACCTAATGATAAAAATTACATTTAGAGTCATTATGGTCTAAAGATAAAAAAAGTCTAAATTCTCATTGTTGATTATCTTGATCTTTTTCTATTGCTAGGGAAACCCAAGTCCTAATAAGTGTAATTTATGCTGCTTCTTGTCCATCTTGCACATCAAATGGTAAGCAATTTATGAATAGATAAGTGTACTTAAATATAGGAAATAAAAACCATGTTGAAATCATGCTAATTAAAGCATGGCTCTGCTGGGCAGGACATGTTGTTTGGAAGGATGACAACAGATTTCTCAAGTGTATTGTGTGTAGAGAGATCAAACTTGGCAAGTGTTCACGAGGTGGGCAGAGAAAATGTTTCAAGGACATATTAAAAACACAACCCCAACAAGAGACTCTAAGAAAAATCAACTTAGAGCTATATTCAATTCTGTAATGAGAATACAATGTGTACTTAAAAAGCAAATCTTACCAATAAGAAGACTAGGTTAGCCCTAGAAATTGCATAAATAAGAACAGTGAAATTTTTGAAAAGGTAAAACATTTATTGTATTGATAGAATTTCAAAAGTTCTGAGAAAAGGGATTATTACTGAATGTTTGTTTTTATGCAATACTAATACTGAAATAAAATAGTAGACACAGGGAAGGCTCAACTTTTGTCTCACTGTATCAAACACTTAAGAGACATGGGTAACAAAATATACATGCACCTAATTATAGTCTTTCTTGTTCCCTTAATTTCTGATCTGTAGCGAGCTTTTAACTCATTCCTTGACCTGACTCCTTGCAATAAATTGACTTTTTCAGTTTATGATTTTTCAAGTATCTTCAAAGAAAAGGCATTTAAAAGATATGGACTTAAATATAATCATGCAAACATGTGACAGATCTATGATTTCCTCACCGAAAAAACAATAACCCTCTATGCTCCAGTAAATGAGCTGGAGAGAGTTATCTAAGGCATGTAGAGGTTGAGAGACTTGTCCAGGGTCATAAAGCTAGTAAATAGCAGAGGCAAGACTTGAAACCATAACTTTCAGAGACTTTCAGTCTCTAAGTCCATCACTCTATTCGCTGTAACATGATGCTTCTCAAATAGAATTATTATTATTATTATTTAACATTTGAGTAGCATCAATATGTTTGAACTGTTAGATAATATTTTAAAGTCCTATTCATTTTGGAGAAAACCAGGAGGCATTTAACAATTAATGGAGAGAAAGGAGATGGTAATTCCAAAAGGGAAAAAGGAGAAATTACAGCCACCAAGAATTTTCCATAATCACCATATGAATGACATCCATCCTCACCTATCCTCCATGAATTTTTCTCATCAATTCAAATGCCATTTACGCAGATCAATAATAATTTTGCTTACTACTATCTTGAGCATGTGCCTTTGGTCTTCGCTGAACTGTGAACAAAATCAGAACTCATGATAAAGGTTCATCTGAAATGTCCTCCTTCTTTCTCTCTGTGGTAACATTGCTCAAAACATATACTAGCAACTACCTCATTACCTATTTCTGTACCAAATATAACTGGTTACATAATGTTTAAATCACATACATTTAAAAGTATGCAATCCATGTATGAAGCAACAATGTGATATGGAATAGGAAGCAATGTAAAGCACTTAGTTTAAGAAAAAAATCACTTTTATAAATACAGAAAAGAGATTTGACCTAATAGTTTGTAGGGTAAAGGACCTAGACGTTTTTGTTGACTGCAAGTTTAATAATCTAACATTGTGATATGCAGACATATAGACCTATGTGTGTGTATATGTGCCAAAATATTAATGCAGTCTGAGGCTACATTCACAGAAGGACAAAGCTCAGGACAAGTGAGTCAATAATGCAAAGTTAGTTAGGGGCTACAATGGAGAGAGCACTGGGCCTGGTGTCAGGAAGACCAGAGTCAAATGTGGCCTCAGACACTTACTAGCAGTGTCACCCTGACTAAGTCAGTTTACTCATCTGTAAAATGGGGATGATAAAAGCACCTACCTCTCAGGATCAAATAAGATAATAAGTGTAAAGCATTTAGCATAGTTCCTGGCACATAATAAACATTATATAATTGTCAGCTTACTACTACTACTACTACTACTACTACTACTATCCTACTGTCTTCTGAATTAGCATGACCATATCTGTAGTATTATGTTAAGTTCTACAGGGCTTCCCTTTAATTAGGACACTGACAAACCATAGTGGACTGACCAACCATAGCATTTTTAGCAGAATACTCAGGAGGGTAAAACCACGTCTGTGTGTGACAAGTGATAAGATTTATTAGATGTTCTTTTCTCATTTTATTTTTGCCTTTTTTTTTCTTTTGGCGAGGCAATTGGGGTTAAGTGACTTGCCCAGGGTCACATAGCTAGTAAGTGTCAAGTGTCTGAGGTCAAATTTGAACTCAGGCCCTTCTGACTCCAAGGCTGGATCTGTATGCACTGCACCACCTAACTGCCCCCTCATTTTTTTTTTTAAAGACTGGGTTTCCTTATATTGCCCAGGCGAGAAGCGTAGGGTTATTCAGGGGGGTAGATCCCTCTACTTACTAGAGTGGGAGCTTTGACCTGCACCAACTCCATCTTGGGCTCATTTAACCCTCTTTAAGCATCATATATGCCAAATTTAGTGTGGACACCTGATGGGTATAGCCCATTGAAGCTCAGAACTATTAAGGCCAAGAGAGTCACCAGCCAGGTAAGTGAAATTATGGCATGTGCAAGCACATCTGGCTTACTGGGTATAATTTTCAAGAATGTCATCAATCAGTTAAATGGAAGGAACTTTTAGGGATGTATAGTTTGATTCCAATTATAAAATTCTATGATTTTATCAATGTTTGCTCTATTTCCTTTCTATTAACTTGTGAGCTTCACAAGGGCTGAATCATGTGCTTTCTTTCTACTTTTCTTCAACTCCCACATTCAAGGCCATGGCTGAGCTATCTTTCTCAGCTTTTATGGTGCTTAGGGAAGCAAACTTCTTTCAAGGTCCAGGCCTGAGGCACACTTTTGGGTGGGTTTAGGGCAAAATTGCTGTCTCTACAGATACCAAAAACCAAATAGGTGATGTTCCAAATTCAATTCAATAAATATTTATTAAGTAATTACTATGTGCAAAGTACTGTGGGATATGAAGACAAAACTAGAACTCTTCTGCCTTCTACTAGAAGGAAACAAAATGTTCACAAATATATAAATACAAAGTATACATAATGAAAACTCAAAGCAATTTCAAGATAGACAGGGAGGGAGAGAACTAATAACTGGTGGGGGATGAGGAAAAAGCTGGCATGTGAAGTAGCATTTGAACTGAGAGGCCAGAATTCAAAGGAAGGAGAAAATTCTGTTGTGTATAATCATCCCACATACTGAATAGAGATGACACCAAAAGATATCAATGATTTTTTTAAAACTTCCCACTGATAATCTCTCAATTTTATAACCATATTTTTTCAGGTGTGTGTGTGTGTGTGTGTGTGTGTGTGTGTGTGTGTGTGTGTGTGTGTGGTTGGATGAGTAAAGGATTATTTTTTTAACATGATTCCTGTGCAATAGCCCACAGATCCCAAGTGCTTTGTGGAAAGCGAAAACTCCAAGACTTAACAGGGGTGGTGGTAATAAAGTTTTAAAGTGGTTGGAAAAAGTCTAACACAGGACATTAAACTAGTCAGCTACTGTGTGAACACCATTTCTCACTGAGTATATAACAATCCTGTCTTCTATTTAAATTCCTCTCTTGAATATCACAGAAAGGCAATATTAAAGAAGAGTTCTAAGGAAAATCATGCATGTTGTTGAATGTGATTGTTTTTTACACTCATAGCCTAAAGGTTTTTTGCTTTGTTTTGCTTTTTAAGTAACATCCATATTAATATCTAGTAATCTGGGATGCTCCATTCCTAAACAGAAATGACAATTTCAAATGCTAAAATTGAATCCCAAAGCTCCATAAAATTTTTAAGACTAGCTCTTTCAGTAAAAGATTAGTAAAGGTTGCATTGTTATTTCAGTCATTCTAAAAAAAATATTGATTTAATAATAAACAAAAGAAAATGAAAACCTTAAGGCTGTTAGGTTCTATTTTCCTCTAACCAATATTTTTGAGTTTATATCCTAATTAGATGAAGTTGAATTTAAAGCAACATCATTTATATGTTGTATTGACATAATAATATAGCTATTAATGATATGTCATAAGGGTTTGCTATATCAACTGCATGCCAAAAGATCATAGTGACTGTGTTAAGCACTAGGTACATTCTGCCTTCTCTTGGGAATCTCAGGAGCTCATTTTTGAAGAAAAAAATCACCTAAAACAGTACTTCTTTAAAAGGAAATGACCCATTCCCATAAACAACTTTCTTAATTGAACTGCTAAAAACAATACACCCTAAGGTGAGCCAAGTTATAGTCAACAATGAGAAATGTATGGTAGATTTTTCATTCAAATTAGAAAACATGGAGGCCACTCCTTTTTAGTCTTCTTGTGGAAAGCTTCAAATTCTGTTTCTGCAAATATTTTAAATATCTAATTAGAAAAGTGATTAAAGTGCACGCCAAGTTACATAATGAATATACTCTTTTTCATTCTAGTCTCAAAACTTTCATCGAAGAAAAGAGGGAATAATTCTCATTTCCCAAAAGAATCAAAATGCATTTTTAGGTATTTGGTACAATATAGATGGATAATAGAGAATATTTCTAAGTTGTACAAGGTGGAGGTTATTCACTTCCATCATGTTCTGTAGAAAAAAGTAACCTTTTCACTGCATTCAGCTATGTCTAAATCTCTTCAAAGAAATCGTGACCTTTATTGATAGGCTGTGGAAAAAATAATACAAATCATGTTGAATTCATCACTGCCAAAACAGAAGTAAAACAACTGTTACCCAAATTGCTACAGAATGAGTTATGGCATAATCTAAAAGCTGAAAAGGATCCTAGCAGCCAAGTAGCCCCACTACAACATACTCAACAAATGGTTATACTGTGCTTGAAAATCTACTGTAAAGGAGAAGCAACTTCCTCCAGAGGTAGCCCATTCTACTCTGGGATAGTATGGAAAAAACTAGAAAATGCAATAAAAATATTTTCAAGTTAAAAAATTACCAAGTTGGTTTTAAAAAGCTCCAGTTCGTTTTACTGGTTTTAAAGTTCTAAGGTGTTTTCAAATGCCATGTGCAACCACTTGCCACTTTAGGACCAGATTCAAATTTTCCCCCCTTATTATTAGGAAGATTCTTTACTTCTAACTTTAATCTACCTGTGAAAGAAACATCAACTCACTCTGCCCTCTATGGTCAAGCACTGCAAGGCTTATTCCTCTTCTAGATAATAGCATCTGATATTTTGTAGTGCTAGAGACAAAAGAACTGGACTAAGAATCCTTTGCTTGAGTTTCAGATTGACACTTTAACTAATCAATGTGACCTTGGACAAACACAGCTCTTTAAATGTCAGTTTTCTTATTAGCAAAATTAGGGGATTGGACTAAAGTCCCTCTAAGCTCTAAAAGTATGAGTCTATGATTTTATGATCCACATTGTAGCCTCCATGTTGATAATTTAGCAGTGTTTCTTAGACTAAAAGCTAAGCTCCTTATTTGACTTTTTTTAAAAAAAATATAACATGTTTTTGTATGTTCTGTTAAGTACACTGAGCCCCTTCTTAGAATTGCTATGTTTGCCTGTGTAATTTTCCTATCTTCTAATTTTCCTTAGTGTTTCTATTAAGAATTCATAAATTCATAAACTGACATTATTCATAATTATTTTGTTTTCTTTACTGTTCATTAAAGTAAATGATTTTACTTTCAAAAAATTAATAACCACAAAGAACAACATACTATAAAGGGGAATTGAAGGTTAAAAAAATAAGATTAAAATCACTATAAAAACTAAAAATAAAACTAATCTTGAAGAGGACATGTATTTGAAAATATATACCAACATAGATCATAGGAAACAAAAAAAGAAACTCCATATTCTGAAATGAAACCTATACTTATCAAAAGCTTTTCTGAGAAAGAAAAATTATGATGGTCAGAGAAACTTCTACAACAACGATGATAAGACAAGTATAAATACAAATAAAAAAAAACAAAGGACAAAAGTTATTGAGAGTAAACATCTAGCGAACATCCACAGGATACAGTATGGTTCTCTATTGGGTATTCTGGGGATTGAAAAGCTTTGCCATGCTCTTTGTACAAAAATACATACAGAACAGAATGAGATAACAACAACTAAACAATAATGAGTAAAGAAAAAAAAAGAACATAGGGGAAGGCAAAGAAGGTTGGCCCTAAACCAAGACAACATACCTGTTGCTCCTATCCTTCTCATAGTCTTTTGGGGATTCCTTTTGTTTACTGGTAATTGGTACAGAGAGGACTTTCTTGCCTAAGTCAAACAGGTCCATGTTATTAAAAAAAAAAGTACATTTCAAAGTACAGAATACTGTGAGTAATATTTGTCATGATCTTTGCAGATGGTATTTTGATGATGTTCCACTTCTAATATAGTGAGCTGAGACTACTATTTCCCATAATGGACTTTATACTGTATAATATTTATTCTTTCCAGCACAGAGGAAAGAAAAATAGTATGTCTTAAAATATCAGAATCTGAATGGTAGAAAGAAGTATGTAGTATAGACAATCATTTGGGTTCTAGTGGAAGCAGTAGCAAAGGGTAAAAACAAAATCATTAAAGAAGTTGCTAAAGCTTCTAGCAGCCTCATTAAAAACCATATCCTGTTAAAAGTCTGAAAACCCTGGAGAGTCAGGTGAGAGAGCATAAGCTATATGTGTTCTGGGTATTCCCATTAACAAGAAAACGGGAGACCTCCCTGGGTTTATAGGACTTAATTCCAAAGCTTCTGAACCCAGATAAGAGTCTTAGAAACACATAAGAAAAATAATGGCAATCTTATTGTAATTGTTTTGATGAGGTTAAAGGCAGACAAAACATTTTTAGGCAGTTGGATGGCAAGAATAATTTCCTAAAATAACCATAAAGTGTCTCTCAAATCTTGTGTAATACTATTTAGCATCAGATCCACTCTTTTCTTTTTCAACCTTATCCTCTGACAAAAGAGAATAAACTTGCTTTCAGAGTTCGAAGTAGCAGCACTTTTGTCTACACTCCCTTCCTTCTGCTTTTCCTCTCCCTAGAAAAATTACCATATGATAATGGAGGACAAAATTAATGCTTTCCAAGAAATTGGGCCAAAGTTTTACTATTTGAGTTAAAGAATTTGTGAATAGTACCAAATTGGGGGGAGGGGGAGAGGAATAGATTTTATTTATTTTGGTGTGAGGCAATCGGGGTTAAATGACTTGCCCAGGGTCATACAGCTAGTAACTGTCAAGTGTCTGAGGTCAAATTTTAACTCAGGTCCTCCTGACTTCAGGGCTGGTTCTAAATTCACTGTGCCACCTAGCTGCCCCTAAAGGAATAGATTTTAAAGAAATTACAGAATTTACAATTTGCAAGAGAGTGACATTTTTTTTTCCTTTGGTCACTCAGAATTTGACAAACACCAACAAATATTTCCATGCACAAAGAAGAACAGAAAAAGAGGACTGCATATGAAACCATGGCACTCTTATTACATGTTTTGTTTTTCTTAAGTATATAATTTACATTAGCTTCAAAGACGGATATTGAAACTTTGGGGCATGATCCTGATCCAGCCCAAGATGTGACAATCAACACCTAAGCAAACTTGAAATGCCTAGGAGAAATCTTTCCCCAATATCTTACATAATTTAGAATATACAATGTTTGCTACAAATACAGAATTTTCATAGTGACATTAACTTCTGTGTGAGATGTATCAATACCTCTATCCCTTACTATTGTAATTTCTTTACGTTTTGGAGTTTCTAAACCGTAGGCATATCAAGGAATCTGTGCAAATGTTGTAGCCTGTGCTGTGAGGAAATCTGTTTTTTGTTTTTCAGAACAGCCTCTGTGGAAATGGGCATATGTCCTTAAATACTCTGAATCAGCATAAAGACATCTTCAGTACACTGGCAGTCTACGTAGTATATCATTTCATTAATGGCAGTTTTCAAAATTAAAGCTATGCCACCACAAAGCCAATATCTGATTTCAAACACTTTGAAGACAGGAGGAAACTCAAGAATACAGAATCCATCTTTCTCAGTGAATTGCCCATCACCAAGCTGGTTTTACATTTTGCAAGGCTGTTGACTTCATCCAGATAACTGTTGATCTTTGTCTTGTTGATGACTTGTTTACTGGCAAATACTGTCTTCATGTTATTTTGAAGTTACAGATAGACAGAAAAGTGAAAAATTGACTTCAACAATCATACTTTTTTTAAAAATTGCTATCTGCCAAATAATAAACTGATTTTTAAAAACTGACTATTATCCAGTTCAGATTCTTCCCCTCATACCAAACTCCGTACCCCTACCCCTGCCCCAAGCCGACAACTCCCATTATTGTGAAATAATCTGGTCCAAAAAGCCAATACAGTGGGTTTGCATTAATAAGCAATCCCACATTTCCAAAGCAATTGTATGAATTAAGTGGACAGAGAAGTCTTGAAAAGAGCTATACCAATAAAGAATTTCAGAAAAAAGGGTAGTAATATCTTATAGCACTTATTTATATAGGGGATACTCAGTAGGGAATGAAATGCAATGTTTTCCCCCAGCGGTGGTGGGAAGTTGCATGGAACCACTTACGCGGGCTTTTTTTTTTCTGTGAAAACAATGCATTTTTCTAGGAGTACTTAACATATTTTTCATAGCATTACAAAATGGTAGAGTTAGAAGGGAACTCAGAAGTCAATTAGTCCAACTCCTCGCTGAAGAACTTCAGATAATTTGATCTGATAAAAGAATAAAAACTCTCTTTTCTAGATAGGTTACTATCTTTAGACTCCCCAATCAATATTATAAAATCATAAAATTTTTTAGTACCTGAAAGGATCTTTGAGATTATCTACCTAATCCCTTCAAGTTATCATATACTTTAAAAATATGAGGAAACCGAGGCCTAGAAAAATGATTTACCCAATAACACTGAGCTAGTGTCAGAGTCACACTTGAATCCAAGTCTCCTGATACCCAAGTCAGTCAGTGCTCTTTTGACTATAACAAAGTACACAATTGGATTCTTTTTTGTTTCTGGGGGAACCACAATAAAAATTTGTGACAACCATTGCTTGAATCTCTGTCTTTTCAGTATTCTGAAGTTCCTTATTAAGAACTAAGCATCTGCTGAGAACACTGACCATAAATGACTTCTTATGCATTCATTTCAAAATTATCTTACTCCATTTGTACAAAATAATTCAATTGCCAATTCTCTTACACCTCCCTTCAATCTGCTGTCAGTTGACAAGCAGAACAATTGAAATCTTAATGCTTACAAGGTGGAATTTTTTACTTTTCTTAAGTGCCAAAACTCTTTTAAAGTTTCTGCTATAACATACAAGAAATTATTTTATATTCATCACTACTGTAATTTCTCAATTGTATGCAGGAAATGAACCACTACACATAATAAGACAAAATTATCTTATTTCCAATTTTCATTATAAAAATTATTTGCGATTTAGAGAGAAAAGAGACTTTAGAGGGCACCTACTCCAACCCCTTCATTTTAGAGTTGAGGAACTGAGCATCAAAAAGGTTCATTTACTTGCCCAAGGTCAAACTGGTAGTAAGCAGCAGAACTAGGATATGAAACTAGGACTTCTGATCTCAAATCTAGAACTCTTTCCATTATACCATACTTTTGTTTTGTTTTGTAAGAACCAACTATTGTTCAATTTTATTTTTCAGATTTTCAGTCAAAGTCATCTACATTTTTTGGGGAAGCTGTATTACTCAAATATAAAAGCCAATAATCCCTGAGAGTAATATTTTCTTCTTAAAAATCATACACATCATGCTTGTCTTTTTCTTTTCTACTTTCCTTAGAAAGAAATGAACAATACCCTTCCATATAAGACAGTGATAACAGTTAATCGGGTAATAAAAATGTAGCTAGGGTTAACAACTTAGGAAAACTACAAATCTAGGAAAAAAATAACATTAATATTTAATATCATTTAAAGCCAAAACTAAAGAATGAAGCTGATGCTGTAAAAATTCTAAATTTTACTCCCACAAGATTTTGGAACTGAGGTGATGATTAAGGCAGAATTGGAAGAGATAGTTTTCTTGGGTATAAAGCTAATTAAAGAAAATAGCAATTAAAAATAAGCTGAAAAGGAACAAATTTGAATATATCATTTCATGTGGAAAGAGCAGAGCAAAGACAACTTGGTGTAGATTACAGATAAGAATAATAAAAAAATGGTGGATTCCCTCTACTAAGTGAGAGTTTACAATGCTCAATTGTAGGAGATGGCATCCCTATAACACATGGTATCAAAAAAAAGCAGCTGTTGGGCACAGGGTGACGGTACGTGGATCAATTAAAGAAAATTATTTTATGAATGACATAACATTTTGGACAAAGATTTTGGAAAGAACTAGCAATTCTAAAAAGCTGAAGCAATATATGCAAAAAGGAGAGTAAGGCAGAACATCAAGGACTATTTCCAATAGAAGGTGACTGGGGATTTATATCCCCAATTCACAAGGCACATGGTCTGTCAAAGACTAGAAGTTAAAATCTTGAGCTCTATTCTTGGCTCTGCTTTCAATTGTTATAGGATCTCAAGTCATTCTTTTTTTTTCTCTCTCTCCCTTCACTTTAGTGAACTTACAGCATTTCTCTGTGTGTGTATAAAAGAGAAACTGGGAAGGAAGTGGGGAGGGACAGAGTAGGAAAAGAGGCAGAGGGAGAAAAGGCATGAGGAGAACAAGAGAAAATAGAGAGAGAACACATGTATTTAGTGCAATGATAATACTTTTAAAGAAAGAGCAGTGAGCAAGGCTTCCATTTACTGGGAGAAAATGGCTGATCATAAAAACCATTATTGCCTACCTCATCACCTCTGCATTTACAGAGGTGTTCCTTTTATCAGTGAATTGGGCAGACTCTGGTACTGGCACCACCCACCTAGACCGCAGGCTTTGGACCTTTAGTATTGTGCGTTCTCCCTCTGAGAGAAACTGAATGCTGTTTTATACGCATTTTGGCAGGCACTTTGTGTGCCTGCTTGAATGTGCATTTTGCTGTTGGTTGTCCTTAGCTTCTCAGATTTTAATGTCTTATAGCTTTAGAATCTATTTCTTTCCTGGATTTTCCCCCTCCCTAAATGATGCTATTTCAAATCTAAGAATCTTATAACACCCTACTGAGGTTGCTTCTGTACTTTGCCAGATTCAGCACTGCCAAAATGATACTTTAAATTCCCTAAACAGATGCAATTAAGACATGGCTCAGCTGAAACTGGAACTGAAAATGTCATGAACCTAGGCATTTTTGCTTATCATGTTTTAAAATTCTCCAACTTCTTATGAAATTTGGAGTGATTTCAGGTACAATTAGATTGTAATTCCGATCATATTACTGAGAACTATAGATGTACTTCTTAAAAG
This sequence comes from Phascolarctos cinereus, assembly GCF_003287225.1. Lineage (NCBI taxonomy): Eukaryota > Metazoa > Chordata > Mammalia > Diprotodontia > Phascolarctidae > Phascolarctos > Phascolarctos cinereus. The sequence goes on along the minus strand of NW_027555847.1, from coordinate 538,342,044 downwards.
GTTTGATTCTATTCCCTCCCAACCTGTTCATCCCATCATTAAAAAAAAAAAAACAACCTTCCAAAATGATGAAAGCTAAGGGGAGAAGTTTTGATATACAGTATCCATTTGCTAAGAATGGCATAGTTACAAGACCGGCTTTAAGGAAGAGGGTTAAGGTACAAGGAAAAAATCATTTCTTGAGGCATCTTCCAGTCTGATGGTATGATCTATCACTGTCACTCAAACTTACTAGCTAAATAAACTATCTCCACTATGAAGTGGGCTTGGACTTCAAAACACAATAAATCTGAACTACATTTTACTTTGAGAAATATTCTTTAAAGAATAACAACAGTTTTAATGTATAGTCCGCTTTATTATTTCCTAAGGACAAAAATTCACATAAAAATTCATGTTTTTAAGTCTCTATTTTAGGGTAGCAGAAGGTGGTATCAACATTTAGTCTACCTAGGAAGCAGTTTAACAATTGCGCCACATTATATTTATATATTAATTTCCATAATATTCCCTCATTTTATTTTTCCATTTTGTATGTTAGTCTTATAATTTAGTTCTTTAAAAATGCTTTGTATATTAAATGTTTTGATGTTCCTCCATCCTAATAAGTTCAATATCATGATGTTAGTCTTTTAGACTCAGTGCAATGGAACAAGCAAACCTTAAAGCACAGACAACTAAAGTGTAATATTTCAGGATTTTACTGAATCATAATTACTAGAAAATTAAAGTGTTTCAGTCAGACCTAAAATACACAGAAAAGTGAAGGAAATAAAATAGTATATATTAAAGAAAATTTTAACATATTTCCCCACATTGCAATTAAAATAATATTAGGTTCATCTTTTTACAGGTTCAGACACTAAATAATAAAGTATAGTAAAACTGAAATTCAGGGCATATTTCAAAGATTTTAATTTATTATTTTGCTTTTAAAGGAAAGTGCAAAGATTCCACAATCCTAATGCCCATAATTTCCCCGTGAATTTAAATGGGGATACTGTTTGCATAAGAACAATTGTAAGTTGCCACTCAAATGTATAATGATTCTATAAGTTGGAAGGAAAAACAATTTGAAATGTTACTCTCCTCATCCCCTTTTCTTCTTTTAGGTTCAAATGTATTGCTGTGCATAAGTGTGTATACATTTCTACCCAAACACATATGTGTACATATATATATATATATATATATATATATATATATATATATATAATGTATGCACGCATACATACATATATGCAGTTTTTTTGTTTTTTATTTCTGTTGTGAATGCTAGAGAGTACTGCTTAATTATATGATGAATTCATTAGTAATTCCAACAAAAACATCAATTAAAATCATCCTCACATATCATTCATTACTTCAGGTCATGACTAATTTGGAGGTGCAGTGGCATAAGCTGCTCTAAATGTTTGATTGTAGCAATTTTTAATTTTAGAAATGAAATAAAGTGTGAGAAGAGCTTGTCACTAAGCTGCCATTCCCAGGTTTAAGGGTTAGCAGCGCAGAGGGGTAACTTTATGGTTATGGTTTTCTGCTGAAAATTAAAAGCAAGAGGATAAAGGAAGCATTAGAAATGTTTCTGAAATGGCAGTGCTTAATTATGGTGCAGCTATTAGTGTGGGACACCACAAAATCAGTACTAATTTCAGCTTGGTTAAAAGAAAAACAAAAATGGGTGAAAAGAGATTAACGGCATTGTCATTAACAATCAAGAAGGTGGAACCATATGAAGAATTAAACTCATTTGACTTACTGATATTCAGGAAGATATTTTAACTGTGTGATAAAACAAGACTTTAATAAATTCAAGGAGTAATCAGGAAAAAATGAAATCTTTATGGAGAATATTTCAAACTGTCAATGGTTTTTATAACATGATTCAGGAATTTTCTCTAGTATCCTTTCTTTCAATTTTAGAATTTTAGTTGCCATATATTATAATGGTTTTTCAGCTATGAAAGTAGCTTTCCAGTCAATGTTCCCTTGCCTTTCAAGGAGACAAACTGTTTTTCTTTCCTCTAAATGAGCACAATAAAATGGGTAAGCTGTCTGTGGGGAAAAAAAAAAGCTGCACAGACAAACTAGGGGAATAAGGCTCAAAAGAAAAATGTGGCACAGACAAAAGGAGATCTAAAGCATGTTTACAGGAGACGATGCCATTTATTCTGCTGGTCAAAGTAAATGGTTTCTTACCATAAAAATTTTCATTTAATTTTTTTCAGAAATAAATCCTATCTTCCATCAGAAAAATCTCCGTCAAATACCCAATGCACATGAAAATAACATTTAAAGAACAGTGGTCTGAGAGGTTTAGTTTACATTCAATTTCTTAAGGTTTTTCTTTTTTTGGGGGGAGGGGAGATTTCAAGATTTAGTTGGCATTTGTTAAAAATGAAATATTTAAATTCTTTCTTGCCTTACCAGTTATATAGTGTATGTTTTCAGTAGTCAGGTAACTGAGCAATGCATTAAAAAAATACAGAATATAGAGAAAAGTAAACAATCGGAAAGATTTCTCTTTCTCTAGCTATCGCAGGCAAACCAAGGATTGCCTTTCTGTCAGGCAAATACTGATGGAGATAAATGAAAAGACGGTGGTGAGCTCCTAATTTTTACCCACAAACTGAAACCAGAGAATGGATTTATGCTTCAAGGCAGCCAGATTTTTCCTTGTATACATTTCAACACTGCTGTGGCACTCATTCCATTTTGTTTAAACTCCTTTAAAACTAAACATAGGCTTTATCCCCTTCTCTGCTAATTATATACTTTTTTGTTTGAAGAAGCAAGCCCTTTATTGCTCATAATTTCAGCTATCACTTGCTTGGGCACCTTCTACAGATCAATAGCATATAGTTAAGTGGATGAAAAGGCTAAATGTGATTGTCATTTGCAATGCAAGGATTATTTTTTAGCTTTTAAGTGCTACTCTTGGGTTTCATTTTAGAATGTGAAATTCAAGTCACAGGTATATGGTAGCTGTAGATTCAGTTTTTTGTGCTAAATTAAATCTCTGTCATTTTTTAAGGTTAGAATACTGGCATGGGTTATAATAAAAACTAGTGAGCCACCTGCAATTTTACAGATTCCATTGCTAGTAGCCATACATCTTTGATGGCAAAACTACATTGGTTGCAGCACCATAAAAATCAATAAATATTAACCTTTTCTGACACTTTCTGCTCGGATGCTTTATCAATTGCTGTCAGGTGATAGAATGGTCAGTGATGTACTGTATTTTTGGCTGAGAATCTATAACAAACTTAGAAATCAATGTAGATTAACAGAACTTTTAAATATAAAAACCACCAATGAATTTTTACTTCTCAGGTAAAGTACAAAAAACCTAGTAAGCTCACAAATTTTAAACAGGTATTTTAGAGAAAGAGAAATATCAAACAGCATTACAGTCAAATGGACTAAATATTGGACTTACGTTAAGAAAATTCCAAAATAAAAAAGTATTTGAATGGCACAGGTTAAAAATAATACACTATCACATTTTAGGTCACAAGCAGATGTAAGTTAGAGGGGTTAAAAAAAAACCTGTTCTATTACACAATCCAATCTTATTTCCATTATAAGCCCATGATTCTCACTGCTGAATTACAGTTAATATTTGGCATAATTTTCTAAAGGTTAGGACCAAACAAAAAAATGTTTAGTAGAGAAGGAGAACATGCATTTTAAGTTGTCTAAACCTTCTGTAAGGATAAAATGTTCTCTAATCTTATAGAGCCCTCAGGCTTTTAATTATAGGACAGGATCTCCTTCCATGCAATATATCCTGTAGTGAACAAGTGAATATACTCTTTAACCTTCATAGCATATGCACTAGTAATTCTGTTAGTTCTATTATATTTCTTCATGGATGAATATGTTGATCCTTCTAACCTAACACTTTACTGGCCTGCCAATTTTTGCTATGGCTAAAATGAGTTTAAGCGTGCCTGGCTACATTTAGAACTGGCCACGGTCTCCCTATAAGGTACCAGACTACTAATGTGAGGCCATTGAATACACATAACTATTGTTAAATGAAGAATGTCGTTGTTTTCTTTTATTGTATGGATTTGGTGATTAAAATAACAAGTTAAAACTTGCAGGATGGGTCAGCAGGATAGCTGGAATAGCAAGCAGTATCCATACTGTTTTGGAGGCTCCTGCTCCAGGCTAGCATTGGTACTTAGCACCAAAATTCAAATGAAAAAACAATCCTTGAATGGATGAATAAATATAATTAGTCATACTTAAAAAAAGAAACATCAATAGTTTAGAGAAGTGTACCACAGTAAAGGCAGGAAAGCATTCAATGTGCTAAAAGCTTCATTACCACAACTCCTCAAACTTAGCTAGAGAAAAGTACCATTTCACATTTGTCACTTTCAGTAGCATCTAAATTTTATGCTTGAAAAAATACTTCCTCTACCAATCAAAGCCAAGAACTAAGTTCTCAAACAAATGCAATAGTCATTTCTCTTTATAAAGTCAAAAATAGTTATTTGCCTTTTAAATTAAGTAATTCAGTTTACTGCCCATGAATTTTAGCTATAAAGACATGGATTTTAAATATGGTCATATTAGTGAGGAAATCCCATAAAATTGATACAATAACTTGCTTGCCCTCCCTTAAAATGGGATCCTGCAAATTGACAGCTTCTAAGAATAAGGTGGGGGACAGAAAGTGAAAAAAAAAAAAACCTCCTAAAACCGAAATATAACAATAAGTATTTCCTATCACACTGAAGACTCGTTGGATGAAAACATTTTTTCCACATAAAGTACAGTAGATGTACCACATAAATAATGGGCATTCACCTTATCCACAGGGTAATCATCAGGTCATGAGCTACTTGTGTGAACCTGTACAGCTACCTATCAAAAAGTGCTTTATGCTCAAATCTGAATTGCATTATAAAAGCTTGTTCCTGAAATGACCAATCATTTTTTTAAACCTCATACTAGGAAGGCTACTGTGATTTTACTATACCCTTCAAAAACAAGAAGGGTCCTGTTGTCTCTTTTACTATTTTTATTCATTTCTGATCTGCCTCTTAAAAAGGGTTTTAAAACTATTAAGCTCCTTCATATCTCTGCTAACAAAAAGATATATTTCTTACCCCCTTCTCTGCATTCCCTGAGCAAAGAGATATCTAAGCTTTCGCAAAAATAGGAACCAGGACTGAGCTCCTGCCATCTCACCCCTGATGAAAGACTGGCTCCTTAAGTCAACTAGGTCCTTGGTTTGTCTCTGTGTGCATAAAACTAGAATCCTTTGCTTTTCAACAGACTGTGTCTGAAAATTATCAATTCTTTTTTCTCAGTCAAATTACTTGTAAGGTTAAATGACGGGCCTATAAGGAACCAGTAGATCACCTTGGCTCAATGTTACCACTAGGCAGTAACCAACTTGACCAAATCTGTCCTAGTGCCACAAACTACACACTTACCATAGCTTACAAATACCATAAAGCAGGAGTTCTTAAACTAGGGCCTACTAATTTTCTCAAAAACATTTTTATAACTATATTTAGACATAATTAGTTTCCTTCATAAGCCTATGTATTTTTATTTTATGCACTTAAAAATATCATTCTGAGAAGGGGTTCACAGGTTTTTACCAAAGGAGTCTGTGATACAGAAAATGGTTAAGGATATCAATAAAAAAAGCATGGAAGGATCCCATTCATGCTAGGAGTATTTCCTGTACTGCTACTAGAAAAATCATCTATATCTTACTACAGTTGCGTCATCTTCCTATGTTAAAAAAAGTACTAAGTATTTACTAAATTCTAAGAATTAAGCTATATGAATGACATTACAATATGTTTCCAACTTCCTTATTCTTGGAAGGAAAATGTCCTTTACTTTGTGAAGTTCCATATTAAGAACATCACATTTTCTCTTCTAAAGTTACCTTTGATGGAATTTCAACTTTACCTAATTTCACGCATAATTTTCACATAATACAAAATAAAAATAAATTTAAATAAAAAGTAATACACTATTTTGGTAAAATTCTCAACTTCCTTGTTTGTGTATATGTTGTAAGCACCCAGGAGAATATAAGCTGATTGGAGGCAGTGACTAATTTTTTTTTTTCTGAATATTATTAATGCCTAGCTTGGTGCCTTGACATTTTATAAATGTTAGTGGAATTGAACGGAATCATGCTTTAGGATGAAGACAGTTTTACTCACCCATGATTATCCTTTTATCTCACTCCATAGTTTGTGTTATGTGTTCAAATTCACAATGTAATATCTCAGGATAGGCAGTGCAAAGCACTGCATAACTAAGCTGGATAAGGAGTTGTTCCAACTCTCTGGAAGATGTTGAACAGAGAAGGCTTAAAAAGGTACAAGGCTGGGGAACATAAGCAGCCAGACAGTAGACTGTTGGTATGAACAACAGTTTCTGGAGGGGATGGTAAAACCATGAATTCTCTGGTGTACTAAGTATACTACAAGTTCAAGGAGAAAAAAATGTTCTCTAAGTTTATGTGTATTTTTGCTATTTCCCCTAGCAATTAGTAAACTCCCCCAAAAAGTAAATGGCTAGCAAGAACTTTTAAACGGAGTAAAATTTTGGCTATTTCCTCAATTATACGTTAAGATACTTACAACAAAATTATTCTACCAAGTATTTTTTTTTAATGTTTTAATGGTTTAATATATTGCAGGCACAGTTCACTTTATATAATACCCATGTTTTAGAAAACATTTCATCTAAATAGACTTTTTGGGAAATGAAATAATTTTAAGTGTACTAGTGGGGTTTCCTGCTCCAAAATGACCTGCTCTGATGCCTCACCATTATATGGAGGTGACTTTCAGTTTTTAAAGACTGTGTAGAATGTGTCAGTAGAGTTGAAGCTCCGGCAAGTGCTACTGGGTAGGAAAGGCTTCTAGTAGGATTTTGGCCACAGACTATGGCTGTTTTCTGAGGACCAGGCTAGATAAGCATGAAGAAATTCATCAATGGCAGCTGACCACTTAGTGATGGAAATCTTTGGCCATGATAATCTATGAAACACAGAACAGCACAAAATGGCCTAGAGAGCTCCTGCCATTTTTATAAAGACAGTGGCAAAGTAGGAGAAAAGGCATAAAAGACTCTTTATAAATATTAACTTAGCAAATGACATCCTAAACATGAGGTTTGAGATTATCTTGTGGGTACATTAATCCTATTAATACTGCTATACTCTATAAATGCAACCAGAAGCTGCAGCTAAATAGAAAGATGCATCATAGGCTTTCCTAGAAGAGGTAAATAAAGGGGATGGCAGAACTGGTATCATCATTAGAATCAGTCAACATGCATTTACTAAGCACTTATGTGCCAGACATAAGTTAAAAAGAAAGGCGAAAGTCAATCCCTGCCCTCAAGAAGCTCACAATCTCATATGGATGCAACAAGAAAGTAACTGTATACAAACAGGATATACTCAGCATAAATTGAGGATAAACTCAGAGGGAAGGTACTAAGTCTAAAGGGGACTGAGAAGGCTTCCTATTAACAGTGAGACCTTAGCTGAGACTTGAAGGAAGCCAGGAGAGTGTGATCAGGAGGCAAAGAATTCCAAGCATGGGGGACAGCCAGTGAAAACACTCAGAGTTGGTAGATAGCCTTGTGAAAGAAACATCCCAAAGGCTAGTGTCACTAGATAAGAATAAGTGAGGGTTATGACTGAATTGGATGGGTGGGCGGAACAGTGACATGGCCATACTTGTGCTTCTTTAGGAAGATCAATTTGACAACTGAGTGTAAGATGGACTGAATTGGAGGAGGTTCGAGACAGGAAGATTAACCAGTATATTTTTGCAATATTCAATTTGTGAGGTAATTAGAGCCTACATGCTACCAAAGGAACATGAAACATAACTACATGGGAAATTGACCATTTCAAATGTCATTGCTCAGTATAAGAATTTATAAAAAAAGAAGACCATGAAGATAACTGCACATTATGCACCAACAGAAAAAAAGGAGGTTAAAAATAGTCCACAAAAAACTCCACATGACTCTCTAAATGAAATCAACATACACATCCATAAATAATAACATCAGCACAAAAGTAAACAAAGGGGACCCATTTTACACTTCACAATTTTCTTGTGCATCATATTCTCAACCTCTCCCCTTCCCAGAAAAATCAAACAAAATTACTACAGTAAAGTTTTTATTTTGCAGTTTGCAGTAGTCTGAGATGCCAGGATATGATAGTTCAGTTAGCTGGGGAATAGGATATCAACACAGAAAGGTCTAATTCACAATTGTGCATGGTCAATTCAAGAGGGAAGTAACAGAATCATATAAGCAAGGTGAAATGATGCCAATTTGTGGAGTGCCTGCGAAGTAAGTAGTAGTTAAATGAAGAAACTGAGGCTCAGAAAGGTGATGTGCTATTCAGGATTTAAATCCAGGAATTCCTAACTCTAAGTCCACTATGTTCTTTTGCTCAAAGCCATTGGAGTAAATGAAATTGCCAAGGGAGAAGAGATGTGGCCTAGGGCTGGTACATTGGGGAACACCTATATTAAGGGTGAGGGAAGAGGAGCAATCAGCAAAAATATATTTTGGGAAGCATGCTTTAGGAGTAAAAGATGAAATGACTGAGGAAAACAAATGTTCAATCTTCCAAGCATATCAATTTATGAAGCAATGCATGCCTAACAAAGCGGAACCAGACCTCCTCAGCTTAGGCCTGAACCTCAAATACATAAGGAGACAGAAGTTTATACATTAAAAACAATTAATTAAGACTAATTAATTAAACTTTTTTTTTTGGGGGGGTAATGGGGGTTAAGTGACTTGCCCAGGGTCATACAGCTAGTAAGTGTCAAGTGTTTGGTCTGAGGTCCCATTTGAACTCAGGTCCTCCTGACTTCAGGGCCGGTGCTCTACACACTGCGGCACCTAGCTGCCCCAAGACTAATTAATTAAAAGGAAACAATACAACATTAAGTAATCTGATTTCTAATAGGATGAAAAATTAGGGACTTTCCAAGCTGGGAGGGAGAGAGTAAACAAATGCAATTCAGAATTCAGAAAAAAAAAAGTGTCCTAATCCTGTCTGGTCTCTATAAACAATCAAAGGGACACAGAAATAATAACTGATTGATCATTATGGGGCCAGTTTTGTGGTCCAGTTTCCTAGCCATGCAGGGCTAGATTCAAATAATACAATAAGGTTTTCTCCAAATTCCCACAACTAAAGTTTTCTCACAAGACACAAACTGGAGTAGACCCATAATTGAATAGAAAGGGAACTGAGCTAGGTCCAGAACTGATTCACAAGATGGAGTCAGTGTGGTCCACACAATTCCCACAATTAACCACTTACTATCCTGATCCCCTCAATTCCCTCAGAAGTGAAAAAAGGCAAATGTCTGTAAGTCTAAACAGAAAATCATAAATGCTTTTGTAAAGAAGAAAACTGGGATGTGTCAGATATAGAGAACTCTAAAGAACATCAGAAAAAAAAGGAAAATTATTATATTCTAATGGATAGTAAATGACTGAATAATGATGTAGGAATTATTTCTAAATTATCTGGCAAACAATCAATAGAACATATTGTTTATTATGTGCCAAGCATTGTGCTAAGTACTGGGTACAGAAATAAAAAGCAAACAAAGTGATACCAAAGACTTGTTAGAGCAAAGCTAGAAATTAATTAGCAAATTAGATGAAAAATGAGAATATAAGATAAGCAATCAAGGCAACTCCAACCTAACTTAATTAAACAAGCAGTTCAAATTTCTAAAAATGAGAAATGGATAAAGAACAGACTTGGAAACAGACCAACACCATTACACCTATGTAAGTTTTATTGAAATCAATTAATCAATACAATGAAGAAATGAAAATTAGACATCACATCAGCCAAACATCTACTTCTTTGTTTGTAAAACTTTTAAAAGGAAGAAGGAAGATTCTGAGCAATATTATTTCAAAGATATGGAAAAGTGGAGGGGAAAACAAAATTATATAAAGCTTAGTAAGGAACCAATTGAACCAGATCATCCAGAGGCCATTTAAGCATGAAACCAGAAGGAAGAAAATAGATTAAAAAGTAAACAAGTCAATATTTCTATAAGAAATTATTTTCTCCATCACTGACAATGAAATCACAACATTTGGACTCTACCATAAGATCTCTCAATGTGATCCATAATGCAGTAGAAATGGAGAGAAAAAAACAGATAATGGAAAAACAGCTGGAGTATATTGAGTATACATAGAGAAAGTCTATGCCAGCGAAATAGTCTGAGACTTTTGAAGGATCTTTTCCCAACGTAAATCTAAGAGGAGAATAACAAATACTTGGGAAAAAAATTTCAGACTGTATGATTACTGAAAAGGATGACTCAGAAAATATCAATAACACCTGAAGTTTTCCCTTACATTTTCACTTTGTAAAAATCTTTATGGAAAATAATTTAATACACAATTATTTGGGAATAGTCATCACTGAACAAAGCATTTAAGTATTTATTACTATGGGTCAGGCATTGTGCAAAGAGCTTGGGATACAAAGAAAGGTACAAACAGTCCCTACTCACATTTTAATGAGAGACAACATATGAAAAACTGGGTACATAAAAGATACATGTTGTTGTCTCTTGTTCTCATCCAACATGGTGTCTCTCCTGCCAATATATAAATTTTTTAAATGATTTTTAAAAGATGTAAAAATAATGATAATTTTGTTTACCAACTCTCTGATTATTAACAACTGGTAGGGCACAGAAAAGAAATACAAGCTTGCCAATGTTGTTGGCCACTGCCATATCAAGAATGTTCACTGCTGAGTCCAAATCAAGGAACAAATTTCCCTACAGGTGATGAAGTCTTCTAGATGCAGATGTTTGGAGATGAAATTGCATAAGGCTACAAAGCACTACCTAATTATTGACAAAGGAAGACACAAGTGGATGAAGAAAATCTATTGTCCATATTATGATAGGTAATTGGAAAAATAGCCCATACATATACAGCATACATATACTGACATACATCAGTACATATACATACTCTTGGACACAGCTTGTGGATAGTTTTGAACTGGGTCTAGGGTAAGAGGACAGTAGGTTGGATTGCTTTGGGAAAATTGTACCATAATTTTAATGACTCCTAGCTTTTCCCTGAAACCAAGGCTCATCTTTTAACATCAAAATTATTCTCATGATACTGTATGGTTGAGTCATAGAATATAATAGTATCTCAAAAGCTAAACAGTCATTCAAAGGGCAATAGAATGGGTCATGGTGGGAGGGAGCATGCTACAACATAATAACAATGAAGAATTAAAAAGGAAAAATAGTGTAAAGGCTACCATCACAGAAATGAGTAACTGGAAAAAGAAGTGGATTGTTCAAACAGTAAGAACAAGGGGTAGAACTGAGGATAGTACAGGTACTTCAGTGGTAGCCATCAAATGTCATGAGATTTAGAAGAAGATTCTCAGCATGATGAACAGACATTTTTAGAGAAATTATAGAAGACAATAACAAGAGTAAAACAAGAAACAAAAGTGTGTATGGGTTGTGATTTGTATCACAGGATGCTGCATTCACACCAATGGAATCACTTTGAACCACTAAAGTACAAGAGTGCAATAGACAATTCTTTTATAAGGTAAACATTGGTGTATAATGCAAATAATTCCTAATTTTAAAGATTTTAAAATAAAATTTCTGTGCATTAGATCAGATTTATTTACAGGTGCAAATAGTAACAAGTTCAACTATTTAATGAATCAATGTTTATTGAGCAGGTTGCCATTTTAGGTTCTGTGAGAGATAATAATAAACAAAGGATGGCCCTTCCTCTCCTAGAACATAATAACAATAACATTTAGTCTTATAAGAGAGTTATAAAATTCATACAAATGGTCATAATACAAGACAGAATGTGATTAGTGACACAGGAGAGGCACAAAGACAGGTGTGATCATTCTCAAGAGTGGGAGAGGATTCTAATAGATGGAGACAGAGGAGGCATATTCAGCAAAATGAGGAGCCTGTGCAAAGGCTCTGAAGCAGAAAAGTACATGGTATGTCCCTTCTGAGTAAACCAATGTTGCCGGATTATCGGATTTTTAAAGACAATCAATCAGAAATATGGTTGCATAGATAGGTTGAGATTCACTAAAAGATCTAATAAAGGACAATAAATGTCATGCTGAGAATTTTGGAAATTGAAGAAGTCAGTTCAGTTCAGTTGTTTATCAGTTGTGTCTGACTCTTTGTGACCCCATTTGGGGTTTTCTTGGCAAAGACACTAGCGTGGTTTGCATTTCCTTCTCCAACTCATTTTAGAGTTGAGGAACTAAGGCAAACAGGCTTAAGTGATTTACTCACAAAGCTAGTAACTGTCAGAGGTCGTCTTTGAACTCATGAAGATAAGTCTTCCTGATGCTAGGCTCTGTACTCTATCCAGTACACCACCTTGCTGCCCTTTGAAGAAATCAAAACGCCTCCAAAAATTGTATTTGGGTTTACTTGTTAAAAGGACAATTTTTAGGGAAAATGTCATATTAGTTGTAATTCTTTTCCTAAAGTCATTAGGGTTTCTCAATAATCTTTAGATAATGCTATAAATCATATTTGGGCTTCTGGATCTTTGGATATAAAATAAAGAACTGCAATCTCTAACCTGAAGATGGTTTGCTATACAATATTATTTGACTACAAAAGAATTGAAATGGAAAATTTTTAACTCTAAGAAAAATGTCATATTAGTCATACAGCACCTAATTCAAGGCCATTGTCCCTAGGATCTAAATATCTAATGGGGATGAAGAGTATGGTGAGAAACAGAAAACTTACACATTTAATTTCTTCATGTTCTCCCAATGTCAAAAACACCATGCCCAGATAACAGAATCTCACAGTCTGAATGTGGCCTCAGAGATCATCGAATTCTACCTATAGTTAAATACAGACATTCCTAGCCCCAAAAGAATCTGCTTAGAAATGCCTATCATTATAGGTCTTGTACTTTGCTTTTTAGAAAAAGGTTCCACAATAACTCTAGTCATTCTACAAGCTTCACTGAAATTTAAAAGAAAAATACACACACAATTAAATTCTCCCACATCTTAGCTCTACCTTTCTTAAATTTAAAGAATCTAGATTTCAGATAAAAACACTCAACTTTTTCTTGCAAAGATCTTCAAGATGTTTAGGACTTTATGTCCATCTTATATCACTTATGAGAAGCAACATGATGTCTAAAATAATGAAGAGATGACACAAACTGAAGAATATACTTTTAGAAGTAAAGATATGTTAATCTTCCCTTCAGAATAAAATAGATCCTGCTATTAGTTTACATTAAGATTTAGAGCACCTATCACCCACCAAACTCATCAAGTCTCTATACACTACTGAAATTATTTTCTCTTCTTATGCTTTTATAGGTTATACAAGGACAAGAGAACTGTCTTTCTTCTGTGGGGTGACTACTGCCTATTCCTACTTCATTTGGTTCAAACACTTACAGACAAGCTCCTTTTTGAACTGATCATTTTCTAGAGGTCATTCAGACCATAATTTCAGGGCCTAGCCACTATCCTGATGGTCCTTCTTAGGAAATTGGACCCAGTGGGAACGTTTTCTCCCTCTGCTTAGTCTATGGGTCAGCATTTTCCTTCCCTTGTACTTCTTAATTCCCTTAAGTGGCAATTATTTAAGGCACAGTTAGAGAAGGTGCAATCTACATTCATCCAATAAAACCTAAATATTAAAAAGGACAGAAAAATTCAGCATGGTTACTAAGGATAAATGGGACAGCATTTAGCATTTGAAAGGTACCAAAGAAGTGGTACAAGAGTAGATAAGGGAAGTGATAAAAAAAACTACTGGAGGTAAAATATAATTTAGAAGAAGTAAAAGGGAATAATATGTGTCAAATAGACAAAGCATCTTAATTACAAAAGGTTAATATTAGAGTCAGAGTCAAGGAATAGGTAGAAAAATCATTCTAAGGGATTGAAAATCCATTCAATGACAGAAACCAAAAGAGAAGACTACCATCAAGGTTTTTAATATTATATGAAACAGCCACAAGCTAATTTTGTAAAATCAGTACCTACACTGAAAAGATGCTTAAGTACTATATAAAGGAGTATTTCTAAATATTGCCAACTTATTTAAAGAATATGATATCAAGGCATGCAATTTTCGTGTTCTCAAGAGGTAAATTTAGAAAAAATACATATAATGAGGATCATTTTGGTTACCCTATGCACATACTCACAGACATGATTTTAAAATAATAAACAAACGGACTCAGAACCCTAAAAGAGTATATACAAAAATGCAGTAATTAAAATTTTTGTAACTTGATGCCCAGCAGATAGAGGCGACTGAATGAAAAAGGAGGGACAATAAACCAAAATGACACCATCTTCACAGCAGGCAGCTGTAGTGCAAAAGGCCAACAGGTGGTAGTATTATGTAGGCAATAATACACTCTCAGATGTGGTTATCCTGAAATATAGTGCCCCCAGGTCTAAGGAGCATTGTTAGTTCAAGCACTCAGGAAATATAGTCTTTGCATAACTATGCACTTGGTATACTGTTCAAGAGAGCTGAATGTCTATGAAACCAGAGTTGTTACAAATCTAGCTTCAATCTTAACTTCTTTTAAAAAAAAAGTTTCCTGTCCTCCACTTAGAATAAGGAATCCTTTTTTTAATTTTCCAAGGTGTGGTATTGATTTAATTGACCATCTAATTGGTATATATACAAATGAAAAGGATTTGGTTTATTGTCCCTCCTATTTTTTTTGGCTAACAAAATCCAGATCAATTTAAAACCTGCATGGTAAATATGTATTCCAAACATCTAGTTGCAAATCATACTTTATTCCATAAAAATAAAATTAATTTCTATTGATTCTACTTTTCTACACCACATTTCCTCCTTTGAAAAGTTTACTTCTCCTTTGTGGATGGTGGTATATAGTCCATGGATGATTGTCCAACATAGAATGGCAGGAATCTTATGTAAGACACTGGAATTGACCCCTTCAGATAATTGAGTTGGTGCATATTAGCTCATTTAGTGGATTATAATCATTTAAAGTTTAGAAAACTTCATGTAGTAGTAAACTTCTTATTTCAATGAAAACCCAAGATATATTAAGAGGTGTCAAAAATTTTCAGATAAAAAACAGACAATTTATTTTAAAAATATGTACACATAAAGAAGGGAAGGTGTTTGAGTATCATGAAGCCAAACAAATAATAATAGGGCAATTTAGTGCTTTAAAAAATGTTGGGAAATATATTCAAATATTTAAACAACTGCAGTGACTGGCAGTAGAGACACTAAAGAGAGGAGATCAAGTCAAATGGTAGGTCCACTTCCATACTTCCCAAGATAATTGCTACCTGTAGGTTACTATTCTCTTTCTCTTATTCACATATCCCTACTATGTGTTTTCTTAATGACTAGAAGAAAAAACAATATTGCAAAAGGTAGAAATGTCTTCTGAACCTAAATGAAAATCTATATACAGGTGAAGTACTTTAAAACCAAATAACAACAATAATCACAGCTAACATTTATATTGCATTTACTATGTGGCATGCATAATCATTATCTCATTTGATCCTCAAAACAACCCTGAAAGGTAGATGCTATTATTATCCTCATTTTACAGATCAGGAAACAGAAGTAAACAGAGTGGAAGTGACAAGACAAGTGTCACAAAGCTATATCGGATCTGGGGCCACATTTGAACTTAGGTTTTCCTGACTCCAGGTTCAGGGTTCTATCTACTTCTCAAAGCAAACAGTGATTATAATCATTCCATTAAGATAATAATTTATAATTTTCTTAAGCTATGACAATGTTTTACATTGTGTATCAATCAATAAGCATTTGTTAAGTGCCTATCATGCTGCAGGTACTATACTAAGTTTTAAAGAAACACAAAAGTAAAACAGTTCCTATCTTCAAGGAGCAGACGCTCTGATAATGAAGACTATGTGAACAAAAGTAGTCATATAAAAGACACCTATAAAGTAGACACAAGGAAACTAAGGGAGAAAGCACTAGAAGCTGCAAATGGGAGTGGATTCACTCCCCTACCACCAAGTGTGATGGAGGTTCAGCACAGGTATTACACCAAGTGAAGACAGATATGATAAAATATTAAATGTAAATTTGAATGCTATTTGCTGTAAATGTAATAGAAAGGAAAAGTTTTAACTTATTAATGTAAAACATTAGCTCTATATAATGTGAAACATTAGCTGTCTCCATCTAGGACTGGGTAGTTCTGATGAACCCTGATTATAGGATAGGAACTCTGGGCTGGAGCTGATAAAGGGTGGAGTTATGTAGTAACATGGGAATGCTTAAGAGATTTTATGGGAGGAAGTGAAAACTGGGGAAAAAAAATCCAGGATGAGAGTTTTCTCATTAACAGCTGAGAAGCTGGGACTACTTCTCTATTTAGAAATACATCCAAAGCAAGGACAGAAGAGAAAAAAGGGAGATGTGAGAATTTTGGAAAACAGAGGAAGAGCTCATCAAGATAGGTAACTGAAAGGCCAATCAAATGATTTGTTGTTTAGTTGTTTAATCATCCAACTCTTTGTGCCCCGTGGACCATAGCACACCAATGCTGTTCATGCGGTTTTCTTGGCAAAGATACTGGAGTAGTTCGCTATTTCCTTCTCCGGAAAATTATGGCAAACAAAGGTTAAGTGGCTTGCCCAGGCTCACACAGCTAGTAAGTCTAAGGCCACATTTGAACTCAGGTCTTGCTGACTTCTGGCCCAGTACTCTATCTACTGAGCCACCCAGCTGCCAATAAAAACCCATGGTCAAAGTCCAAGGAACAATGGCTGTACAGAGATTTGGAAAAACACATGTGAACACATGAGAGCTATATTCCATATAAAAAAAAGACTGAGAAATTCAATTACATATAGAAGAAGAGAAGCAGAATAGTGAGCAGTTTAGAAATAACACAAATACACAGAAAAACAGAAAGGACAGGGGATGTATGGTCTAGAGAAGAAAAGGCTAAGGTAAGACATGATAATAGTTTTACAAATTGGAGTTCAACTTCAACTTGAGGTTTCATAAAGGTAGAGCTGGTAGGAAACAAAGGAGGTTATGGGACAGAATTTTCAGTTCAATGTAAAGAAAAAGGAGAGTTGTATAACAAAGGAACAGGTTTCCTTGGAAGACACTTAACTTGACACTGAAGGTATCTAAACAAAGACTGGATTATCCATCGACAATGTCATTCAGGCAGCTGGACACTGAGTATTCTCAGTGCAGCTTCTACATGAGCTTTAAAGTTTTTCTAATTCTAAGAGACTATGGGTTATACTAGATGCTATGATACTAATAACAGAGCAAATCAATGCAATGTTTTGTTGCATTGTTTCTTCCTTTTTAAAAGCTTAATAACTAATGTTTAAGTCAAAACTGAGAATATGTACTTTAGGACAGACCAAGATTCAGGTCATTTCGAAGAAGTGAAGGATTCACAATTCCAAATGCATTTATGTTGACTATAAATATAAGTAATATTAATAATGAAATATCAATAACCATATAAAATTTTGCATAAAACATGTTATATTTCAACTATGCCTTAAAGTGTGTATTTCAAAGACATTTTATTTTTAGTTACAATATTAAAAAAATCATTTCTTATGTCTTATATGAGATGACTATGTATGTTAATGTAATACACTAATATCTTGACATCTTCATGCCTGGAAGATGCACATAGTCACATTGACCCTGCCATAAATAATAAAATATGCAAATCTAGACATCACATGTCTTACTCAATGTAAAAGGAACATTAAATTTTTAAAAAATTTTCTAAGGAAATATAAAGTCTTTTCCATGTATGATTATGGTAGTATTATTCTTAGTTGCTGATAGAGGGAATGGTATAGAAAAAAATAAACATATTAAGAATAATAAAACAATAATTTTTTAAAACCAAAATCACTATTTGACTAAGTATCACCACAAAAGATTCATATTGTAACATGGTAATATACATTAATGTCTACATATGTAGCAAAAAGATTTTAAGATCTTTAGACGAGCAAGAGATAAGCCTGTCACCTCCATTCATCCCTTAGGTCTTGCTAAGGGAACTTCCTATAACACCTGGCACAGACTCAGGCTACTGAGCATGGGCATTAATGGGACTTGGGATCAATGTATTCATCCCAAACCTAACATGAGACTGAGTCTAAGAGTAGCAGCTGGGGCAGAAGCAAATTTCAAAAGACAGATTTAACCTAAGCCTTGGGCTTTTACTGGCTGTCTGTGAATGGCTAAGGGTCTGACACACAAGTGAGCTAAAATGCACCCTAAGGATATAAGATAAAAGAGCTAAGGCTCCCTCCTTTGCCTGTAACAGTCAACACAGTAATTGTAATTCAAAAGAAAATCAGTGGATGGAAGCCAAGAGCAATGCAGTGGAATATAAGTAGACAGAACCTCAGTGAAAAACTAGGTGATTGAAGTGAAGTAGAGGATAAGCATGATAGTCAACCAGCAAATGGCAGAGCCAACAGAGGAAATAATTCAGTAAAGGACACCAGAAGATTGCAGAATAGCAGGGAAATTAGCAAGCAAGAGAGGACTTCCAGCATGGATGATATTTAGAAATTGGAGTTACCCTATATACAAAGGTTCTCTAGGTACATGAATTCACAGATACACAGCTGCATGTATTACCTCTCCTACTGGTGGTATGGAAATGTGTGGGAGAGTTTGCCCCTGCATACAAGGAAGGAATCTGACAAGTAATTTATCTTGCTTGTTCAATTAAATGCCTTTTACTTTGAATTAATGAGTATATCAGTTGGTATGGTAAAAGAGAAAACTATGGTGAAGTATTTTTAAGCTGTGATTTTAAATAGAGAGTGATTGAGAGCATGTTCTGAAACTGGACTCATTTTCAGAGGGCCTAACCTACTACTATATTGTATTTGCAAAAATGAAGCAGAAATTTGGTTCTCTGATCTAGTCCTGAGAATGAAATTTAAAAACTTAAATAAAATGATCTTGACCTGTGTTCTTTTTCCTGTGCCCAGGGTCCCTTTGCTATTGTTCTCACCTCTCCCCTATCATTTACCTCTTCTACAACTAGGCACAACAAATCTCTGTATGCTAACAAGATTTCCTATATTATTTATAACTATATTATTAAACAAAAAACAAAGTTAGGGATTCTTATGTGGTCTTTTTTATAATGCAGAGAACATATAAGGCCTGCTATGTTGGAAAGGAATTCAGACTTTTTTTCAGCCCCAGAGGGCTCAACTAGGAATGACACAGAAGTTGGGGAAATGTTCTAACAATTAGAGATACACTGAAGTCAGTTATTCTGCACTAGAGAATAATAGTTTCCCTTACTAGAGGTCTCTAAAAAAGAAGCTAGATGATGACTTGTTAGGTATATTGTAGAGGGGGATTTTTGGTCAGATACAGGTAGGTCCAGTTTAACTCTGAAGTGCCTTCCAATTCTGAGATCAAGACTTGAACATAGTCATACATAATTATCATTATAATCATAACTTCAAAAAAAAGGTAGCTATGGTTAGAATCCATTATGTTTGTCAGGAAAATCTCTAGCTCAAACTTTTTAACATATAGAGAGAGGCTCACAACATTCTTCAGCCTGTACCTGGGCAAGGCATATTATACATTATTTATAACATTTGTTTTTTCTAGAAGGTCCACTTCTCTAGGTCTTCATTTCCTCAGCGATAAAATGAGAGGGGTGGACTAGATAATCTCCCATGTAAAAGGCTGCATATTGTATCTTTTTTTGTGGTATGAAAGAACTGGAAGTCAAGTGGGTACTTATTGATTAGGGATTAGCTTAATGAAATGTGGCATATGGATGTGATAAAACAGTATTGTGCCATAAGAAACAATGACTATGAGGAATTCAGAGACACATGGGGAGACATATGACACAATGCATAGGGAAAGAAGCAGAACCAGGAAAAAAACAATATGTAATATGGCTCTACATACAATTCTTTACTAGAAAGAATGATAAAATTAAACTGAATGCTGTGTAATTCTAATAACTAAGCTTGACTCTTTTGAAAAAATGAGAATATTTTCTTCTCTCCATTTGCTAGAGGTGAGAGTCTATTAGTATAGAATGTTTCATGTGTTTGATGTGTTTCTTGGTTTTGTGGAACTTTTTTTTATTAGGGAAGGCTTCATAAGTGGGATAATGAGTCGGGTATCTGTGAGATCAGTTGAAAAAGAAAGAAAATTAAATATGCTTCAATAAAGCAGTAACTAAAAATAAATATGCACAGGGGTTCCCCTCTGGTCCTCAATGAACCTTTCCGGCTTCCTTTGTGTAGGAAGGAAGTAGTATGTGGGACAGCCTAGTTCTACCAAAGATTGGCTTGTTGTTTCTTTCTTTCCTTCCTTCCTTCCTTCCTTCCTTCCTTCCTTCCTTCCTTCCTTCCTTCCTTCCTTCCTTCCTTCCTTCCTTCCTTCCTTCCTTCCTTCCTTCCTTCCCTCCTTCCTAACCACTGATAAGAAACTCAGCATTTCTAAGTTCAGCATACATAAGGCAAGGATATTAAATATCAACAAGGGATTATAAAAATGCCTAATACAATTAGTATTCAATATATTTTTAATAGCCATGAACAAAGAGGTCAGTCTAGTAAAAGTTAATAATTCAGTGCCAATGAAAGCTACAAAAATCCTTGGTGAAATAAACTTGAACATAATTATCGTTATAATCGCAACTTCAAAAAAAAAGGTAGCTATGGTTAGAATCCATTATGTTTGTCAGGAAAATCTCTAGCTCAAACTTTTTAACATATAGAGGGAGGCTCACAAACATCACTATCAGGATGAGAAAAAAATCAGGTATCTAAACTATGTTTTTGAATAAATGTTTTATGCCAAATCATCTGTGTGTTTGGCAAATGTCACCCTGCTTTGATATCAGGATATAACTTGAACTGTTACTTTCATGTCACTCAACAGCAGCCCCTACTGGCCAATTAAAAAGAACATAAAAGGAATTAAAAAGGGAAACCAATTGAACATTGTTCACTGAAAGTGACTGACAAAAATTTCATTCTCAGATTCAGGGACCACTGAGGAACTGGTGCTTACTTCATTTTCTAAGACACTAGTTTCATTTAAAATTCACTTTCTTCAATATGACCAGACATCTCAAAAAGAATCACGATAAAGTCTAATTTTAATTTGCAAAACCAGTTGACAGCTGTGTAAGTCCATTAACATACTGTCCAAAAATAGAGTTCCATTCCAATAAACTACTATTTTTCTATGAAATGCAACATAATTAAATTAATCTACGCTGCTTGCAAAAGGTTCTTGCCTTTTCCTTTACAAACAGAAAATCACTTATGCTAGGTTTTTATTTCAGGTGCGCACTAAAATTCTGATTCTTGACAAAAGGAAAGAACGACTATCTGCCAATCAATCTGACATGCTATTGAAAGACTGGCACTAATAGCTGTGACAAGAATGAACCTGTTTGAAGCAAAGCTTTTTTTTTTTAAAGAACTAGACCAGCCATCAAAAATATCATTTTATCTAGCTGGGGCCTAAGCTATACTTTGCTATAGTAAGAAAGAGCTGTTAGTTGATTTAAGTGAATACTTTACCTTGATGAATTTTTACTCTTTTAAAACAATGCATTTAAGTGCCTTTTTTTCTTAGAAAAAATAGCAACTATAGAAAATCTTGAACATTTGAAAGGACAATAACTTTATTTTTCAGATTTTTCCTGACTAAAACCCAATAATTTTCTATAGTCACTCAAAGTGTGTCTTTATTACAGATATTTGTTAACATGTGACAGAGCAGAAAGAACAATGGATTCTGAGCATGAGTCCTGGTTCTGTCACTTCAGAGTAATGGGACCTAAAGTAACTCACTTAACCTCTTTGGGTTTCAGTTTTCTCATCAACACAATGAGGAGGGGTTTGACTACATGATTTCTAATGTCTCTTCCCATTCAAAAATCTGTAATTGTATAGGATTTTGGGGGGTTGTTTTTTATTTTGGGGAGGCTTATATGGCTTTAAAGCTACAAGTTCATCACCAAAAACATTTAAAATTTTACATCCTCTTTTCAGGTATGGGATAAATGAAAAAGGGATAATAATGGAGAAAAAAAGAATGTGCTTTTAAAAAAGTTATCTTTTGTTCTACCTAGAAAATAATTTAATAAATGTTAAGGAATTCTTCTCAGTTCATGTTATTTGGTTTTTTTTATCAGACAGAAAAATCATTATCTAAAAGTTATGATAAACTGTGGAATAAACCTTCCATGATGAACCACATTTTGAATATGTACAATTTCCCATTATCTTTGGCTTATTTTGAAAAGTCAGTTAAATCAAGATTTACATGTAAGGCAGATATTGTAAGTTATAAGCTCCTCACTCTACCAGGTCACTTGAAGAAGAGAGGGAAAGACAATTATGAAATAATCTTCCTTCTGAATCAAAACTAGATCCTTAAGTGTTAAATAAGATAAGGTAAAGGACACCAATGAGTTTTTAAACCAAAGATTAATTACCAAAATCAAAATTTTGTTTATTTTTAACTATTTGAACTTTCAGGATTTGGTTCATGAATATTGCAACTGTCAGTTCAGATAGGATCTCAATTTTGTCTGATGTTGATGAAGTAATCATAAAGCAGTTTGCCTGTATAACCTTGTTCCCTCAAGAAGAAATAAGGGAAGAAAAAGTTCTATGAGGAACTATGGAAAAATACTATAGTCAAACTACTCATAAAAGTACAATAAAATATATTAGAAAATGAATGAATGTGACTTTTAGGAAAATGTTCTAACTCACTGATTACTGAAAAAAAAGGAAAAAAAAGAATTAAACAAAGCTTCCATACTTTTCTCCTCCACCATATAGAGACAGGGACAGCTTGAGTTACAGAGGGCCTGAGTTCGAAAACAAATGATTAATTGAACTGCTTTCCCATGAATTTCAGATCTCTTTAGCCAATCATAGAGGTGTTGCCAACAAAACTTGCATTTCAATAGTGTTCTTTCAACTTTCTTTTAAATGTACTGAATGTCATTAAGGATTTTACAGAGCATTAAATTACATACTAGAAAGGAAATTATTTCAGGCAAGTACTATATCTTTTGGACTAGAACTAAAAGTCCAAAGTATAATTAAGAATTTAAGCCCAATAATCTTAATGATAGAAGAAGAGTCACGACAAAGAGACGCTTCTGGCTGTGTGTGTGTGTGTGTGTGTGTGTGTGTGTGTGTATGGAGAAAGAGAGAGAGAGATACATATATACATATATATATATAGAGAGAGAGAGAGAGTTCAGATTTTACATACAGATTGATATGATGTAATAAAAAAGGAAACTGAGTCACACAAATTTTAAAAATACATTTTTTTGGTTTTTTTCCTAATTTTGTTCTGCTTTTCCTTCTATTGAAAAAAGTGTCTACCTCCATCAAAAATCAAACATCAAAAAAACAAACACCATAAACAAGAAAACAAGAATATTGTTCTGAATTCTTTTATTGTCTTCCAACACTTATTGACATACTAAATTATAGAATTTAGATGGATTCTCCCAGGAGAAACAGGTAGATATTACTCTTGTTTGACAATAAAGAAAGTAAAGATGGTTTCAGTTCCAGGAGCCACGATGGCAGAGTAAGAAGTCTCTCTCACCCTCCCTCACTGACATTTGAAAGCCCAGAAAAAATTGGTCCAGGAAAATCCCTGAGTCAGCAAAAATGCAGGGCACAGCAGTCTCATAGCCCCAGAAGCTTGGGGGATTAAGGGGTAAGGTCCTCTCACTCGGCAGGAAGGGCAGTAGTACAAGACTAAAGGCATCCCAGCAAGCCAGAGGCAAGCATACCAGGAGGAGATCCTGACACCTAGGTGGTGGAGCAAGCAAGTGCCAACACCAGGACTCCCCCGTCCCTCCACCAAGAGTCTCAGTTCAGGCAGGGGAACCAGTAGACACCAGCTCAGAAAACCACCACTGGCAATGGCATTCTCTAGCAGCAAAATCACCCAGTGCCTCAACACAACTCTGGGAAGCACAACCCCAGAAGGCGAACCTCCAGGATGACAGATATCCACCAGCAGTGGGAGACAAACATCTAACTGCAAGGCTCATGTGAGCAGAAAAAGAAGCTTGGGTAAGTGCCTCCTTCACTCCAGCAGGAGAACTCAACATTTTTTTTTAAGTCAGGAAATGGGCAAACACCACGAACAAAAAGCAGAAACAGAAAATCACCACAGATTCTTATTTTTGGGATAGGGAAGATCAAGGCACAAATTCAGAAGAGGCCAACATTGTCAGTATACCCACATCCAAAACCTCAAAGGGGAATATGCACTGGTCTCAAGACCAAAAAGCTTTCTTGGAAAAGCTGAAGAAGGAATTCAAAAGTCAAATAAGAGAAGTAGAAGAAAAATTGGGGAAATAAATGAGAGGTATGCGAGAGTCAATATGGAAAAGGAAGAACAAAAATTAACTGTAGAAAACAAGTCCTTAAAAAGTAGAATTGGTCAAATGGCAAAGGAGGCACAAAAACTCATTGAAGAGAAGAGCTCCTTAAAAAGTAAAATACGCCAAATAGAAAAGGAGGTACAAAATCTAATAGAAGAAAACAACTCATTAAAAACTAGAATGGGACAAGTAGAAGCTAATGACTCTATGAGAGAGCAAGAATCAGTCAAACAGAAACAAAAGAATGAAAAAAAACAGAAGAAAATGTAAAATACCTCGTTGGTAAAAACAACTGACCTAGAAAATAGATCCAAGAGAGAAAATTTTAAAATTATTAGTCTACCTAAAATACATGAAGTAAAAACAGAGCCTGGACAACATCCTTCAGGAAATCGTCAAAGAAAACTGCCCTGAAGTCCCAGAACCAGAGGGTAAATTAGTCATGGAAAGAATCCACCAATCACCTCCTGAAAGAGATCCCAAATTGAAAATACCAAGGAATATTGCAGCCAAATTCCAAAATTGCCAGATCAAAGAGATAATACTGCAAACAGCTAGAAAGAAACAATTTAAATAACATGGAACTACAATCAGGATTACACAGGACCTTGCAGCTTCTACATTCAAAGATCAGAGGGCATGGAATACAATATTGTGTAAGGCAAAGGAGCTTGGATTACAACCAAGGATCAACTACTCAGTGAAACCAAGCATAATCTTTCAGGGGAGGAGATGGACATTCAACAAAATAAAGGACTTCCAGACCTTCCTGATGAAAAGAACAGAACTCAACAGAAAATTTGACCTTCAAATACAAGACTCAAGACAGGAATAAAAAGATCTTTGCCACTGTTACAGATCATATCCTGGAAAGGATCCAATCAAAGAGGGATTCCATATATGTGATGAAACACTCTACCTGCCAGATTTACATGAACTGATGCTGAATGAAGTGAGCAGAACCAGGAGAACATTGTACACAGTAACAGCAGCATTGTGTGATGACCAACTATGACTGACTTAGTTCTTCTCAGCAGTACAATGATAGAAGACAATTCCAAAAGACTCATGACAGAAAATGTTATCTACATCCAGAGAAAGATTTATGGAGTCTGAATGCAGATCAAAGCATACTATTTTCACTGTTTTGTTGTTGTTGATTTTTGTCACTCATGGCTTTTCCCTTTTGTTCTGTTTCTTCTTTCACAATATGACTAATGTGGAAATATGCTTAACATAATTGCACATATATAACCTATATCAAATTGCTTGCTGTATCAGGGAGGGGGTCTGTGAGAGAGGGAGAAAAATTTGGAACTCAAAATCTTATAAAAAATGAATGTTGAAAATTATCTTTACATGTAATTGGAAAAAAATACTATTAGTAAATATTAAAAATATTTTTAAAAAATACTCCAAATGTTCCTGTTTATAGATGGCATTGTGTTGATCATATCAAGAATAATCAAATGATTCTCCTATAAGTAACCCATTGGAGGTATACTGATCCTCTGTTATCCTGGCAAAACAATTTTCCTACATGCGTGATCCTCTATACATGTTCCCTATGTGTTCCGTTCTTCCCACTGATGGGGTTGTGAAACTGAAAACTGATACCCAACTTTATTTTTTATAATTGAGAATTGCATCTAATTGCTAGAATTCGTTCTTATGGATTAGAGTTAGATTAAATTTTACAGGCCTTAATATTAGAGTTTATAAGAGTTTTAACTTCCCCATTTTTCTGCTACAATCTATCTTACCCCAGAAAGGAAGAGGGAGGATGAGCTAATGTGGTCATAAGATGTTTTACTTGATCATAAGCCTGGTACACTCTAGTGTAGGGAGTTGCCTAACACATGGCTTTCCAGAAAATGTTGACCAAACATTGTGTTTTCCCCATTGCCATGGCTCCTGGAGATCCCCTTAGGTGAGTCAGGCCAAATGTAAGCCCACTCTTATCTGTGATATAGGCCAATTACCGTCTTAGTTTAGTTTTCATCACAGAACTATTTTTAGCACCTCATACAGACTGTTATCTTTTTCAAATGTATAAAAAAACAGTCTGTTCTGCCTGTGGAAGGGATCCTTGACTAATGAAAAGTCTTGGATCTCTTTAGCCTTGCTAACAAATTGATCATGTTCAGTATATAAATATATAGTGATAATAATAATAAGTATGTCAGTATACAAATGAAAGAAAGAAAGAAAGAAAGAAAGAAAGAAAGAAAGAAAGAAAGAAAGAAAGAAAGAAAGAAAGAAAGAAAGAAAGAAAGAAAGAAAGAAAAGAAAAGAAAGAAAGGGAGGCACTGAGAAGTTAAGTGATCCACCAACATTCACATAAGTGATGAATGACAGCATCCTAATTACAATTCAAGCTTTCAGATTTCTGGCTTAATACTTTATTTTCCACTGGGTTTTTAAGCAAAGTCTGGATGAGAATTTACATGATAGGTATGTTTTAAAGTGAAGGTGAGTAGATTTTTGTTAACTGTTCAGTAAGATACACAACAGTATTATTTGTAGGTGGCAGTTAGTCTTTAGGGCACTATGATTACCAATAGTGGTAAATCAAAGAGAAATAGTTTTATGACATTTCACTAAGGTAGTTCTCTATCTTGGACTTTATCCAAGGGCAAGAAGACTAGTTATAGAAAGTATCAAAAGGACATTGCTACAACATGATCTCTTAGAATGGACTGTGAAAGCAGTTTTACAGCAAAAGTCTAGAATATTTAGGTAGGAGTTGTAAAATAAAAGTAGATATGAACAGCAGAAAAAAAAAAGCAAAAAATGAGTTTAACCAATGTGTGATGTATGAGGTTAAAGAATCAAACGGTTGAACTGTTAATTATTTTAGGAAGTCTTTTGTTATGAGTGAAATACTAGGAGACTGGAAAACAACCAATCCAGTCTGAACATTAAAAAGAAAGAGCGAAGAGGCTGAAAATTATAGACCTGTAAGTCTAACAACTATATTAGGAAATAAATTTGAGATGATACTTATGGATGAGCTTAATGATACATTTGGAAAAGTACAATTTAATAGGTGTGAGTCAGAATGAATTTACCAAAGGCAATCATGTCAAATTTCATTCGTTTTGGGGGTGAGATAATAATTGGTCTATATACAGGAGAACCAATAAGACACTGTCAGAATTTTCTGAGATTTTTGGACAGAATTTCGCAGAATGAATTATTGTACCAACTTTTGTGATACAGGTCAGGCACCAAACTAATAAAATAGTATGAAAGTCACTGGGTTAAAAACAGAGGACCTGGGAATCTTAAGGAAAGTGGCTTATAAACTGAGTCCCACAAGGATCTATATTGGGACACTAATATTTTTTATTAATGATTAAGACAATCTGTAAGATTAGCAAATTTGCATATGGCACTAAATGAGGGGGTGTGGTTAAGACACAAAAGGATGTAGCTGTTTTACAGGGTAACTGTAATAGATTAGATAAATGGGCTCAGAGGTGGAATATGAAATTTAATGTGTCTAAGTGTAAAGTGATGCACTTGGGTAGAATTAAGAAACCAGCTAAGTATAGTTTAAATGGTACTGAATTAGTTATTAAAGGAAAGAAGAAGGATTTGGAGGTTTTGATAAGGGTAAAGCATTCCCATTCTTATTGTAATGACAAGGAAAGCAAAACAAAATGACATAAAATGATGGCTACTATTAAGTTGCATAAAAAAAAGAATTCTGCTGACACTATAAATAAAACTACTAAGATTCCAATTCATTAAGATTTGGAAGTACATAGTTATATGTTACTCTACACATATAATAATTTAACAAAAAATCTAACTCAAGATTGATGAGAGCAATTATTATATAGTAACAATAAACATAGGTAATATTTATATAGCACATTAAAATTTACAAAGATAGAATAGGATCTCATTTGAGCTTCATAACAACCTGTTGTGGGCTATACTGGTACTACTGACATTTTACAGATAAATAATCTGCCATATGTGTTAGAACCTATTCTAACCCCTGATAATTCTTTACTGGCCACTCTCATAGATGCAGAATACCCAAACAAATGAAGTACTGAACAAAAAGCTGAGAGCAAATATCTATTTACTGTATTCTATCTCATGCTTTAGACTGAGTCTGTAGTATCTCTCAGGAAAGTTAAGGGTTAAAGGAGAAAATCAGATCATAAGCAAATTTCATAGTCCCTTTTTCTTTTGTATTGCCATCAGGAACCTGGATAAAGGAATGTGCCTCTTTTGCTCTTGGAAGATTTCTTGGATTTCAGCTAAAACTATGAGAGTAGGTCCCTTCCTCAATGAGAACAGGTCCAACCAATGAGCCAGCCACCAAGTGAGCTAGATGCTCTCCTTACTATGCCTCTTCAAACAATTATAGTGCTTAAAGATCCCAAACAGTAGATCTGGAAATGAAGATAAGAAATATCTCTTTGCTTCCCCAACCATTCACTGCTGTAGAACCCCTGGAGAATAAGGAAAATATTTCAGAGAACCCGTATTCTACTTTACGGTTGAACTGATGCACATTTGGAAATTTATACTATCCCACAGTCTCCATCCCTATACTAAGTCTTCATTGGAATGTAAAGAGTATCTTTCAGAAAACCTCATTTAGACATGAACAATTTGTGTGTGGGTTCACTCATTCCTTTCCTAGTGCAAATGCTGTTTTAACACAAATCACTTATTTGGAGAGGCATTTGCTACTTCTCATTTTAAGAGAAAAAAATTACATATACTAAAAAAGAAGTAGTAGTAATTCATCATATTTGTATAATTAGGTATTGGGAGAGCCTGGATTTGAACTCAGATATTCCTGATTGTGAATTTAGCACTTTATTCACTACAAAAATACAACACGAGACTTAATTACTTCAAATAGATTTCGGCAAGATGAAAATCCTAATAATGATATAGTCAAAACCAGAAGGAACAATGAATGTTTCCTCCATTATTGAGGAACCAAAGAATTCCAACAACATTATTTAGCAAGATCAGTCTGTGAATATTTGGATAGATATTTTCAGAATTCACCAAAATGTCCGTCAAGATTTCAACAAGATGATTATTTATGAACAAACATTATGATAATTACATCAATAGCTAGACTCTATCAATTGACGTAAAGGAAAAAACTGCTGGTGTCATCTGAACGTCCCACCAAAAACAATGGGTTTAGCAGCAGCTACCAGCATAATCCCAATATACTATACTTTGACCTCTTCCCTGGCCTTCCTTCCTCTGTTTTGATAGGTAATGTGATCATCTTTTTCATTTAGCTAATATATCATACTATAATTTCTACAAATAAGAAAACTTGTCTGTGTGTTAATCCTAAGTGGAGGTCAGCTGACCTCTTCCTTGTTAAAAAAAAAATTCAACAGTGATACAACAAGTAAGGAAAAAGTGAAGCTGACTCAAGGAAATGAGGTGATCTATAAACACGATGCTTTCAAAATTGAGATAATCAAGTTAAGACAAAGTTTGGAATGAAATGTATTTTATTTCAGTGAAGGAATAATTATGAAGTCCTGATAAAAATATTTAATTTGATTAACATAAATTCTGTGGGCATTTTATGAGGTCTTCTGTAGACTGGAAAATCAGGATATTCTAGAGACTAAGGGAACTCAAACAGTCATCTATTCCATTCTGTAATCTTCTCATAGGGCTGCACAGAAAATTAGGGCTTACAACACACTTCTAACTTCTTGAAAGAACAAAAAAATAATGAAATGTGAAATAGTTTTAAAATAATAAATTTTCTTATTTGTGAAATAGTTTTGAAATAATATATTTTCTTATTTGTCAAAAATGGAGAAATGAAAGCAGATTAACAGCTCAAGTAAATGAAAAGATTTCATGAATAACGTATTTCTCTCTTTAAAAAAAACCTAGTAAAACCAAAAAAAGGAATTTTGGTTTAAAAAACACCCACAAATATTTCTCAGACACTTATAATCACCAAAATACAAAACATCACCAAAATTATTTTTTTCTTTTTGCTTACTGTTCAAATGTTTGAAATGCATGCCTGGACGAGTCAGGACTAGAATAGATTTTTTTTCCCTGTCCTAGGATAGCTGTAAACTCCATCTTCCTGCTAAGAATCAGAACCTTTTATCAAATAACTGCGTAACATGATTCACTGGATTTCAGCTCACAAAATTCCCAGCACATTAATATTGTAGATAGGAGAGAATGTGGCTAAGAGAATCCTTCAGGACTGAGCATAAAACATTTCTAAGATTTTATATCACCACATGAAATTTTACAATACCACCTATCATGAAATTCATAAACCAGGAGGGTTGACACCACTAAAAAAAACATGTGTGTACATATAAATAAAAAATAGCAACAATTTGATTAAACTATATTGATGTATACAATTAAGGAGATTGTTTTTACACTTCCACAAATACAATGAGGGGGATATGGAGTAAAAATTATAGAACCATGGCATAAAGTTATTTCAAATACCTTTTTTAAAGATCTACTTAACTGAACCAAGTTTATCAAAGTTTTTTACAAAGAAAAGGTTATTGACAGGGGTATTCTTGTACTACTGAGGGAAATGGGAAACAAAAGCTCCAACGTGCACACTGTAGGCTTTTGTGAATACACTGAGGAAAATAGCTGTGACATAACGGGAAAGAGTGTTTTAAACAAAATGGTACAGAAATACTTAAGGAAGCTACAAAGAAACTAGGATAAAATTTGTTTTTATACAACACCTTTCATCCCAAAGACATCCCAAAACACTTAGCCAAGTAATGAATTCTGTGTTGCCAGTACAATGAATCTGTAAGCAAAAAGCAGGTGCCCTTAGTGTGCTTAGTAATAGCATGCACACATTCTTGGTATCTAGAATTAGCTTTCTTTTTTCTTTCTGTATTCCTTCCTTCCTTCTTTCCTTTCTTTCTTTCTCTTCTTCCTTTTTTTTTTTGAAAAGAAGGATTGTAGTTAAGCTATTCTTACCTTTAGAGAAAGCAATCCATTTTAAATTTCCAACTTGACCACTGATGGAAGAATCAGTCAATCATAATATTATTCCTAGAAATGCATGATGAGCCACAAAACTGTGAAATTGTTACCTTCCTGACATATAACCTCCTCAATTCAGCTTGTTTGGCTCTGATACCTCTTGGAGTACTTGCTCTTCGAGGTAGCGTTGCCAGAACCCATAATGTCATCCATCCATATTAATGAAAAACCCAGAGGTATTGAGGCCAGCAGGTATTTCAACATGACTTTATCTATGTTTATGCAATAAATTTAATAAACTATCTAGTTCAGAGGTGAGGTACCTATGGCCTCGAGGCCATATGTGGCCTTCTAGGTCCGGAGGGGTGGGCAGTGGGGTGCGGGGGGTGGCACCTTTTGACTGAGTCCACGTTTTACTAAGGGGATTTGTTCTGTGAAGTTTGGATGAGTCAAAGGGCTGCAGCTGAGGACCTTCAAGGCCACAGGTTTCCCACTCTAGTTCAAAAAGCTTTCAATAATAAAGCTTGCCAATGAAGGAAGTAGAAATTGTTGTTGAAATAACCAGATTGTACAGGTAAGCTCATACAAATGCTAAAAGGACAAACCAAAGAAAAATAGTGAATAATATGCTAATATGCACATATTATGCATTAGTTCTATTTTAATTCAATTTACCTTTCAAATTCTATCTCCATTCAAACAAGATATTTGCAAAAAAGTATGTGCAAAAATTTCTTCAATTTTTTTCTTATACATTCCATTACTCACATTCACCTAAATATAACAGTCTATTAGGGAATATGATACGTACCTAATAGGTAAAAAAATTCTAAGAGAGACACAGAATAGGCATTCAGAAAATATTTTCTGAACTGAAATAAAAAACCCAACAAAAGGTGACATTATTTATGCTGGTTGATTGATCTATGTTTTCTAGATCACCTAGGACAGAATTACTGAAATGGTTGGGCCATAACTATTGCTCTCTGTTAGGAGGCTGTGAGAGGGATCTGGGATACCTCCAACTATCTAACTTTTAGTTTTGTCAGATAAGAACTGCAAAACAAATTTGATACATGAATGTAATAAAGTATTAGAGTGCTATAAGAAAGACAAATATGAAGAATACAGAGATTCATGGAAAGAGACATGAACTAATGCAAAGCAAAGCAAATAGAGCCAGGAAAACAAAAGATACAATGACTATAATAATGTAAATGGAATAAACAACTTAAAACCATTAAGAAATGAAGCGTAGGGAATTACAAAGAACAGGCATGAGAACTCTTCCCTAGTCTTCCTCCCCCATCACTTTGTGGAGAAGATGAGTCCACAGGCTTGGAACACTGCATATGATACTAGATTTTTCTGATGTGTTAACTGCTGAATTTTTAGTTTCTGCTTCCTTTATTTTAAAAAAAATTCTTTGAATGAGAGATGGCTCTCTGGGTCGAGATGGAGGTAGGGAGAAGGAGGGATTCAGGATAAAATCTGGGTTATGTACAAATAAATGTATATCAATAATAATCTATTTTAAAAATAAGAATTTTGGAGGTCAGATATAGGAGTTAGTGGCACCCCATATTTTTTGTTTCTCCTTACAATTCTTGAGCCTCGGGGCGGCTAGGTGGCACAGTGGATAGAGTGCCGGCCCTGAAGTCAAGAGGACCTGAGTTCAAATCTGGCCTCAGACCAAACACTTGACATGTACTAGCTGTGTGACCCTGGGCAAGTCACTTAACCCCAACTGCCTAAAACAAAAAAAAACCAAAAACCAAAAAACAAACAAACAAAAAAACCCAAAACAATTCTTGAGTCTCCACAGTTATTTAGTTTCTTTGGGGGATAAACTTGTATAATGAAGGCAAATTCAAAACTCAGGTAGTATTGCAAGTCACAACAACTTTAAAATATAAATTAGTAAATTTAGTATTAAGTCAGATAGTACAATTTATATAACTGTGATGGCTTGAGTTCCCTTGTGTTTTGTATTCACATTACTGTTAACCTCAGTGTTATAAAATGATTATTCTACGGTATTTTCTCCCCACCAAATGTGATTAGAAAGACCTGCTTTCGCAGCAGAATGAAATAAAACTGATGAAAAGCATTTCCTGTTTCCTTCTAAAGTCTTCAAGCAGATAGTACCCCAGATCAATTAATATTCTACCTCTATCAGAACAAACAGGCGGCATACAAAAAGGGTATCGGTCCAGCTGCGATCATTTGAATATCTGCATTCAATAACAAACAAGCCCTTCAGATATAGCTCTGGTGCCTTACCAGCATGCAGGTAAGCCAGGTCAGGGTTTTCAATATCAGGGTGTTGTTCTTTCAAGTGGTTACGGAATTCCACTGGAATATTCGTTCCATAGTCACATTTGGGGCAGTTGTACATCTTGACTCCTTCATGTTTACCGGTATGTAAAATGTGCTTGCGGATATTTTCTGCACAATTTGATCTAAGTAAAAAATAAAGACAAAAATAAAACAATAAAAATATATTTAGGTCAAGCCAAAATATACATAGCTCTTTCCGGAGCCCATTTTTTAAGTTTATCTTTTATATAACCAAGGAGAACTTCATTCACTTGCTTGTACTTACACTCCCATATTTCACTGGCTCTAGAATCTCATGAAGGGGAACATTCCCCATGCATGCCTTGTCATCCAAGGTACAGCTCTTGTGCATATTTTACAAAGGAAGCTGCAAAAAGGAGCTTCCAGATGGGAAGGACGCCTACCTGCAGATCAAAGCAGATTCTTTACCTTCTGGTGTGTGGGGGGGCCCTTTGACAGGCTGGGAGAATTCCTTCTTGGACTAATGGTTAAAAACTCATGTTCTTGACCTTCTTATATTTCATGGATACTTACAAGTTGAAAATATAAAAACCCAGGTACTAATTTAGAAAACTTCAATAAATTGAATATGGTATAACTTGGAGAACATTAAAGATGTTGCCTTAACTCTGAAAAAACTACTTTCCATGTGGAGAAATCCGCATTCACTGAATGTAAAACAACTATTTAAAAATAGCAACAAAACCAAAAAAACTCTGAAAGCCTGGAATTGGGGAAAATTTCATTGTAACTGGGGTGCTCCTGAATTTGATAGTCATTCTCATCTTGAACGTTTGTTAAACAAGCAGTTTAAAGATCTAGATTATTTTTCCTGGTAGCTTCTTTTAAATATCTTTGTGTGATTTTTTCAGACAAGAAGGTAAATTCTCTGTGGAAAAGAGCTGCATTTATTTGACAATGGCTAGAAATGATAATAAATACACAAATCTGTATGTTGATACATCCACATACTGTATGAATATGCCCATAAAGCAAAGTGAAGACTGTCCAACTACCTTGTACTCACTTATGGCAAACATGAATTAAGAGAAAAGTTGTAGAAAGATAGGTACACTAATATATTATTTGGTGGAGTTGTAAAATGGTACTTTGAAGCAAAGACTCCATTACTGAGTTTAACACAAGGAAGACATTGATCAGAAAACAGCCCCCATATACTCCAAAATATTTATTAGCAACACTTTTTGTGATAGCCAAGAATAAAAACAAAGTAGATGCCCATCAACTGGGGAAAGACCACACAAATTGTGGTACGTGAAAGTAATGGAATATTACTGTTAGAAAAAAATAATGTGTGATGAATACATAGAAGCTCGGAAAGATCTACATGAATGGATGCAGAGTGATGTAAGCAGAGTCAAGAAAACATTAAACACAAGAAGTACAACAACATAAATGGAAAGATTAACTACATACCCCCCCAAAATAAAAAGTAAATGTAACAAAATTATAAAGCTCAAGTGCAACTCAAATGAAGAGAAATGAGAAGACATCCCCAACCTCTCCCTT
The DNA here is from genome assembly GCF_003287225.1 of Phascolarctos cinereus. NCBI lineage: Eukaryota > Metazoa > Chordata > Mammalia > Diprotodontia > Phascolarctidae > Phascolarctos > Phascolarctos cinereus. Next base: position 538,306,638 of record NW_027555847.1, on the reverse strand, counting down.
AATGGAGGTGGGAAGTCCAAAAGTGTTAACACATTGCACATGTTTGCAGACTTTTTCAATGTACTGATCAGCTGTGCTTTTTGTTTCCTCTCTAAAAAACACTCTTTGTTATATGGGACAGATCTCTGCTAGGGGGAAGGAGAAGGATTCATGGGATATTACATGAAAGTATCAAAAAAATATATATTTTTTAAAAATTAAGACCAATTTTTAGATCAAGTTCATGGTTCCTCAAAACCAAAAATTCTATTTTTTATTGACTCGATTCAGTGGACAGTCCCAAATAATTCTGTTAACTGAAGCCTTCCACTTTATTTTCACAATACAGATACCACATTAGAGTCACCCCTAAATTCATCATTGTTTACTGACATTGGGGAGTAAAAACAAAAAGCTAGTACTGTACTTAATTAGTACTGTTTATTGGAACTGTCAATTTTGTTGTACTACCCATATTATTTCCTTGTACAAAATGCTAGGTATTAAAAGTCACCAGAGCCAATCACCTGCCAAATGAAGAAAATAAAACTACTAAAATACACATGTTTTAAGGTATGGTACATATTTAAATTTGGGAAAGAAACAGCAATGTATGCTATTATTGAGTGCATGCAGAAACAGATGACTTTGGAAACAGAATAATATCTTATTTTCAAGAAGGGCGTACCTTGGACAAAAATAAGCTGATATCTCTGAGAACCTAAATAGAATGTAGACTCTACAATAAAACAGTCAAGTAAAGGGTTGCTAAAGCAAGAAAGTGGAGGCCTAAAAAGGTGTTTTATTATTGTTTTTAAAAAAAATAGAAGAAAGGGAGAAATAAAAACTGAGGGACTTGGTAATTATAGAACATAATGAGAATACTTATTGATATTTGTGCAGAAAAAGCAAGATAAGTGTTTGCCATTCTCCTGTAGATTCTTATGGTGCTCCATCTATTTTATTGTAATAAGCAGAGTCAACATTCATCATATATCATGTTCCTTTATAGAAAAGTAATGGCAAATGCTGATGGAGGATCCAAGCCATAATTGACATCATAGTCTCCTATACCAAGCCTACCTGGATGCTATATAAAATTTCTAGCAGGTTTCAGATGCCAGATAATTGGGAAAGAGAAGGCCAAAAAGTAATTCTTTCCTACCTAAGTCATCAAAATGTTGCAGGCAACATTTCAGAGTTATCACTATTAATAAGTCTTCTGATCATGGAATAACTAGATGGGACCTACCATGAAGTTTTGCGAGCCAGTCAGAATATCATGGGATCAAAGAGACAATCTCTGAAAGTCATTTAGTAAAAGGCTCTTTGTTTCACAAATAAGGAAACTGAGTCCTAGAGAGGTTCAGTGAATTGCATGGTCAGAGTCAGGCTGTGAACTAAGGATTGGGGATTCCAAACCCATCATTCTTCTATTTTCTACCAAGCTATTCTCAGTCTACTAGAAGGTGAGAAAAACAATTTTAGTATAATAACCTTAAAAAGTTTTATTATCTCAAAAAGACAGTAAGGAGTAATGTTTTAATCTTGGGAATAAGCATCATTTCAAAGAAAATGTTTTATCTGTGTATTGCCAAGGAAAAACAGGAGTTACCAAATTTTTACTATATGTTACTGCTTAGAGGTAACTAGATGGTATAGTGGATAGAATGCTGAGCCTGGCATCAAGAAGATCTGAGTTCAAATCTGCTCAGATATTTGCTAGCTGTGTGACCTGGCCAAGTCACTTTACCTGTTTGTTACCTCAAGTTTGCTCAACTGGTAAAACGAACTCCCCAGGGTTGTTGTGAGGATCAAATGAGATAATAGGCCTAAGCACTCGACATAGCGTGTGGCACACAGTAGGTAATATGAAAATGTTAGTGATGATGATATCAATTAGAGCTGGAGGGACAGGTAGCATGATACACCACAAACTCTGTATGTGGAGTAAGAGGGTCTATATTCAAAAATTAGTTCTACTATCTACCTATGTTATCTCTGGGACCCAGTTTCTTCCTCTTGCAAGAGGAAACGGTTAGACTAAATTACCTTCAGAGGTCCCTTCTAGCTCTATGATCCTATAGTCCAGTAAAAGGTTAAAAAAGGATAAAGCAGACAGTACATTTATAAGAGGAAGTGGATAAACCCACGAAGTAGACACAGCTGCAAACCAAAGAGCACTGTTCATGTTTGGGACTTGAAGGACGGGTAGGATTTCAATGGGCAAAGACAACTAAGCTTTAAGTATGAAGTACATTCCACTTCTAAAAATGTAGGCAACGGCAAGAAGTTTAGTGTGGCTAGGGTCTAGAAAAGGATGACATGACAACTGTATATTATAATTATAGGTATTTGTGTCTTATTTCCCTAACTGGATTATAAATTTAATTGGGCCAGGAAGTATATCTTATCTAAACCTTTCAGATTCTTCAGGACCTAGTGAAGTGCTCTGTACTTAGGAATGTGCTTAGGAATGTTCACTGAATAAATGAAATTATGAGGCTGACACGAAAGCATAGAGTCAGAGTATGAAATGCCTTAAATCCCAAACTAATCTATTTAGATTTTTTTTTAAAGAATTGGTAGACCACTCAAAGGATTTGAGTAAGACAAACATGATCAGAGTTGTGTACTATCACAACTATCATGGCATCAGTATATAGATTAGATTGGAATGGTGGAGAGAATGGAGACAGAAAGAATGATTAAAATTATTGTGGTAGTGAGAGCAAGAGATAATAGATGATGGCTGAACGAAAGAAGAGAGGACAAATGGAAAACATACTATAGAGAAAGAACTGAAAAAAATCAATATGATGACTATTCCACTGAATACTACAACGCTCTCATGTAATCTTAAGGAATGTAGGACTCTTTGCCCCTATACTAAATGGCCTCAAGGTGACTACTACTTTTTAAGACTGTGTATTTGCTTCATTTAGCTTATCCCCTGTAACAACTCTTAGCTTTTATTGTTGTCTCTAGCATGTTCTCAGTGTCTTTTAAAATGATTTGGCTTGGGAAACTTTTATTAGAATTTTAGTAAAAAAGTTGCCCTGAGACTGTTATTTTTGAAAAGTGCATGGAATTAGCACGTCTACTTATATTATTCAGAGGCCTTTTTTTCCTTCCTTCTTTTTTATCCTCCTTTTCTTGCTCATTCATAAATACTATTTATTTATTTTACTTGTTCCCTGTTTCTTAGGTATATTTTGGCTACATGAGGCTCTCTGATAAAACTTTTATTGTAAATATACCAAACTATTCTGGCACAACTAGAGCCATAACTAGGAATTTTTGTGTCCAGGGTAATTTTTGTGTCTCTGTCCGTTATCTGGTAGTTTCCTATTTTAACTAATCATTCTTGCTAACTAGGTGTTATGCTTGTCTTTTTTTTTTCCCCCCCTATACTTGTAGATAAATAGTAAATGCTGGAAGTATTCTGTGAACATGACACCCTAGGATAAAGGCCCAGTTTTACCCTTCCCTAGTAAGAGGCCATGGAATGATGTTAAGATGTTATTAAAGAGAGGGTGGTAAAGAAGGAACTACTCAGGAAGCAAAATAAGGTTTATTTGGCAGAAAGGGTCAAGAAAGTTATGGAACAAAACTGAGAAGACCAGCATAAGAGAGTCTTGGGAGGATGTTCAATATAGTTATCTCAACTGTCCCATTCAGGTCCACATAAATCCATATCCTTCTAAGGATATATAATGCCCCCTAGAAGATAGCTATAAACAAATAGATTGTTATTTTAGTTTTTATACTTCATTTTTAATCATTTCCATTATTGTTAATCTTTTTAATTGCCTTGTACATATCAGGTGCTTGATAAATGCATCCTGAATTATTTTTTTAATGAATTCTCAATATTCAATTTCTTCTCAGAATATAAATCATTGACTTCATCCTTCTAATTTGAAAATGTTAATCTCTTTGACTAGAACATAAAATACATCTATGCCATTTTTTTAAATTCAAAGACAAAGCTTTACTGTACTTAGACTTACTTTTTCTATGGGATAACTGGGTTCTTAAATTGGTATACATTGACTTTAAAAAAAAGCTGTTTTGATAACTATATTTCAATACAATTGTTTCCTTTTTAGTCCTATGTATTTTGTTGTATGCATTTTAAAGCATAAAAGGTTCATAGTCTTCACCAGACTGCCAAAGGGGCTCATGACAGCAAAAAAGGCTCAGGAGCCCCTTGGTCAGAACCTAATTCCTCCCCCTCTAAACTCTAGTACTGCCAGATACAGTCTGCAGTTACTCAGTCTTCCCACTAGATGGGGTTCATTTGAAGATGAAATGCTAAATGTATAGCCAACCAACAGGATCATAGATAACATCAAGAACAACTAGTATTCATATAGTGCTTTAAAGTTTGCAAAGAGTCATCTAGTCTAACTCTTGCATTTCACACAGGCAGTAAATGACAGAGGTGGAATCTCAACCCAGGTCCTCTAACTTCAAATCTATCACCTGCTATAACATATTGCCTTTCTTAGGATATCAGAGATGTTCAAAAATAGGTAAATAATGGATTAAGGTAAGAGAAGTAGATATTAATGGCCTTGTATAAAATTAAGATGCTCCCCTCCCCAACACACACTTTTCCTTTGGAAAAGAGTACTTACAGAAAGGAATATATGGGGTTAGAAAATCTTTGACGATGTCATATAACTCTCAGTATCTATTTCTACATCTATAAAATGAGGGCATTAGATCCAATGACCTCTAAAGTCTATTATAATTGTAAAATCACCGGATCTTTTTTTTTTTTTTGCTTTTAGGCAATTGGGGTTAAGTGACTTGCCCAGGGTCACACAGCTAGTAAGTGTCAAGTGTTTGGTCTGAGGCCGGATTTAAACTCAGATCCTCCTGACTTCAGGGCCAGTGCTCTATCCACTGCACCACCTAGCTGCCCCAAAATCACCTGATCTTAAGAATTACAAGTAGTAAGGTTATTTCAGGGGCAGATAGGTGGCCAGTGGATAGAGCAATGGGCCTGGAGTCAGGAAGACTCATCTTCCTGAGTTCAACTCCAGCTTCAGACACACCTAGCTGTGTGGTCCTGGGCAACTCACCTAACCCTGTTTACCTGCGTTCCTCATCTGTAAAATGAGCTGGAGAAGGAAATGGCAAACCACTCCGGTATCTCTTTCAAGAAAACCCCAAATGGGGTCACAAACAGTCGGACACAACTGAAACAGCACAACAACAAAAAAACAGCGTGGTTATTGTGTTTTTTAGAGGTGGTGGAGTAGATAGAGTCTGTGTCGTCCAGTGTCTTTGGAATCAGAAAGATCTGGGTTCATGTACTTGACAAATTTTAAAGTGCTATATAAATGATAGTTATTATTAAGTGTTGCTTTTGACACACATAGTGTTTGTGAATCTGGACAAGTCACGCTAAACTAGCAAATCTCTAAGAATAAGCTGCAGAGAAGCTGCTAATCTAACTTGGTAGAGGGAGATTCTCTAGTAGGAGTTTCCTCCCACAAGGAAATTAAAAGTCTGGACAATTTTTCTGTCCCCTCATCTAAAAGGTGGTGACCAGACTATTTTCTAACTACTACTAATTGACTACATACAGTGCTGTGACCTGAAGCCACTCTGCTGTACTACTCATTCCACATACTTTTTAAAAGTACTTGCTTATTTCATAATTGCCACCCATGTCTTGAAAGAGACGATATAATAAGGACTTTGTAAGCCAGCATACTATACTTAAGGTACAGACTCTAGGAATGCACTAAACATAGACAAGAGATATTGACACTTGTAATCAATCTGCACTCAAAGCCTTTTCCTTTCCTCTTCAATAGCTGAATTAAATACAAAAGTGAGTTCCCAGGTTAAATAATATTTACCTCTTGATTGGCCTCCACTTTTGAATAAGTCAAAATTACTCCCTAGTTTTCACTTTCCTAAAGAATCATCCCTAAACAGCTTCATGGATCTGCTAATTTTATTTTATTTTATTTTTTAACAATGTATCCCTCTATTGTCAAGGTGAATTGAGATTCATGGTAGCTTTCATCTTACCTACTACTTGGGTACTGATTTAAGGCAAGATTTTGCATAAGGGAAAATTCAAAAGTGATTATTCATATTACAAGAGGATTCCTTTAAATAATGATAGCTCCAGTGTGTTTAAGTATTTGTTTAGAGATCATTAACTGCCTCACTGAAAGGCTGAGAGAGAAGAAACTTAAAAGATAAAGTGTTAGAAGGCACTGCTAATTAAAGGTTAATTAGAAGTGAAGATAAAACATCCCTCAAATTATAATCCAAATTAATTGGAAAATAAGACTTGATTTATAAAAACTGGATGCAAATGCAATTTTTCAAGGACAAGACTCTATTGATACATAAGTGAAGTAAGAGCTGCCCTACTTCATATGTACTGCACAACAAGCAGAACGCCTCAGCTGAGAAGACATTCTTGGATTTATGTACAACATGTTGGCTCCACTCATGGCACTATTTACTCTTGCTCTATTCAATTCCATCCTATTAATTTTGGTTCATTTTTTCAAACATAAATATTCTTCTCAATTCCAAGTATATTCTAATATGCTAAGCATTCCATTCAATTTAACATTAACAGAAAATTTAATCAGCATAATCTATTATAATATTCAGGGAAACTGTGAAAAGACCAAAGAATGCTGAAAATATTGGATGACCCTTACAAACTAGGATTCTACCTTATTGCAAACATGCTATGTAGTATTTTGAACTTAAAAAAAAACCTGATGAAAATGCAAAATGAACTTACTATGAATTCTCTGAATTTTTCTGAAATAGTGAACTCTTCTACTAGACTATAAATTCCTTGAGCAAAGTGAGAATCTTAACAATTTTTCTACTTTCCTTAGTTCCTACTATAGTGTCTTTTACACAATAGATAGTACATTTTTTTGCAGAATTAAATTGAATCTAAGCTAGATAGAGATTAGTGTCTTTGCCACTAACTAGCAGTGTGACTTTGGGCAAATACCTTAACTTCTTTGATTCTCAGTTTTTCTCACTGACAAAATAAAAATATTATAGGATTTAGAACTGTTTGGTGATTTGAAGTGATTTGTTTGAGTTTGGTCCATAAAATCATACAGGTACACAGGAGGTGGTTTGGGTGAGAACAGAATTCAGATCCTCTGACATTAAGTCTAGTGTTCTTTACCCTATAGCATTCTGCCTCTCTAGATGGCCGAAGTAAATGATTCTTTAAGACCTTCTCCACTAAAAAAATTAGACGGTTATCTTAAATAGTAACATCTATCGGCAAAGGTGGAATTTAAAACTCAGTGCTACAAGCATATGAAATTAAGTGCATATGGCATGAGCCACACAGAGTTAAAGACTAGAAAAGCAAAGTATGAAAATCAGTACATAGAATTCATAGAATTCAGACATGGGGAAAATTTCTTTGAGTCTACCATTTTATGAAAAGAATTAGTGGGAAAACAGTAACTAAAATATATACACTAAACTACTCTATATATCAACTAATAATTACATGTACTTTTGCTACTATCGTCCCAATTAATTTTAGATTACAAAAACTAAACAACCAATAAATAGATCTCATAAGATTGCTAGCTATGTAGACCTGAACAAGTAGCTTCACCTTTTTGTCTCAGTTTCCTCAACTACAAAACGGGGAAAATAACAGCACCGACATTGCAGGGTTGTTGTGAAGACTAAATGAGATAATATTTGTAAGGCTGTGCCAGGCACATAATAGGTGCTAGATGCATGCTTATTCCTTTCCTCCTTCCCCTCCCCCTATTAGGAGCCTATGAAGCAGGCAAAAACATGAAATGGCTCTTATTCCTATGTGGCCCACTGATGTTTCTGTAGTGAAAATGGCAAGGTGGCATAAAACAAGGTACAGGGTGCCAAGAATCACACTATGTTTTGACTATCTCCAAATATCATTGTAGGTACACATCCTTTTTTAAAAATAAATTTTTATTGGTATCTTGTTTTCCTATCTTTTATACTGCCTCATGTAACCCCTCCCACTCCTCCCCAGAGCCAACTTCAATAGTGATTGCTTGTGTAGAGTAAAGAAAAGTGAAGAATATAGGATAATTCTTAAGTTATGAACCCAGGAGACTCAAAGGAAGGCTGGTGGTTTCTTTTATAGAAATACGGAAGTTTTAATAGGCAGGATGGAGATATAAAATCATTTTTTGGAAAAGCTGAATTTAAGATGGCTTTTGGATGCCCAGTTTGAAATGTCCAATAAGCAATCGGTACTACGATATAGGACTGAAGTTCAGGGGAGAGAATGAGTATGGATTCATACACACACACACACACACACACACACACACACACACACACACACACACACACACACACACATATATATCTCATTCCTATAGGGACAGTAGTTTAAACCCATGGGAGCTAATGTGAGTGCTGAAAGAATGTAAGGGTATAGAGGAAGAAGAGAAGAGGTCCTAGGATAGAATTTTGGTGAACACCTATAGTTACAGACCAGGATATGAATGATGAGTCATCAAAGAAGATGTAAGAAGGAGGTATTTGGTCAGAAGTAAACCAGAAGAGAATAGTGTACCCAAATAAACAAAAGACAGCATTTAGGAGAGAATGATCAACCATGTCAAATACAGCAGACAGAACAACAAGAAGGTGAGGACTGAGAAAATAACATCAGATTTATCAATTAAGAAAATATTGGTAGTTTGGACAGAGCAGTTTCAATTGAGTCATGAGGTTGGAAGCCATATTTTAAAGGGCTAAAGAATTAGAGAGAAGGGGAAGAAGAGGCAGAAAGAATCAACTTTTTCAAGGGGCTTGGCTGAAAAAAGGACGAGAGATATAGGATTTGACAGATCTATTTATGTTTGTTTTGTTTTTTTTTTAAATGTGAAGACTTCTGCATGTTTAAAGCCAGGAAGGAAAGGAGATATGGAGAAAATTCAAAGGGGGTAGGATAGTTGTTTATTTACTGAGGAGACTTAAGTTGACCTTATTACTGCTAGGTTCCTTTTCAGCTCTGCCAGCAATTCTGACGACCTCAGGCCTAGATAATTTTTCAGGTTTATCATATCTTAGGCCAAACCTTCTATATATGCACTTAATTTCATCATTTTCCATTTCTTCCAGAAGATCGCATTAAAAATTCCATTAGAATATAAGCTCCTTACAAGTTGGGATTATTTTATCATTTGTCCTAATTGCCCCAGTATCTGGTATATTACTTGGCACTTACCAGTTATTTAATAAATATTTGTTGACTGACTGAAATTCAGAGTGTCCAAAGAATTAAACTTAATAGTCACCAAAAGGGCAACGGAGAGGCATGTTAGGAGTTGGCAGCAATACATTACAAATGAAGAGATAACCAAGAAAAGGAGTATATGTTATATCATCAAAGAGATAGAATGAATAACACATCTCTCTAATGATAGTGCCTGCAATACAGCAAACACTTCATAAATGCTTACCCTATCTACATATCACCAGAAAAAAAAATATAGGATGGCCACATGGCAAAAGCATGGAATATATATGTTCCATTGGTACCTAAACAATTTCAGAAGAACTAGAGATGGTTCCAATATGTTGGGGAGATTCCATGTAGAAGATTTTCTGGAAAACATGGACAAGAACTGCGAGTGTAACAGAACAGAGATGAATTGAAAAGAGTGCCCTGATTGATTTCACCAGTACTGAAGTATTACTTACGACTATAATTTCTTCTTACTAGCAAAAACATTGGTCATATCATCCCCCTACTCAATAAATTCCACTGGTTCCTTTTTATCTTTATCAAATGTAAAATGCTCTCTTTGGCCCTTCACAACTTGGCCCTTTCCTATCTCTTTTTAGTTTTCTTATACTTTATTCCTCTCGAATTACTCTGTACATTACCATTTGTAAAAAAAAAAAAATTGAATGTTACTGTTTCCCATCAAGTTGTGTGCTATAAAATAAATAAAATAATGTGGGTTATAAAATAAATAAATTTTACATTTTACTCTGTTAAAGAATGAACGTCTGCTCTAATTTTTGAAACCTCATGGGTAGGGCTGTTTATATATATATTTTTTTCCCCCTAGGAAATAGTGTAAGAAATTATTCAAAGTATTTCAGTAGTGTTGCATATTATGGAACTCCATCTACTTCCTAGTTACTTTCAATTCTTTTCAATAAAGTGAATTATAATTAGTAGCAAACTATAGAACAATAAAATCATTTCTGAAATGCCAGATTTATTGTTCTGTATATCTTATATGTTCAATAAAGAGGGTGAGAAACCATTGTTTGGAACACCAAAATATTTTTACCTTCATCATAAAGGAATATTTTTAAAATTATGAAAACTCTATAGTAGAAATGAAATACTGTCACTGTTTTATATTTTACTTCAATTTGTTTGTATTCAAATCTGATTCCATACTACTTCATGTGGGTTTTTAATGTTAACAAATTATTTGGAGGATTTTCAAATATTGAATTTAAAGTCAATTAAAAACTGAAAACAAAATATATTTTAACAACTACAAGAGGTTGTGACGTAAATATGGGGATAAAAGAAATATGGACATGAAAGAAAGGAATCTATAACCATCCACTAGAAATTTATTTTTGTTAATTAATGAAAAAGGAGTTGTTCGGTAATAATACTATAGGGAACATAATAAAGGGAATACAAATAGAATGCTTTCTTACTTCAAGCTCAAAAGTAAGTCTGCATATGATAGATAAAGGGAAGATAAAGGAAACAAAAGATACTTAAATATAAATCAAAAAAAGTCAAAAGAGATCATCAAGTGGGTATGTATATCATCTTGGATGCTAGCCATACATATGGGGAAAAATGTTCTTTGCCAAAATCATGAATGTCATAGAGAGTTCGGGTCACATAAAACATATTCTTAAAACCTCTACTTAAATGTCACTTAATCATTAGTTTCAGGCAACATAATGAAATTTCTAGGAAACAAAATTCTTACAACCACTACATTTATTACACATAGGAAATGTCATAGCTCCTGGTTACTAAGAGTTATCTACAATACTTTATTCCCATTAATGCAAATGCAGAGAAAACAAGTGTACACAAGTTATACACATCTGTATACCAGAAATTTTACTCTTTACTTAGCAGATAGAAACATGTGTAGCAGCTTTTAATTCTTCATTGAAGAAATGGTTGATCCTTTATCATCCTTGGTGAATGATAAAACAAGTTTAACAAAGTTTGGCAAGCTATTTAAGTAATCAAAGTCATTCTAAGGGTTTTTAAGTACAAAATAAGAAGGCAACAAACAGAAAATAAAATGAAAAGATTTGAAAAATTATTCATAAGTAGTTTTCTCCATGAAAGACAGTGGAACTATCACATTTTCATCATAACACCTGTCCTAAATGTTCTTAGAGAGGAGGTTAAAAAATGACACTGAAGGGGGCAGGTAGGTGGTGCAGTGGAGACAACCCTGGCCCTGGATTTGGGAGGACCTGAGTTCAAAGCCTGCCTCAGACGCATAACACGTACTAGCTGTGTAACCCTGGGCAAGTCACTTAACCCCATTGCCTAGCCCCACCCCCCAAAAATGACACTGAAGAAAACAAAGGGAAAGACAGCCAGATTGGAAAAAGTGTATCTAGCTGTTCTGGAATAAAGGTGATAAAGTTGTGAGGATATTGAGGGATAAAAAGACAAAGAGATAAAGAGACAAAGATATCAGAAGCATGTGGGGGAAATATCAGATCAAAATTATACCAAATAAAAGGTGACACAGAACAGCAATAGCTAATGATCAATATGCCTACTCAACCATGCAAGCAAATTTTTTTATAGAATTATTTTTTTTCAATCAATAGAAATATGCCTTCTCTGTCACTAGTATCACTCCAACTCCCAATTACAAAGAAAGAGAAACAAAACTACTATACCAAACATGTATAGTCAAGCAAAACAAATTCCTGCATTGGCCACAAGAAAAAAAAAAGACTCAAGTATTTTTAATTCCTTCACCACTCTCTCAGTTGGCAAATAGTGTGTCTCATCATAAATCTTCAGGTGTCATGGTTGGTCACTGCTGCTCAGAGGAGTCCCTACGCCATCCAAAGTTGTTTGTCTTTACAATCTTGACATAGCATGAACTGTTTCCCTAGCATTGCTCACAACAGTCGACTTCAAGTCTTCCCAGATTTATCTGGGAAAGATTTCTAGTAGTACAATAATATTGTATCATATTTATATATCACAACTTTTTCATCCATGCTTCCATATGCATGGAAACTCCCTTAGTTTCTAATTCTTTACCTCCACAAAAAAAAGTGCTATAAATATTTTTGTACATTTTTTATTTAGGACTAATCCTCTCCTATTGTTATTCTCCCCTTTCCTCCTGTTGCTCTGTTGAGTGAAATGTATTCCTAGACTCTCTGTGTCTGTATGTATGTGTGTGTGAATATGTGTGTGTATATTTTCTCTTCTGACCAGTTCAGATGAGAATGAGGTTCAAGTGTCACCTAGTCTCTCCCTACCCTCTCTCTGCTTATTATTAAAGACTTCTGCTTGTATGCCAATGATGTAAGATTATTTTCCTGATCCTTTTTTTCTCTTTCCCTATCTTCTTCCTCTCCCTTTTGATTCTTCTTTTAAAATTATCAAGGTTACACATAAATGGTGATACCATATGCAAATTAGGAAAGCATGAAATAGTTTACCTGTTATATCTTTAGATAAGGGAAGAATTGAGGAACAAACAAGATATAGAGAACATTACGAAACATAAAATAGATAGTTTTGATTATATGAAATTTAAAATTTTTTGCACAAACAAAACCAATGCAACTAAAATTAGAAGAAAAACAGAAAAATGGGGAAATTTTTTTACAGTAAGTATCTCTGATAAAGGACTCATTTCTCAGTGATATCGAGAACTGAGTCAAATTTATAAGAATACAAGTCATTCCCCAATTGACAAATGGTTAAAGGATATGAACAGGCACTATTCAGACAAATAAATCAAAGCTGTCTAAAGTCATATAAAGAATTATCTAAATCACTACTGATTAGAGAAATACAAACTAAAACAACTCTGAGGTACCACCTCAAACCTATCAGATATGACAAAAAAAGAAAATGACAAATGTTGGAAAGGATGTGGGAAAACTGGGACTCTAATGCACTGCTGGTAGAGCTATGAACTGACTCAACCATTCTGGAGAGCAATTTTATCATTGCTAAGTCTATATCCCAAAAGATTTTTTTTAAAGGGGTAAAGAACCTATTTGTACAAAAATATTTATAGTAGCTCTCTTCGTGGCAGCTAAGAATTGAAAATTGAGGGAATGACCATCAATTGGGCTACGGCTGAACAAGTTGTAGTATAGGTTTTTAATGGAATATTATTGTTCTATGAGAAATGACAAGCAGGATGGTTTCAGAAAAAAACCTGGAAAGACTTGAATTGAACAGAACCAGGAGGTTATTGTACAGAGCAACAGCAATACTGTATGACAAATAACTATGAATGAATCCTATTCTCAGCAATACAATGATCTAAGACAATTCCAAAGGACTCATAATGAAAAATGCCTTCCGCCTCCAGAGAAAGAACTGATGTTGTGTGAATACAGACAGAAGCATATTATTTTCTCTTTCCTTTCTTTCCTTCTGTCTCTCTCTCTCTCTCTCTCTCTCTCTCATTTTTTCCTTCCTTCCTGCCTAGTCTTCTTGCACAAAATGGAAATGTTTTACATGATTGCACATGTATAATCTATATTAGATTGTTTACTATCTCAGGGAAGAACAAGGGAAGGAAAGAGCAATAGAATTTGGAACTCATAACATTTTTTTAAATGTTAAAAATATTGCTTTCATATGTAATTGGGGAAAAATAAAATACTATTTAAAAATTATCAAAGTATAAGAACATCTATCTAATTATATACCCTTTATGACACCTGATCATAGGGTCTCATAAGGATAGGTATATCATTTCCTAACATCATAATGTAAAGTTTATTCTTGCTTAGTCCCTTATTTGTTCACTCATATTATTAACATTTTTAGGTGTCCTGTGCTTGTACTTTTACATTTATATGTAACTTTTGTCTATTCATTGGGAATACTTGCAAGTCCTCTATTTCATTAAAGGTCCTCCATAAGATTATATACTCTGTTATGGTGTGCAAGTTATTCTTGGTTATAAATCTATCTTCTTTGCCTTCTGGAATATAATTTTACACACTTTCCTCTCCTTTTCAGGGATGTCTCCTACATCATGTGTGATCTTGACTGTGGCTTCACAATACTTGAATTCTTTCTTTCTGGATGTTTCTTTGACTTGACAGTTTTGGAATTTTGTTATGAGTTTTCACTTTAGGGTTTCTTTGAGGAGGTGAATGGTGAATTCTTTCTAGTTCTCTTATGTTTTCTTTTATGATTAACTGAAATATTATGTCTAGGCTTGATTTTTGGTCATGGCTTTCAGTGATTCTTAAATTATCTTTCTTAGATCTGTTTTCTAGTCAGTTGTTTTTGCTAAAAAACAATACCTTATATTTTTTTCTATCTTTCCACATTTTGCTTTTATCTTAGAATTTCTTGTTGTATCATGGAGCTATTATTTTCAATTTGGTCTACCCTAATTTTCAAATAACTTATTTGGACAAGATTTTGTATATCTTATGCCATTCTGTTAACTCTCTTTCCATTTCTTCCTCCCATAGTTTTCATTTCTATTCTTTCCTCTAGCATTCTTATTCCATTCATTAAAAAAAGTAAAAAAAATTTTAAACTTTTTTGTTAAATCTTGCTTCAACTTTTGTAGGATTGTAGTTGAACTTGTGCCTAAGATGTGTTTTGTTTTGTTTTGGGGGAAAGCTTTACCTGTAGATATTTTGAGTCATTCTCTTCACTAGGGGTTGTGTTTTGAGCACACTTATCATCCTAATTGCTTTTTCTGGTGTGAATCATTTTTTGCTTGCTTATTTTCCCAGCTTACTATCTGACTTCAGCATTTATGTCAGGACCATATCCCTTATACTTCTGGAAAAAAAAAATATCCAGATTGGTCCTGCTATTGCATTCTTGGGGTATTGTATAATTAGAAGATCTCAGGAACAGCTCAGGCTGGGGACTTACAAGCTTTCAGTGCTCCAAAAGTAGTCAGATTGCTGCCCTCTGGTTCTGAGCTCTGTATGTTTCTGAAATGAATTTGGGTCTGGGCAATATACCTGTGGGATAGCCCCATTAATAGTTCTAGTAGACCGCTGCTGAACTCAGTTACTATCAGTCAGATGGAAAGCTCTGCTGGTTCAGAATGAGAGAACTGTAGGGTTCTCTCTCCTACTTGTTTCTCTGTTACTGGCTGGAAGCTGGAACTGAGATACACATACCTCCAGGTTTGTAGGGTCCAAGGCACATAGCTGCTAACTTATGAATTTCATCTTTGTTCAGTGTATAGTCTAGGACCCATGGCTACTTCTTTCTCAGGACTGTTACCCCTTAGGCACAGATCCCCACCTAAGTCAGGTTTGAATCTGTAACCTGGGACTAGTGATGAGCATACAAACTTACTTATTCCTGTTCCCTGCACAAGTGTAGGTCCCTTTGTCCAGGATTTGGGACCTCTTACCGTCCTGATTCATAGGTTATCCCTGCTCTGGAATGCTCTGCATGGGCCATTCCATGCTACATATTCTTCCCAGTGTCCTATACAAGTGTTCTTTATACACAACATTCCATTTCTCAACTGTGCACATTGTCATTGGCTGTCTTCCAGATCTCAAATTCTCTGTGCCCTCACTTTTGTCTCACAGCTTTCCTGACATCTTTGAAGATTCTACTCAAATCCCATCTGTAAAAAGCTCTTCTTGGTCCATCCTACTCCTCAATTGCTAAAACCTTCCCTTTTGTCTAATCTTTGTATGTGTGTATTTAAGGAAAGAGAAAGACAGATGGATGGAGGGAGGGAAAGAGGGAAGGAGGAAAAAAAAGAAAGAAAGAACGTAGGAAGGAGGGAGAGAGAGAAAAGTGGTTATCGATTTATAAGAGAATTAATGTTGCTAAGTTTAGAAAGCAAGGTCAACCATAGTATCTCATAGTATCTAAAGTACTAAGAAATATACACAGCACTGAAAAGCATAGATCCTCAGAGTAAGAAAGTGAGTATGTGTATGCATATATGTGTGTATGTGTTCAAACACTGGGTCTATAAAAGCAGATAGATGGATAGATAGATAGATAGATAGATAGATATTCTTTCCAATAAAGTTCTGTCTCTGTCCATATATATGCTGAATCACTGAGACAATACTTGAAGCCTAACTAGCTTGGGAGGATCTGCCAAAGTTTATCTTCCATTGGTATGCCTTTTGAGAACCCAGGGTCACTTCCATGTCACAATGAAATACTGGAGTACAACTTTAATACAGGAGCAAAATACTAAGTACACATCTAACAAAATAAATGTGCTGATATGAAAATAATGAAATATAGTTTATAATTAAGCTTTAAAGCTTAATGTTGCAAAGACTTTTGCGACACCCTTTATATCTAAAATTGCAAGGCTTTCAGACAATATAAGTTCAAACAATTATTAGTCAATGAAACAACTACACGTAGTCATTTGTAAGAAAAATTTACAGCATGTGTATGTGAATGAAAATAGTTCTAACTCTGGAGAAATTTTTATAATTTTTATAAGATAAATCTTATAAATACATAAAGACAAAGACATATTATAAGTAAAAATTTTATTGATTCTTTTAAAATTGGGAATGGGGATGTTTGAGAAATTTTAGTTGATTACCCAGTAAATGCTACATCTTAAGTATTTCAAAACCTGAATTTTAATAAAGACATTTGCAAGTCCATCTTGCCTTAAATTGCATGTCACCATATGTACAAACATGATCTATGAAGTACTATATCTTCAGGATGTTTTACAGAAGTAAATAGGGTAATTCTTCCAGACAACTTACTCATCATTTTGTGTTTTACAAAGAGAAAATAATCTACAAACCATTTGGGATTAATCCTGATGACAATAAAATTGATGCCCATTAAAGCCTTTTCCCATTCCTCACTTGCAATTTTGTAAATGTGTAAAGATCTATGTGCTGTGTCACACACACAGAAGATGCATATCATGAGCTGCTAAAAAAAGAGCCCTATCTTATAAGCTACAAACAAAAACTTATGAGTTAGCAGTGAAATGGATGAGCAACTGATGAATTATTGCTCCTGTCCCATTGCTCTTGAACAGATCTCACTGTACTGTGTCCAAATTATGTTGTTGACCAAATATTCACAATCAATTTTATAGTGTGAAGCTAGCATGATTTATTTAACTGTTACAAACTGGGGCTCTTAAGAAGAAGTTCACTAATTGCAGCCAGAGTGCC